>NW_028278384.1:0-323973 GCF_059751315.1 Micrasema longulum
ATCGGATATGGCTTCAACTTTCGGGACTTGCGCCAGCTTGTTTATCGTTTTGGTGAACGAAATCACGCACCCATTCAATAATGATGACGAGGGTGCAAGAAGACTTAATCACGAATTTAAACGTGAAAAAATTTCATTTTGGAAGTCAAAAATAAAAAGAGCCCGCAAAAGCAAGGAAAATAAAATTTAAAAAAATAAAAACTGCCGCAGTACACAATCTCAATCTGAATTTGGCGAATCCTGGGGGAAGTGCTACTTTGATGAAGAGGAATGGGTGCAGCACACTGACTGTTGAGATTGGTATCATCAAGAGTGTGATGCTAATGGAGAAGACCCCGTGTCAAGGTGCAAACGGACATTTGCCTCTTTTTAAAAAAAAAATATTTTGTAGTAGTCATTAAGTTAATGTGTGAAATAAACATTTTATATGATGCTGTAATAGCTTATTTAATTTTTTATACATATTATATCTATTTTCAACTATAAATTTCCGTTTGCATTACAAAAAACCTTAAGACGGTCCGTTTGCCCCTGGATTACCCTCCTACTCAAATTTTATATAAGTTTCGAGGAGTCGTGCGGGAGAAATTTCATATTGTATTCGTAACGGAAATTGTGTATGGCATTCTTGTAGAAGTTTTATCCGTGCAGTTTGTATAAACATGATGTTTATGGGATTATTATGTAAGAAGATATCCAACGAAATGCACGGAAATTGAAATGCCTTCACTGAGTAGTCTCGTGCCCCGGATAATACATCTATCTTATTGTCCATCGGAAAAATCGTAGGAGCTGTAATGAAAAATGAAGAATAGAGAAACACGGTGCTAAAAATTCAAACCATTATCAATATTTTTAGAGCAACAAAACAATAATTATTTTATTTTTTATGTTTAAAACATAAACTTTGTGGTCAAACATTTTAACTAATGTTGGTAAATATTTGTATATAACCACTTACCGACTTTTTTGTGGACCGGTTTCAAGACGTACCCGTCTCTTCGTCAGGACACTTACAACACCAACATGCAAATACTAAAATACACCTCCATTCACCATCACCGGAATACGTATATAGTATTTCCAAAAATACATAAATCACATGCAGATTTATAGAGATGCGAACACCACCATGTCTAAACGTGCATGTAGTTTATTTATTTTTGAAAATACTATACAAATATGTATATATATATTTAGCACCACAACAGGCCAATAGTCCCATTTACAGTGGCGAAATACAGCACACAACACCCAGGCTTAAAAAAATCACATTGAATTTTTGTGTTCTCACTGGGAATCGAACCCAGAACCTTCCGTTTGTGAGTCAAGCGTCTTGACCACCACACCACAGAGGCCGTCGATGTATACTACGTTGATGGTGAAGGTGGAGATGTATTTTAGTATTTGCATGTTGGTGTAGTGTCTGTCCTGACGAAGAGACGGGTACGTCTTGAAACCGGTAGACTTAAAAAGTCGTTAAGTGGTTATATACTCAAATTTACTAATACAAGTAAGTAATTATTTTACTTGTCGATTGCGTAATAAAACATTCAAAGAAACTAACTTTGCGTTATCAGGTGCTCAATCACCGATGCGCGATATTTATCACGTCGATTAAGCCAAGTACGGCCATTGTGATTGAACTGCTGGGATAAAATTAAAATTCAAGTATGATGCAAAATGCAGCAGGATTTTTTCTACTTTTTTCTTATTTAAGCTAATTTCCTTCTCAAATCTCTATATAGTGCATTCCTGATCGTAAAATTAAAATAAAAATACCTTTAATAGACTTTCTATAAATTAATATTTATGACAAACAAACCACCATGTTTTCCCGTACTGGTATTTATCGAGTCAATTTTTTTAATCAAAAACTTTGCTCCAATAAAGGAGATGTATGAAGCCTATGTAAAAACTAAAATATGTTATATGCAACTACTATGGGGAACAGGAAATCAAAATGACATGAACAGACTACAAAGACAGCAAAATAAAATATTAAAGTTAGTATATGACCTTCCCTATCTAACAGCAACTAAAGAACTTTTTGAACAAACTAAACAATTAAATGTAACTGAACTCTTTAAACTAGAATCTTTAAAATTTATTCATAAATTAGCCACTGATGTAATTATAGACGAATAATTAAAACTTGAAAAAAACTGTAGTAAACATGAACACAATACGAGAATATCAGAAAAATATCATTTATAATATTTTAAAACGAGAAAAGGACAATCGAGACTTATAAACCATGGACTGAAATTATACAATAAACTACCAGACGAAACTAAACAAAAGACTCCTTTACAAAAGATGTTAAAAATATTATTATTAACAGTAGAATGTGAATTTTAAAAGTGAAAATATTTTGTTAAATGTAAATAACCCGTGAGGGTTTATCAATAAACTTTAAATAAATAAAAAGAACACCATACCACTCTGTCTTTTAATACATACCTCGCTTCCTCTACATTTATACATCTTATGCACGCACGCTAATAATTTCGATTTTAAGATGTCCATCTTTAGGCGTTTTTTATTCTTATTTTTAGCGTTCTTTCGCTGTCTATCCGCTCTACATATCCGAGCCAACGCTGAACTCCCATCTTGATTTTGTGGATAACTCTAGTCTCAGATCGGATCTCGACATTCGTATATGAGTTCTTCTGAAATTCTGGCTGAAAATAACTTAACTCCTGAATATTTTTAATTAATTTTAAGCAGTCTTTACTGAATTTTGCGGCTTCGGAGTTCTGGCGTTTTGAAATACTGTGCATTATACGTGGAATATGTTGTTTGTATTTGGGCCCATGTTGGGCAGACACTCTCCCAAATAGAGGTTTCAATTTCTAGCCAATGTTATGCATATTTAAACAGCGTTTCTCTCGCTAAAAGCTCACGTATAAGACCAAATTATGTACCCAGGGTAGGAATAATAGCATTCTCGACAAGACAGGAACGTGATGTTTTGAGATTGCGGAATACTTATATGGATAAGTTCTTCGAGACGTAATTAAATTTAAATATTATACAGTTCGTGTACATGTAAAATGTGTATTTATACAAACAATAGATACTAATTATTTTGTTACTCCACAAACATTAACACAATGAGGAAGTTAAGTGTTTTTTAAAATATTATTTTTTAATAGACTATTAAACTCAGCAATTTTTTTTTTATGTATCGTATTGTACTTCGTCTGGGACGTCTCAAGTTCTTTCCGGTAAGTTATCCTGATTGGTGGGTTTGGCTTCTAGGTAATAGAAAAAGAATCAAAACTCTATCATTGGTTGATTTTGGAGAACTAATTCATGCAATTTATTGCTCTAATTTTTACTGCGCGCAAGAAAACATGTTTTGTATCCAATTTCCCTAAGGGCAGAAGTTCCTCATTATTTACCTACATTTAATAAAGCGTTTGACCACAAAGTTAATGCTTTAAATATTTGTAATAATTTATTAAACAATGTTTTGAGCATGTCCAAATGCTTGCAGACTGGCTGGAATTCCTTCCTATGCAGGAAAAAAAAAATTAAAATTGGAAAATTGTTTTCAGTTGTTGCCTAATAGGTGAATTGGTTCAGCTGGATGAATCTCACCCACATGATACAGGTTTCAGCTTTCTTACTTCACAAAAGTCAGCAGATGGAAGAGTTGAGGAAATATGGATGTTTAAATATGGGCAAAATTGGTGAATGTTGTGAACACAGTGTGTGAAGTGGCCACTTAAACCAGCCATTGTGCACAAAATAACACTGGGAAACATACAAGACGATGACATAATATTAGTAAAAAATGCTGACATACACAAATATAACACCAGACAACAACAACACTATCATATTGAAAAAGCAAAGACAAACACAGGACAGTAAAAAATACTATATAATGGACTTGAACACTACAACGACCTACCTTACTACTTGAAAACTTTTAATGGAGACAAATTTTAAATCAATCTGAAAAAGCACATGATGACTGAACTAACTAGACTAGACGAGACATAAAATGACTAGACAATATTAAATTTCTAATGTAACCCTGACGGTTTTTTAAAATTGTAAATAAATAAATAAAAAAAATGACAGGTCATAAGCCCTGTAAATGAGTATACATCCATAATTCCATCTGAAATGTTTTTTCCTTCTCTGTTGCAACAAATTTAAATATGAATAATTTATTCATTTATTTTGATTGTCAACAATTTTTTAAAACGTGCTTTAGGATACAGAAGTTAAAAATATTCAAATTGTTTTTGGAAGTGAATTGCTACATTGAACAAATTTAAAATATTTTATTTATTTATTTATTTGACACTTAATATAAATATACAATTAATATACATATAAGGGCGGGCATATTGCCTTAAGGCAATTTCTTCCTACCTACCCAAATCATTCAGTTTGAAAAAATTACAAGTATATGGACATATTGAATCTAAATATGATATTTTCTGTATAGTCTATATCCAAAAAAATGGAGAATTTATTTCTGTGTATGAAATAAAACCTAAACTCGATGGCTACTCTCAGCGACAAATCTTGAAGAAGGAAATCGAGTAGAGATAAGTCGGCCTCGTAGTGTAATAGTGGGCACATTCGCTTACCATTTATTTATTTCTTTAATTGACGGACGTATGCACTTTTTTTATAATAAATACAAGTACTAATCAAATAAAATACAACTTAAAAAAATTAAAGCTAGGACAAAATAAAAATTACTACCTCAAGACAAGATCCGGTCTATCTTAGTGATTTTTTAAATCAATAAAGACTTACACTAAAAAAGTCCAGATCTTGTCTCGAGTTAACAATACGACACAATCGGGACATTGGTGCATGCAAGTTATAGTTTGTGTTGTGTTAATCAAGGAACAGCACATTATTTTTTCGCAACCGGCGGATTGGAACATTGAACGCCACTTGTTCCAGTAACGATGGTACATCAATTAAGCCATTCAGTAAATTAAACATAAATATGGAGTCAATAATATTTATACGTTTTTTAGACTTGAGATTTTTAACATAGACTCTATTTCTCCGTAAGTGTAGTCTCCCCTCTCGAGGCCAATCATCCATGCTACTTTTCTTAACAAACTATGTTGCACCGATTCGATATGATTTATCCAACCTACATAGAAGGGAAACCAGATCACGGATGCATATTCTAAAAGAGGGCGAACATGTGAGCAATAAAGTGTTTTAACCGTGAACATATTAGTAAAGTCGCTAGATGTCCTGCTAACAAAACCCAAGAGTTTTAGTGATTTGTTAATCATAGTATCAATATGTTCATTAAAGGTAACAGTCCATGATAACTCCGAGGTCCTTAATAGACTTGACTTCATCTAAATTAATATTTTCTATTTTGTAATCAAAGGAGAGGTCTGAGGTCTTGGGAAAAATTTGAATTAAAAATCATTTAACACTGCAATATTTAACACTCATTGGACTAATATCTAAAACGTAAGACTGATCACCTTACCTTCTTGTAACAAATGTTCGAGGAACGCTAAATTTGGTGTTACAATGTAATGCCCTTAATTGATAATAAATAATAATTACTATCATATTAATATATTTATACAAAGAATATAAGTTTATTGTTCGAATTAATGTTTAATGTGTGTGGTACTGATCATTTATTCAAAACCTTGGCAATGTTTTCAATATTTATTTTTTTAAACAATGTCAGAAATTTGTTTTTCCGTCACAAAGCAATGAAAAGCATTATTATTACCTTCCGAGTTCTCCAGACAGTATAAATTTGTAATCAATTCAATGTTTTACATATAAAGTGGATCAGCCCTAAGGACTAAAAAAGAATTCGCTAAGTGACTTTAAATCGTTAAATGGGAATCTCCAGCTACAAAAAACTGTGGCAAACCTTTTGCGTACTAAGGAAATTTTGTATTTTTGTCAGTAAAAAATAATTTAATCGTTCTTTATTGTTATGAGATTACTATGCTATATAAAACTGAAATATTTTTCACATTTTTTTATTTAGAAAATATTATACGTAAGCTTATATTATATTCTCAAGGAGTTTTTGGAAAAAAATATTTAGGGACAATCATATAACAATATTTTAATTTGTAGACGTTTTTACACTTATGTACAGCAGTAAAAATCATCATCATTCCCTTTCTGCACCTTATGGTACATAGGGCACTGCATTGGTAAACCAAGCTCAGCGTATCTTGATCATTTTTTGAAGGTACGATGATCAGACTTACGCTTCAGGTACCAGTCCAGGGACTATGAAATATTCTAGTGTAAAAACGCGCTTTTAAATAAATATTTTATATCAACCATGTCGGGAATCGAATCCAGAGACCTCTTGGCCCGAGGTCAAGGCAAATACGCTGACCACTACACTACGAGTCCGACAGTATAAAAGGAGAGTTAATTATATGATATACCTATAAGAAATTAAAAACTGAATGAATTTACTAATTATTATACAAAACTTATGTTTTAAATCAAAATTTAATTCAAAGCATGAAAAAGAATTTTAAATTGCATATACGTACATATTGAATATTTTCTAGATCTAGTAAAGCAATATTAATTATTCAAAGTACCTACTTCACGAAAAAATACATATTTTTTTTATTCACGCGTCCTGTTCTTATACTTCAAAAGAGGTACTCCAAATCCTTGTGGCAATTTATTGATCTGTTTGAACGCTTTGTGTTGCAAGGATCTAGTACGAATTTCTGTTGACTTCATAGGTCTTTTATAAATTTTATTTTATGATCGGTATTGATCATTTATTTATTATTTAAAAGCATTTTTTACTAACGAGAATAGCGATGTCTATCTCCACAAAATCTGTCTAGAAAAATAATTAAGGCATACCTCAGACACATAAAAATCCAAAATATTTATAAGTACAAGGAACTCATATTGATATCTTAAGAACAACTTTCGTAGTGCCTTTTTGTATTTTCATTACTATTAGTTTACGATGTGTGGCTACAGCGGATCCTTATGATACTCGTATTAGTTCATTTTATCTACACGATCGGCAAAATGCAGATAAATACTTCTTAAATATAATTTTAATAAGCACATGCACTGATTAAGACAAACATGCGCTAATTAAATTATGAAAATATTCTATGCTGTTTGAAAAATAGTTGGAAAAAGTAGAGGGGATGGAGAGAGGGAGTAAGTTTAATAGGTTTAATAGGGTGGCCATTACAGTGGAACATCGTTCAAAGGACTATATTGAAAGTTTGTTTGATTATTGATCAAAAGAACATTATTTTTTAAAGCTTTCCTAATGTTCAATGTTATTAAACAAACCTTCAATATAGTCCTTTATACGATGTTCCACTGTAATGGTTACCCTATTAAACCTATTAAGCTTACCCTCTCCCTCCATCCCCTCTACTTTTTTCAACTATTTTTCAAACTACATATAATATTTTCATAATTTAATCAGTGCACGTTTGTCTTAATCAGTGAATGTGCTTATTAAATGCATGTCGTGTTGGTTTTATATTTTTGTGCAACAACTATGGGTTTTGCATGTTGGTTTGCATGTTGGTTTAATTGGTGTCCTGACAAAAAAACGGGTTTGTCTCGAAACCTGTTACATAAAAAAGTCGGTAAGTGGTTATATGCAAATATTTAATCACATTTTGTAAAATGTTTGACCACTAAATGAATGCTTTAAATATGAATAAAATAATTTTAACTTTTGATGTTTATAATGCTCTTAAAGAAATACATCAACAAGTTTTCTTAAGTTTTAAAGAACACTTTCATCAAAATATTATATTCCTAGTATTAAAGATAGCACGAAGATTATTTATCAAATCTTTAATCCTAATTAGTGTTTCTTTATAACCGCGTCTTTCTTTGTCGCTATTTCTTCTTCGTCATGTATTTCACTTCCGAGAAGGCTTTATACACTATTTCCGGCACACTCATCCAATTAGTTGTAAAGTTTCCTTAGTCTGTCAGAGTTTTCTTTAAATGATTTACCTAGAAGTATTATCGCGTTCAATTCTATATAAGAATTGAATCATACTTATGTATTTATTTTACGGCTTATGTCTTTCATAAAAATTTTATCAATTTTGCTGAAATAACAATGGTCCAAAAGAATTATGTCACAATAGAATTGGAAATACTTTCCCGTTAAAAAAAAATAATATCCCTAATTTTAATTCATGTGTATTGATGAAAGCTGATAAAAGATCGGAAATTTATAAAACTTTCACATTCCTTTAAAAATTATTATATTAAAATGTCTGGGTGACTTTTCTTTATTACTATTTTGATTTGAATATTATCAGGAAAATCTGGAATCAGATAGAAATCTTAACGCCGGATGGAATTCCTACGTTTGAATAATAAAACTCACGATTTTTACCGAACGTTTCACTTGGCGTGAAATAAAAGGCAAAATTAATTTAATTAAAATTTAATTTAGGTCATCGATAAATAAACGATTATTTTTCCACACGGTCAACATACGTACGACATTCGACAAAGTTCAAATATTTGTTTTACTACTACTTTAATTTATATAAAATCATTTTTGAATCTTCTAAAAATTATCCAAATTTAAGGCTTTTTTTAAACAGTGTTAAAAATAAATAATACAATGGAACATTCTGAATACGTAATATTTTGTGCATATAAGAATCTTTGCAGTCATGTTCTGGATTTTACTGTTTAGAAGTCTCAAAAAAAATATTTATCTCTCTTGTAGTATGAATCAAACTTCCTAAGGGTGAACTAAATTCTACTTAACATTTCAAAACCTTTAAGGCTTCCCTTTGCTTTTTAAAAAACAAAAGTGCTTATAATTTTCAATCAATTCAAAGGTTTGATATATCTAAATATTTTGAAATATTTTATCATCTCCACTTACCGACTGTTCTGTGTCTGCCGGTTTCGAGAAGTAGGACTCATTGTCAGGACACCAATTAAACCAATATACAAAACCCACTCTACACATTCACCATAGTTGTTGCACAAAAATATAAAACCAACATAACATACATTTCTTCATCCCCTCCCTATTTCTACCACAACATAAAATATTTTCATAAACTTATCAGTGCATATTTTTCCTAATCAGTGCATGTGCTAATTAAAATGCATATCGTGTTGGTTTTACATATTTGTGCAACAACTATGGTAAAGGTGTACGTATGTATAATTTCTACACCGTAATATTCCATTATTCCCAGACTGGTAGCTTGTCATATAATACTGATCACTTTAACCCCCATGTAACAAAAACTATCTGGATAGGCTGCAATGAGAATCAATGTTTTGAATATGTTCAAATGTTTGTAGACCGGCTGAATTTCCTCCCAGGGATTTATTTAGATGCATAGACTTCCATCTTTTTTTTTTTAAAATGGTTTACCTCTCTATTGCAACACACTAAGATGCAATGAGGAAATTCGGTGAATTTTTAGATTTTTTTATTATTCGTTAAACGGTTGTCAAACGAAATAAAGAAAAAAAAGAATTTCGTATTTTCAGCGCTATGATTTTTTTGATATTTTGAAATTTTGATATTACCCCGCCTGTGACGTCAACAGTTCTAGTCCGATAATTCTGCTGTCTAGTGAGTTGGCTTACCAAAAACTGGAAATCTATCACAATATTTCATCATTGGTTGATTCTTAAGAGTTCGTGACGTAGTCCTAAGTAATACACTTTCATTTAAATCATTTTTAATATTTTTTGCCTACGTTTTCTTGAAACTTCGCTGTTTAATTAAATGCTTTAATTTTTACCACTTGTAATAAAACATGTTCCATATCCAATTTCCGGTAGCACTAAACTTCCGCATTGGAGCACTATTGCAGTGCTCTATGTACCACTAGGAGCGGATAAAGAAACGATGATTAAAAAAACTTTTTAATTTGTTCTGACAACCCGTGTGACAAGTGATATATGATCTACTTTTAGTGTTATAATAAATATAATTTCCACTCATACCAGCACTTTTCCTGATTGGGAATATTTTAATTAACGAATATATAATGTAATATGTATGTAAAAAATGCTGATGATGTTTATGACATTTTTACATATAATTAAGATATAATCCTTCCGTATTTGAATATTTCGCAAAGTTCCGATACGACGCGACGCCGACGTCTAAAGAACATGCCTTTAAGTATTTCTCTTGGAAAGCCGTTTTCGCACGTACTCAAACCAAATTATACAGATTTAATTAAGAAATTATCCAGCTTTCAAGACACTCCTAATGTTTGTTTATTTGGTTCGAATATTCCATTTTAGTTTAATTAATCGATTTAATAACCTTGTCTTATCCATTTCTCAACAATGTTTTGAGTTTGTCAAAATTTTTATAGACAAGGACTGGATTCAACCCCCTAGGGAGTTGATTATATTATTATATTACAACAGAAATGAAGAATATTATAGAGAAGGGATTATAGACGTCTAGGCATCTATGGGGCTTATGATCTGTCATTGGCCGGTTGAAGTAGCCACTTTACCTGTAGAGGCCTAGACTTATATACTCCTCTCTAAAATGTTCTTCATCTCTGTTGTCATATTTTTATTTTTTTTTGATAAGGAAATATTTACGTTTTTATGATTTACCTAAATATTTTAATTTTAAGGAAATAACTCACTATTAGAAAATGGGAATTAAATTGGGGTAGAGTGAAATTCGAACCAAGGACCTCTGATCCTTGAGTCCGCAACGCTAGCCACGGGACCACAACCTGATATGTTAATATAAAGAACTCCCTAGGGGGATGAATCTAGGTTATGTCTACAAAAATATGGACTAACTCAAAACACCGTTGATAAATCCACCTGTTCCAAAAATAAGTATTACAACTGAAAAATATTTTCAAGCGTTGCCTAGTGTGCAGGTTAAATAATTAAATCAAAACAATCTCACTCGCATCAACATAGGTTTCAGCTCTTTGACTTCACAAACATCAAAAGATCAAAGAATTTAAGGATACAAATTTAAAAAAATATTCCCTTTCCGCACCTAATGGTGCATAGGGCATTGCATTAGTACACCAATCGCAGTGTATCTAAATCATTTTTGTTACATGAAGGTAACATGTCCAGTCTTACGCTTCAAGTACCAGTCCACGGACTATGAAATATTCTGGCGTGAAAACACGCTTTTCAAATAAATATTTCATGTCAACCATGTCGGGAATCGAACCCGAGACCTCTTGCATGGTAGGCAAACGCGCTGAACATTAAACCACGAGGCCGTTAAATTAAGGAATATGGTTCTATATTCTAATATATTCAAATATAGGCAGAATGGTGAATGTTACACATTTTTATATCTTTTTTTGTAATTATTTGCCTTAAAATATTCAAGTTACAGTTTATGAATAAGTTTTTTCAGAACAGTTCCCACAATTTCAGAAATCTACGTTTGTTTTTAACAGATATGAATATTTAAATTATTAAGGAGTTTAAATATACAATCTCGAGAAGTTGTATATTTAATAAGGCCGTAAACCAAGATGTTGAATTCGCTTGAGAACTTTGAAGAGAAAGCATTTTGGCTTATCTTGATATTTGCTTTCTGATTTGTCATTCTGGATTTACATAATTTTAAACCCAAATATTTTATCAACTTTTGAAAATGAAGAAATGTATTGACTTGAGAATCTTTTTACTGCTACTAATAATTTTTATTTTCATAAAATTTATAAATTGAAATACTTGGTACACTTCTGGTTAATATACCTATGAAAAAATTATTAAGTCAATATGTTAACCTTCTGTCTTCATAAATTAATTATTTTAATTACATCATCATACGCATGTAGGTATAATAATCTTTTTTTAAGCCAATTGACATGCATACAAAAGCCCTTATAGAATGTCTTAACAGATGTATTTAGTATAAAGTATATTTTTCATTTTGTTTTATTTAATATGAATTTTCACAGCTATTACACATTTATAAATTATCTTACTTAAATAATATATTATTCTCAAGATATTATGTAGACCCATATATGTGTTATTTTTAAAAATACCCAATTTACATGTAATATATTTATATTTCTCAAATATTTTTTTTATTACTCAAATGCAAATATGCTAACTTCACCATTAGTTTTTTAATGTTTAAGGCAACTCATGACATTCCCTAGTTAAACGTGGTTTATCAACTTACTCTTAATATGAAATTTAAACGCGGCTTTCTTAATGAAAATTCGTTTTAACTATAGAAAAGCTTTCGTGATTTTATGGGGTTAACAAGCTTCTTCACTAGATGGCAAAAATGATAATTATTTAGAAAGATTGTCCTTAGTTATTTCTGACACTAAAATGACACCTTTATATGGTAGTAAATTTATCACACCTTCCATTAGGGGTGTGTCTTGTGAAACACGAATCTCCTTTGTCATTACCTTTTTACTCGCTAAGTAAATATTGGCGGGACTTGTTTGAAGGAATAAGTCGGTTTTTGTGAAACTTTTAGAAAACAGTTAATACTTCGAAGTACAAAAAATTATGAACTTACTAAAAATACGAACAAAATAAAAATAAAATTCAAGGTGATATTTTTTAGTCTTAATTAAAAATACAAACAGTTTTTTTCTACGATAGCTTTTTATCTCGATAAACTGATAAACAAACCTGCAATATTTTAACTATGTCCAAATGTTTGTCGGCAAAGGCTAGATTTCACCCCTAAAGCTAGGGTTTCCTAGGACAGCGGTGCCCGTATCTTAACGGCCGTAGTGAACGGTGATGCGGCGGACAGTCGTCGTAACGTTGACTATAGAGTGGTTTCTTGGAAAACGGAGTTATCAACACCATTTAACACCTTTTTCCAGGGAAACCACTCTCTAGTCACCGTTACGACGGCTGTCCACCGCGTCACCGTTCACTACGGCCGTTAAGATACGGGCACCGCTGTCCTAGGAAACCCTAGCTTAAGGGGTAGTTATCAAGTTTGCCACATTTTCAACGGAGAGAAAGAACATTTTGAGAAGAAAGTATGTAAATCTAATTTATTACACTATCGTCGATTTTCTCATCTTGAAAAATTCTCCAAAATCGAATGTGGTAAAAATTACAAGACTTATATTGAAAATACGGAATTAAAACATATCCATGATCCCAAAGAGTTCTAACAATTTGTTGCAAAAAAAAAAGTGACATTCCTTCAAGCTTGATATCTAATGCTACTCACATTACTGGTAGTCAAGATATTGCAGATCTTTTAGCTGGTCAATTTTTTTCTTCTGTATACGTTGTTAACAATATTTTCTATGCTCCAAATAACTCTTCCCTGAATTAAATAGTGTTTGAGTGTGAAAGATCTATTGGTGAAGTATTTTATTGCTTAAAGAAATAAAGAAGGAAAAAATGTATTGGTCCTGATGGTATTTCTGAATTGTTGTTAAATGAATGGAAATTTGTACTATCCATACTCATTTGCATTTTGTTTAATACGTGTCTTTCTTGTGGCACATTTCCTGATTCTTGGAAAACTTCATATATCAGGCCAATCCTAAAGAATACGCTTCTCCTACTTGGTCTCCATTATACAGGACTCATATTGACCATATCGAGTCTATCCAACACCGTTTTCTAAGAAAAGTGGCATGGTTGCTCAGATTACAAGGGGGTAATTATTTCTATGTTGAAATAGAGCAATCTCTTTATCTGTCTTCATTGGAGAAACGTAGAACTGAGATGGACCTTATATGCATTTTCAAAATACCTTATGCAATAAGTGATGTCCCATCTCTGTTGCAATCAAATTCTTTTCATTTTCCCAACCATGTCACCAGAAGTCAAAATCTGCTATTTATTAAATCATCTAAAAGCAACTTTTGTTTTTATGTCCCAATGTCCAGAATGTGTAGATTAGTCAATTCATCACACGACTTGGAATTCTTTGGGAAATATCTTCCGGCTTTTCGCAGATCTCTTCGCGACTGAAAAAACAGTGTGGGATGAAGTTGGATTGGCATGGTTTAGCTCGAAGTCTTATGTCTTTCGTTTATATGAATATATTGTATACCATTATTGTATTCCCCTTGTTGTCTTTGCTACATAGTTCTATGTTCTTTTTATTCAGTTTCTTGTATTTATGTTTCTTTATGTAACTGTTGTAATTGGCTTAGGCAGTATATATAATAAACAAATAAAACATGAAATATAATAAATGTCTAGGCATTTACAGGGCTTATGACATGTTATTAGCTAGTTTAATTTATCACTTAACATACGGTTTAACATTCACCATTTTGCCTGGAACATTCACGTTTCCTCAATTTTTCTATCTATTGATTTTTGTAAAGTGAAATAACTGAGTTTTGAGATTAGGTGCTTAAGGAGAATATTGGGCATAATGTGGTTTGATTTCAAAGCTAAAATAAAAGTTCGAGAACGAATGAGCAGCAGCCTCCTATAACGAGCAAACCTAGATAAGACACGTGCTGCCCATGCCTCAGGAGAACCTAAACTCAAGTTGCTTTCTGTACACCTGCCTGCTCGCTGAAGATCTCACGGTTTTATTTGGTGGAACAAAGGGATGCAGATTTGACGTGGGAAAAGGCTAAAAAAGAAAAAAAGAAGAAATAACTGAAAACATTGATGATGTGCGCAGATTATTCTGACTGAACTATTTCACCTATACCAGAAAAACTGTTGTTGATAATGAAAATCATTTTCATCATTCGATTAACAAAAGTTTCATGCGTTGTCTAAACAATCTTCAAGGAAAATACCAACAGATTTAAATATGTATTCGTGAAACTGCATTTCAAACACGAGAGATACAAAATATTTTTGAATTCTAATTAAATTATTTGTTGAAAATGTTTAAACATTTACAGTATATAGTTTTTCATTGTGTGCTTCGACAATTAATTAAGGATTAAATAAAACATAATGTTTATTTTTAAATATGAAAAAAAGGAAATGAAAAGAAAAAAAAACTTGTTAATTTATAAATTATCGATAATTTGTTTTAAAATACTTCTATTAATTAATGTTGGAACAAATATCACCTATTTTTTTTTTTAATTTATGGCTTCAAACTACTGGATCTATGTCTTAAATGCATTGTATTAATTTATTAAATGGTTAAAATAATAAAAATCTTTGCTTACGGTTGCATAGTAGAAACAGTACTTGGAACTTTTTTTAAATAGACTTATGTTTATTGACCTAAATGGGTGTTCAGTTAATTGGAAATAAGGTGAGTCGATTTTTCAATTAACCGAAGTAATTGAACAACGATCACATTCCGTTAATTTAAAAGTAAGTACAATACTTAAAATGCGTGATTTTTTAAAAACCTGAGATTCATTAAGAATCGGTATTATTAATTACATTTTCAAAATAACTTTAATTGTTCAATTAATTGACCCTTTTTGTTTCATATGAGATAATAGGCATCTAAAAAAATAATTAATTTTACTTACAAATATTATTTAGGAAACAATAAAACAAAATACGTCTTAACCATTTATTGTCACTCAAATCTCTAAGGACCTGTTGCATAAAAAAAAGTTTAGTAAAAAAATTGTTACGTTTTCGTCAAATCGGACAAAATAATTCGCACGAAAAAGTCAAGTAAAACAACTAATTTTGACAAAAAGGCAACAATTAATAAACTTAAACTTTATTAACATTATTTTTTTTATGCAACTGCCCCTAAGATGTTCGACTCAGCACAGTACGTAAAATATCTGAGTAAAAAGGCTCCACGGCTATAGAGCCGCCCATACAGACAAAAATCATTCTAAGATTATCAATCACGAAGTTGGCTATAGTTTGCAGCATAAAAATGGGCGGTAGGTACTTAGGTTAAGAATCGCAAGCACGGTGACGAAATTTCCCGTTATACGTTTGTTGTTAAACCAAACCCAAAATTTGCAAAGCTTCTGTTCTATGCAACAGAGCGATATGGAATCTCTATAGCTTTATCACCTTATTACTCTAAGCGTAAAACAATATTAGGATGCAAAGTGACTATCAATGTTATGTTCTATGAACGAAAATACTCGTGCGATTTGTTAGAGATTAAATATAATTTTAACAATTAAACATAAAATTGTATTTATGATAAAATGTATAAATAAATTAATTAATTAACATACTACAACAACGATGGAGAATGATATTGAAGACTTAGAATTTAAGGAGTCATTTACTGATTTCAGCGCCCACTGTATACACTATATAAAATTCACTATTGTGCCCATGTTTGAACATCCACTTGCCCTACAATCTTCCATTTATCGACATTCTGAAGTACTTTAGCTGAAACTTTTTTTTAAGTTGGTGAGATTTATCTGGCTGAATTATTTTACCTACCGGCAACGTCTGAAAAAACTTATGATTATTTAAAACAAGACAATCGATTTTTAATAATTTATATGCACATATTGCTCGTTTTATTTTTGTATAGTTTTTTTTCTATCGGAGATGTTTTGAAACTTTTATCATATAAATTGCACATTTTATTTTATTGGCTGGTTATAACGAATTACCATTTGGCAATAAGCCCATCAATGTACAAATACGAATTTACAAAAATTTAAATAAATACAAATATGTTTTTTTTTTAAATAATTGTATAGTCCCCGATAAAATGATAACAATCGAAAAATGCTTTACGTAGCAAAGCAGTTTGCATAAATATTTTTATGATTTATAAGTCACTTAAAAGCTCGGCAAAGTTTGAGAGAAAAGTGAAAAACTTCTCACTACTTTTATGTTGTTACAGTTTATAAGGGCAGCAGAATTTCTAAGTTTTTCATCTCTTTCGTTATCGTTTTGTCTCCTACTCATTTCACTTCTATCTCTCCCAAGTTTTGCCGCCTCTCCGGTCCCATAAACATTACTTTACTTTCAACGGTTCACTTTTTCACGTCCACAAGTAGGTAAGATAAACCATTCTCAACCCATTAAGACCTGAATTATTCCTGTGAATGTACAAATATTTTTTGTTCCGTGTGTACTAAACGAGTTTTCAGAAAAGTTGTGCTTTAAAAAAAAGAAGAAATTAGAAATTCGATACCGCTTAATTTCAATAAATATCATTATCAAACCTTTAACTTTACATGATGGTGCAAAGGGTACTGCATCAGTTGTACCAATGCAGCTTATCTTGATCATTTGTGAGAGGACGGTAAGGTGATCAGGTGTCAGTCGAGGGACATGGAGAATTTTGCGTTATAAACAATACATACATATAAATAAATATTTCCTATCGATCCTCGCAGGAAAAAACTTAGGGTCTCAATCGTTTAAATAAAAACTGGGTCTCAAACTGATAGTGAATCCGAAAATTTCATAAAACGTGTGTTATTACGTTACAAAACGTGATAGTTCTGTTAAATACATTTGATTCTAGTTAAATTCTATACAATTAAAACTTGCCCTAAATATCATTTTGGATGACAGGAATTGGCTCCAAAACAAACAAATTGGCCAGAAGCCCAGCTGTTAAATAAAAAAAACGAGTGTTTATGTAGGATGCCGATTACCATTAACATTAACATAAGCAGGAAAAAATAAAGACGTTCTTAAAGATACCTGGGGTGGCGATTATAATTTTGCGTGAGTATTATTTGACTGAATCGTTGATATGTGTTAATTTTTGCGGGGAAAGAATAGATGCGTTTGCACGATGATGGCAGATGCGAAAAAAAACAGTTTGCGGCAACAAAAATCATACATTTAGGAAGACAGGAAAGGGAATCAGGGACAGAAATCCGAATGCAATTTCCAAGTCCTGACGGCTTCTGGGTAGTTTTTCCCTTTTTGGTGAATACAGCACTTTTACTATAGTTATTTGGGAAACATAAAGATTAATGTGGCGGTGCAGCGGTCAAAAGATGTAAAGGGGTTAAGATGCGGGCAGATGATTATAGGACGAGCAGATGCGGGCAGATGAAATTATGAACATGCGGTAGTTGACAAAAATTATCAAGAAGAAAAAATGTGATTGTTGATGTTGGTTATTATGGAAATGAAAAATTGTTCTCATAGCAACCCTATTTACCCATGGCCATAGAGACGAGGAGAATAAACAAACATTGCAAGTTGGGAGATCACAGGATGGGTGGGATAGGTGGACCTTCATCTACTGGCGGTCCATTCAGCCACAAACAACTCAATCCCATCAACCACTCGTCTAACCAATACCAGAAAGTAATAAAAAAATAAGTTGCAGCTTTTTAATTCTATACGTAAGTAAATAAATTTAACTTTTTGGGTATTTTTTATTACACGAACCTGGACTAAAGGCTTTTTTTTTAATTTTAAAAATATATCACACTAGAGAGATGGATGGAATAAACAACATAAGATATATATTTATTTAAATGATATTGTCATCAATTGGAAAGTTAGTAAATATAAATATTGTTATTATTTTTGTTAAATATAATAAACTAACCGTACATTTAAATGTTATTTTTAATGGATAAAACACACTCACTACATAAATAGAAAATTTTTTGAACACCTTGCAATATTTTTTACCCATAGCCTTCTAAGAAAATACGAAAATGTGTTTAAGAATTTACGAAAGGAAAAAATATTTGTTCTCAAATACATATTATTTTGCAATAGTTTTCTTATTGTTAAGTTTTTGTTTATGGGTGCATCCTTTTTTAATTGAAAAAATAGATTGATTTGCTTTTGCGCTGTCAAATTATATAAGTTTACTTTTATCATATATATTATTTGTAGAAACGGGTTCCTGAAAGAGGTATTTGGATTGAAAAAATAAATACATGCGTTTTTATGATTTCCCCAAATATTTCAATTTTGAAAGCCATTTTCAACGAGTTGTAAATAACTCGATATCAAAAATGGTTATCAGGTTTTAAAAGGCCCCACATTTAAAGTGAACTTTCAATAATTTACATCCAGGCTTTAAAAAATCACATTTAAATATTGTGATCTTACCGGGATTCGAAACCAGAATCCTCGTGCATAACGTAAGTGTATTATTTATTACAAAACGGGGACGCCCTCTTGGGCATGAGAATAATAATATTCAAAGAAAATGTTTCATCCACGAGTTATTCGATTTTACTTGTGAATTGTCACATCATCAAGTTCTTGACACGTCTCGTATTTTCTTATTTGCGGCTTTCCTTTGGGTCCCAACTACAGTAAATTAAAAGCGCTTTACTGGATTTGAGCTCGCATTAGATATTGGTCTCTTAACTTGCCGAATGTTTTGAATTCCGGGCAGCCCGTCACGAAATATCCCGAATAGGAAATCCGAATAGCCGGATTCCAGAATATGCCGAAATTGTGAAATGCTGAAATATGTTTAACGAAGGTACCCATCTACAATAGAGGTAAGGCATTTGGAGTGTGTAGCTGGGCAAATATTTTTAATAAACTTTATTCATTCATAACTAAAGAACTCCTTATAAATGTGTGATTTTTTTAATACTGGGGGTTTCGATCACCGCTTATTCTAAACTGGCTTGCCTGTGGACACTATACACGACTCTTCCCTACCCGAAATGGTTTTTGCTGCTCTGTCTAAATATCTAGTATATTTAGTATCTTAGTAACTTCATTTGTCAGTTTTAAAACAATGGAAAAGTTGACAAATTACAACAGGGATGGAGAATACCTTTAAGAAGGGGGAATACGGAAGTCTAGGCATTTACAAGGCTAATGACCTGTCAACGGCTGGTTTAAGTGGCCACTTTACACATGGTGTAACATTCACTATTTTGCTTATGTATTTTTTATATTTTAAAAAAAAGAAATATTAGCGTTTTTATAATTTACACAAATATTTCAATTTTGATGTCCATTTTCAACGAGTTGTAAATAACTCACTATTAGAAAATGGAAATCAAGTTGGGGTAGAGTGGGGTTTGAACCTCGGACCTCTGATCCGTGAGTCCGCAACACTTACCACGGGACCACAACCCGATTCAATATTTCTTCAATTTTTCCATTTGTTGATTTTGGCGAAGTTAAAGAGCTGAAAACTTTATTGTTGTGAAGAGATTCATCTGAATTATTTCAAATACTAGGCCACGCCTGAAAACAATTTTCCAATTTTTTAACATCTTTTTGGACCAGTTGGTTTTATTACAAAATTTGAGTTTGTCCAAATGTTTGTAGGCAAAAGACTGGATTTTTCCCTCTCTATAGGGTATACCTCTAGGTATTCTCTATCCGTGTTGTAATTTGTTATTCTTAATGACTCCTGAGGGGGAAAAATCCATTTTTTTTCCGCAAATATTTGGACAAACTCAAATATTGTAATGGAAAAGTTTATTATTACTATACCATATGAGAAAAATAATCAACACATTGATTTAACAGTCATTTATAATAGAATAACCCGTTTTAAAGAGGACTGTATAGTGTTCAAAATTTAATTTAAAATATTCAAATGTCAACAATGCTTTGAGTATGTCCAAATAATTGTAGACTGGCTAAATTTCCTCCCTAAAGAGTTATTTAGATCTAAATTTGTTGAAACAGAGAGGAAAAATTTAATTTTTCAAATTAAACTTTTGACCCCACTTAGATATTTTTGATTCAAGATTTTGTGACTTTAAAAAACTTTATGAAACAGTCTTAAATAAAACATTTGTCCGTGTGTAGTAAGTTTATATTCCTTTAATTATGTTCATGTTATTAGCATATCTAAATTTTGAATCGGTCAACTTTATTATAAAAATGCCTCTCCTCCACTCCTCCACTCAATTTCCTCATTTCTTGACCATTTTGCCCTTTTTTTTTGTCTTATATGTTTTATAACATATATTACTTTTTTTCTTTACTGTGTAACATGCTCTCTCATCATATTTGTGAAAACTTTTACTGGATGTATGTTCTATTTTTTATATAACAACTGTTAATTTTTTTTTTCATTGAGCCACTTAAACCAGCCAACTACAGGTCATAAGCCTATTTAATGCCTAGACTTCCATATTCCCTCCGCAAAAATATTTTTCCTCTGTGTTGCAAAAAAATTATATAAACATCATTCGAATATTTTTTTTATTTCATGTACGCTAATATTATTTGGCAAAATTTTGATTTGTTTTTGTTATTTGTCAACTTGATTTTGGGGGAAGCGCTGAAAACAATTTAATAACGAAGTTATCCTCGACCCTTCAACCGAACGCTGTGATAAAGGGAGGAATATGGACGATGATATTATTTATAGTGTATCTAAGTCAAGATGTTTGAAATTTCACAGTAATATTTATTGATAAATGCAGGTTTTTGTTCGGTAGTAAGTAAAAAGTAAAGATGTACTTAAGCGTATTCGCATACATTCTTTGTACCTTGTATACTTTTATGTTAAGGTAATTTATAGATCGGCGATCCCAGGGGTGAAGGGTTCGGGGGATAGAATCAGGCCAGCAAAAAAACGAGCGAGATCCGAATACGTAATGAGAGGTTAAGTTCCACACAAAGATTACCAAAATATTCGTCCGCATCGGGCGAAATATTTCGCATTTCTGAACCTCCTTGAGTATGCAATTACGCGAACATTTTATGGGCCAAAATTCAAAGGAAAATTTTTAAATTTCTGTCAGGTTCCTTTATTTCGCTTTTAAAATATTTGAGAATCCCGCTTTTTAAGTATTAAACGAATGGTTTGCTTCAGCAAACATTAAAAACCTTTAATAAAATAGATTGAGGTACGTGTTTTTGTTTGAATACTAATAATAATAAAAACGTGACAATTTATCTTTCAAATTAAAGTTTACGTGAACATCGTACAAACCGAGGAACACTCTATTCAAGTACCCAGAAGTTTATTCAAAATAAAATTAAACCTATCTTAAGTAAATTCTGCATTTTGAGTATATGATTAGACTTTAAATGAATTTAACCAAAACAAACGAAATATAATATATTGTATCGGACACGAAATACATTATGTAAATTACATTTTTTATATTTTTAGTCTGTTCATTACATAAAAAACAATCATATTAAAAATTTATTAGAAATACATTGACGAATTAAATTATCATAAACGACTAAAATATCTACTTATGCAAAACAAAAATACTTTCAAAAAAAATATGAGTTATGATCTAAAAGAAAAGGTAAAAAAAAAATGGAATTTACTAATCTCTTGTATGCACGCATGCTACTACTTGAGTTGTCTATTTTTTTGACAATAGTTATTATAGTATATTTAATATGAAATAATTTTTGGTCAACACATTTAACGGCGCATAAACCATTATTTAAATATTCACGTGCATTGGATATATGACGATTTGTAACATTTGTGATGTTTTTATATATTTAGGTACGAATGATTAATAAAAAAGCTTTTTTAATGTTTGATTCAGAAAGTGAGGAAAATACTCAAGAGAATGGCGAAATAAAAGCGAGATCAGACGAGTCGTATCGCGGGAAAGTATTTTTGATTTGATCCTAAGGCGATGATGCGATGGAGTACCCCTCTCGATACATCGCATCGCGTAGAAATTCAAATCTCCCGGTACTAAAGTTAGGAAAACAACTAAAACTGTAATAACTTTAATATCCGCAACCCGATTTCGTTCTGGTTCTGGATGTCTCTTCAGTCTTAAAATATTAATGTCAAAAAGAAGGTACTGACTAACTTATATCTACTATGTAAGAAAATAATATATTATTTTCCATTTTGCAATCTGTTCTGTTAAACGTAATATTTCGATTTGTACTGATTCGATCGAGTGCGCATTGGAATTTTTAGACAGTTAATATTTTTCTGCAATGATACTGGTACCAAACTCTTTAAGCGGTAATGCTTCGCAACGGGAGGAGGATAGAATGCCATTTTTCAGGACTCATTCAGAAAATTTTCAGGTTTTATAACCATAAAATTAAGAATAGTCCAGAAACGGCATACGCGCATCAAACAGAAGGCGACTAAACTACTTTAAAACGAGTAGTTTTACGTTTTGACACATTAGTTTTTTTGTAGACGTCGCTCAGTACGCCACTCCCGATTTGAATTCAACTATATCGTGTTGTGTCGTTTTAAAGCGTAGAAATGCTGCTGGGATCAACAATAAGCTGGATGCATTTTTTTGGGATATTTCATGTGAAAGTAGCAAATGCATGTGTAAGTAGCAAATGCATTTCTTAAAAATTGTATTATTTTTCCACCTGTCAGATTGTTAAAGAAAACAAAATGGACATTTTGGTAGTGTAGCCAGAGTAGTCAATTTTTTTACGCTACTTTTAATTAAAAAGAACATTGGTTTTAATTTGTTTAGTGGAATCTAAGATTTCCCGCTGATGAAAGAAGGAAAGCGGAGTGGATAAAAATAATACAAAGAGTACGGCGAGTTTTGGAAACCCACAAAGCGAAGCATAATTTGCTTAATGCATTTTGCGGAGAAATGTTTTTATGCTACAAAAGGTCATTTATCTAAATGTAGAACTCTAATGATTAGTTCTGTTTCTAAAAGGCAATATTACAAAAAGCTTACTCAAACATAGGGGAAATTTAAACTGTCTGGTAGAATCTATTAATATGTTCTTTTTAAAAATGTTTTATTTATAGGAATGAGAAAATTGGCAAAAAGTTTTACTGAACTCCTTATTCGAAAAAAATCTTTGATATCTTTCTCTCGTAAAGAATGAAAATGGCTTTCTTTTGGACAGGGCATCAACTTTCAATTTCTTCCCCTTTTATACAACATTCTTCAAAATCCGGCAGCTCGGTATCAATCTGAGAATTGAGTTTAACTTTCTAAATATAGAGTAGCACTTTGCTCCTTAATGAGAGAACAAGCGAAAATTGGACCGCTCAAGTTAGACAATGCCGTAGTGGACATTTGACCGACATTATCCTTAAAACATAAAATATTATTTAACATGACATACAAATATCCGTTTTATGTAAAATAAAATTTGTTTAATTTTTTAAGTTTAAGTTCATTAATTCAATTAGGGACTCTTATCAAATGACCCTTTACTTATCTTACGTTTGCGTTATGGTTATAATATTTCTCCCGATCTGGCAACATTACGCGGTGACTTCAAGCATACGCGCGGCGAAAGTGGGGCAAAGTGGGGATATTTTTGTATATATACTCCTTCTGGACTATTCTTAATTTTATGCTAATAACTTATTTTATACTTCCACAATCGAAACAAAACAAGTGAGTTCCGTTTGATTGTTTTCTTTTTTTTTAAATAACTTTTTAATTTACAATTATTGCGTAGAATTTGGGTGGGTTTCAATCAAAAAGGATTTTAAAAACGAATTCCAGATCAACATCTTAATAAAGGATAAAGTTTTCCACTCTGGAAGCACAGCGTGCTGTGTAAGCTAAGTGCTAGAAGGGATTTTGTCAGTTTTAGGGAGTAGGTAGGGAGTAGTAGCACGGCAGATCTTTTGCCAAAATTGGATACAGAGCGTCCAACTTTTGCTGGGCGGCGTTCAGCGGTGCTTGCGTCGGGTAGCTGGCACCGACCTTTTTCTAAAAATGGGAGTACCTTTCTTGCAAAGGATAAACACCGAAAAGAAAGGCCGACACCCGGCTCAAGATTCCTGTATTGGCTGTAGGGTTTCACCCATAATAGTAACGTATAGTCCCGGCTCCAAATGTGCGACCCAGGGTTAGGGAGCGAAAGCCTTATCGGCATTTTTTCCGATTTCAAGCCGGCAACATCTAATGGAGATGTATATGTTTAATATATTTAAGATACCAAAAATTAGAGAGATAATAAGAAGGTTTGAACATACGAGTAAGCAGAAAAATGTGCAAATTGATCGTTTGTTGTAAATCAAATGTCTAGTGTTACTAACTCCCCAATAAACAAATGAACTGTATGGCTATTTTCCAAATTTGAATTCTAGTAGTGTGAGTGCTATAGTAGTTATACACTATAAATCTAATGCTCAAAAATTAGCAAATATATGAATTTAGTTCCACCATAAAATAGACAGTTATTTTGTGTGCTTTTTCTCAAAATGAACCCATTACATTTATTTATTTTTGACAATTAGATTTAAAATGTCCAATTACTGTAGCATTTCCAATTACTTTAGCACCCACTATTTATACTTTGACAGTTTTTGAAAAAAATATAACTTTTCGTATTGTCCCAGAATTTGATTTCATTTTTAGTATCAAAGAACATTTGAACTTATTCATATATGTCTTAAATTTTACTGCTCTCAAATACGTAAAAACTTTTATTTTTCTCTTAACAGTAAAGTTTTGATGTTTCAAGATCAAAGAGTACAACTTGTCGTATTTCTCCGCTCGATTTGAGGTGTGCGTAACAAAGTTTATTGGACAAAACATTTAAGTTTGTAAGTGAAAATTCTTGATGGAAGTTCATTGTAATTTATTATATAAATAAAACACGAGTGATACTTTAATCCACAAATTTGGAATATCCAGTGACCGGTTTCATCGCTTTCGCGACATCTTCGAGACTGGTATATTTATTAAAAAGTTAAATGTATTTATACAGAACAGAGGTTGAGAGATCCTTACCTCTGTTCTGTATAAATACATTTAACTTTTTAATAAATATACCAGTCTCGAAGATGTCGCGAAAGCGATGAAACCGGTCACTGGATATTCCAAATTTGTGGATTAAAGTATCACTCGTGGTTTATTGGACAATTGATTACGGCAAAGGTTGTATTTCACTCCGCGTAGTGTCTTTATTTCTATACCAGCATTGTCAACTCGTATACGGGCAAGAAGATAGACCAATATTACGGAGAAACTTTTATTAGAAAGGTCGACACCCTTTATTATCAATAAATATGTATTCCAATACCATAGAGTACCAATACCATAGTTTTTGTTTTTCTACTTTGTAAGTAGAACAATATTTAGCGACCCTGGCAAATTTAAAAATGAAATTAAATTAAAAGGTTTGGCGCTACCCCATTTCTCTTCTGGTTTGCCAGTTTCACTTCTTCTGCTTTTGTTTCTCGCAACCCACAGGTAAAAATAACACTGCTTTAAAGAATGTAACGTCTGTGAGGCTTTTAAATGGATAATTTGCACATGATTTACATGCATAAAAATACTACATAAATACAAAATACTCTTACGGATGTCCCAAAATACAATTTTTAAACAAGAACCATTGTTTTCTGTCAAAATAACTGTTCGATGAATTTAGGGACATACGTTATATAACAATGTGCCTTATTTATAGAAAATTATTACATCCTCGCTTGCGTCTTGACTTATATCTTCGTTCATTCTCTATCATTTTCAAAGCACCCTCTTGATTCCTATCCGTAACTTCTCCTTCTTTTCAAGCTCTGATACTATCCATGCGGATTGATTGTGGAATCAGCTCTCATCCACTATCAAAGATGTTTCAATTGTAGCTTTGTTTAAATCACGTCTGAAGAAACATCTTTTTTCGCTTCTTCAATCTCTCCTTGTATTTCTTTTTTTCCGTTGAAAGGATTATTTTAAGACATATGCGAATTCCGGTCATCTGTTTTCTGTTTTATATCAATTTATTTATGCACACATATCGCTAGTTCTTCGCATAATTTGAGTATTCTCCTTATTTTGTTTTTGTTCGCGCTCTCTTATTTCTGAACTGAATGAAAGTATAGTGGGAATCCAATTAAAATCATGTTTATGTTGTTTGTTTGCTTTTTTTCAATTTTAGTGAAGTAAAACAGCGTTTATTCCTTATAAAAAAAAATCAATAAGTGACACTTGCATGATTTACTACCACTACTCTTATGCCATTTTCTCTTAACGGAAGATGGACGAGGGAACACCTCATAAGTCTATTTTATATTTGTTTTGTTTTATGAGATTAGCATTTACCTCGCTGATAATATACAAAATTTACATTATTAACTTCAAAAAAAAATATTTCTTTGTTAACAATTAAATGCGCCTCTGTTGGCACACTATCTATGCCTCTTCCAAGTTTATATTTATTGTTATACGTACCCTTCAAAAATGCCGACTTTTGACATGTGAATTACGTATACAAAACAAGAAAGCATCTTAAGCAGATTATTAACGAATGTCTATACTTCGTCGACATGATTGCGCTAGCATATATTAAAGCCATTACGTTTGTAAACTCGTGGTCGTTTTCTCACCACAAACAAGCTAATATTCGTTACCAATTGTTGAGAGCAAAAAAATGGTTTTAACCATGTACATTCACATTACATAAATAATCAAGTGGGGTTGATCGCGCCACTCGCCAGATAGCAGATGGACGCTCGAATATTGCGTTTTACTGGTTCTCGGGATTTGTCGTTGCTATGAGCTATTTTCATTTACTTTACCACCAAATCTCAACACAAATTAATGCAAATTACCTGTCTCGTACTGGGCTTCTTCCAACCTTAATGTACGAACTACTTTCTCGTGGCAGGCTCTATTAGATCCTGTGGTTAGATCGGCATTTGACGGTTCCTTGATTATTCATTCATGCGATAGAATAAATTTTAATTTAATTAAATTGTTAGCATTCGCGCTGGGATTATAAAAATCATATCTTCATTTGTTTGCAATTCAGTTTTTATTGGACAGGAGATAAAAATATATAATGTCCACGGTAGGATAATTACAACGCTTTCAATTGGGCTCAGTAGGTAGCGATACATTTAAAACAGCAACCCAGCGAATGTAGAATACACAACATACATTAAATGTGTGGCGCAACAAGATGTAAATACAAAAATATACGTAATTAATTTGAATATGTAATATTTGATAAATCATAAAAACGTAGATATTGTTAATTTTATGATTAGGAGAAAAACGTCTTAAAACTTACTATTCTTAGACATGAAATTGTACAATGAGTTATCCAAGTTTGTAAAATATAATTTATAGAAAGTCTCTCTTTAGACCGCCAGCGCCAGTTCAGGGACTTTAAAGTAAAGCAGTGAAAACCATTTATTTGATTTTTTAAAAAACTGTACCTCGGCTTTGCAAGGAATCGAACCCAACAACTTAGATATAATAATAAAAGAGATTAAGCAAACTACCATTTTTCGCCTTGGAGTAGTCCACAGGTTTAAAAATGTTGTCTATGGTTCTGGACGTATTCAAAACACAGAACTGTATTTTTTCAGCATGGGCTATTTTGTTAAGGATACTAACTTGTTAGAAAGAGTTTAAAGTAGAGCTGCAAAGTTGGCACCAAGTCAGAAACGGCTTCCCTATGTAGAGAGACTGGAAACCCTCGGTCTCACAATGCTGCAGAAACGCCGAGAAAGGGGTGACCTGCTTGAGACATACAAGATACTCAACAGTCACTATAGCTGCCCAAATTTGGATCCCATGTTCAAGGTTAAACAAAATGCTCGTCTTTGAGGCCACAGTCTCAAGCTGGAGAAAACGAAATTCAACCTAAACCCACGAAAGCGTTTCCTGAGCAATAGGTTTATTGGTGGTTGGAATAAGCTGCCACAAGAGCTGATTTCAACGTTTCAGTCTCGATGGGTTTAAAAATGGACAAGATTTATTCCAGACAAGTTGAAGTGCGCCAATAACTAATTTTCGTAAACTAAGCATCAAACTGCTCGCTTAAAATTAATGTAGTAATAAAAAAATAATAATAAGGGAAAACGTTGATGGCAATTTGAGATTTTTTTAATAATTAAACTGAATTCGAAGATTAACGAAAAATATTATACCCTTGAGTGTATTATGGAATCTCGGAATAATTTCAATTTGATATCGGAACGTAGGATGCCTGCCTGAGCTTAAGAAAATACCGAGAAACATTTTCTTCAGCAGACTTCAAAACATAAATTTCCACAGCGTCAATAAATTTAATGTAAATCATTGAATTTTCCATCGTATTAGGAACTAATCCAACATGAAAAATGTTGAAGGAATTTTTCAGTTGTTTTTTTAATGTTTTTCTTTGAGCTGGAAATATGGAACTTACAGAATAATATATGAACATATTTAATTGAGAAAAAATGACAACTTTGTAAATCTATTGGAAAATACACGATAAATGATATTTTTTCTATAAAATCAAGACAATAAACTTTTTTTTTTTTAATTTACGTGTATTTTTGTATTGTTAAGATTTTACTTAAATATGACAGCTGAAGAACCGATTTGATGAACTTTTAATACAATTATTTGTATTATTGTATCGATACAAATATTAGTTTTTATTAAAAATATATATCTTTATTCAAGTGACATTATGTGTTCTTTGTACATAATTATGACGATATTGTTTTGTTACTAAATATTAGCGTTCTTATAATTTACCCAAATATTTTAACTTGGTGGCCATTTCAACGAATTGTAAATAACTCACTATTAGAAAATGGAAATCAAGTTGGGGTAGAGTAGGGTTCGAACCTCAGACCTTCTTTATGTTTTTTTGTATGGTGTTATCTAGAGCCTACCGCCGAGTTTCTCTCTCTCAAAACCGGACAGGCACTCACTATAGTACTTAATTATCATGTTTGTTTTTTAATCTCATTGATCATTCCATGGTATTGTGGTTCAGGGGTTCAGACATTTGACCCACACACAAAATGTTCCGGGTTCGATTCCCGTTCTTACGAACACAAACTATAAATGTGCAACTCGGCCTCCTAGTCTACTGTGGTGCAAAATAAAATACATTTTTTTATTTATAACTGTTTTTAAAAAATGATATGTTTTTAATATTTTTCCATTTTTAAGACACATGTTATCAGTGAATTTCTGGTTATAATTCAATTTTAAAACAAAATATTTTATATATTTTCAGCATTTTTTTTGTTTGTGTAAAAAACCATCACAATAAACACTCAAAAATTAAATTTATAACTCTATAAATCTAAAAACCAATAAAGTTTTACGTTAATATTTAACTTCGCTATTTCAAAAATATAGCCAGAAACCGATCCTTATCATAATTAAAGATTTTAAAAAAAGATATTGGTAATAAAATTCTAGTCGTTTAATTTAGGTCAAACGCAAAAACATTTGTAATTGGTTATGGGAACTTAATATTGAATAAAAATAAATGTACAGTAAATGAGGGTGTTTTTGATTGAAAATGGAGACTTAAAACCTTCGTTAATATTTTGACGTGCGTTATGATTATACAACGTTTGCTGTAAAAGAAAAAGTAGTTTTTCTGCGCCACGTAGGCGGTTAATTATTAAAAGACCTCCCACATTTTTTTTATTTTATCCAATCTATTCAGACATCTCTAACATATGCTTGTACTTGGTATTCGAGCCAAATATACGTAATTTAAAGTATTTCAATTTACCTGTTGATTGGAGAATTTTATGTGAAATCTCTTATTATTCAGAGATACCAAATTTAATGAAATAAGTTGCGTTGAATTGTGTTGGCTGTGCTAACTTTGTACATAAAAAGCAATGTTAGAAAGAACAAAGGTTAAGACTATTTTTTTTTTTTTTTTTTTATATTCATGAATTTACTTACCTGCTGGTTGAAAATAGACAGTACATCAGTTTATTAATCATTTGTTTCAAAATGTGTTCTTGCATTACAATAACCTCTGTACTGGTACTTTAAGAACAAGGAAGTTCATCTTACTTTAGCTGATCTGAATAACAAATTATCAATAAACGCTACGATTATGGTATCAATATTATATCCTATTGACCATTAAGTTCTGATAGAAAAATTAAAATGAAGACATATGAGTAAACATAGACAACCTAATTTTATACAAAATGGATACAGGCGTTAACAGGGCATATGTGGCATATGTAGTTGGCATAATTTCCAATAACAAATCTTTTGATTTTAATGCCGTATCCGCTTACCTCCTGTGCACTCTTCTAAATTCGAAGTATGGCAACTACTTTTCACTGCTTCTACTAAATTAACCATGTGCCTATTTATTTTTAATCAATTTATATCCAGTTTATAAATGTCCCATTGAAAAATTATTTTTTGAAACTGCTCCTCGATAAACCTTGACTTACGTTATATACTTCATTAAATTGTCCTTCAAGGTTTCCGAAATTTTACCATTATATAATGTGATCAGTTTTAGCTCCAGAACCAACCTGCCTTTTGGTTATGCCGATTGGAAGAGCAGTTAGGCAGCTAAACATTATCACTTTGGAGATCAACATCTTTCACACCAGTGAAACTATGCTTAAGAGGCAAATATTCTTGCTATTGAAGAGTATTATATCTTAATAATGTCGACCTATTACTCAAGAGTTCCTTATTTGATGTATTGTTCCAATATAAAGCCTTAAATATTTTGTTATTTGTAATGTTATTGGTAAAATAAATTAATTTTACAATCTCTTTCATACAATATTTTATAATATAAATAGCAACGCGTGTAATTATAAGTTAGTTTAATTCCTGACGATGAGGTTGTAACCTCGAAACCGGTCGAAGTGTAACTCAAAACTTAAGTGGTTTGTACAATTTACAAGTGCAAAATGTCATACCACAAAGTGAGGAATGTTTTTGAAAACAAAAATGAATATGAATTTTTATTTGATTACATTGAATTGTATACTAACCTATATTTCATTATTTCGTAGTGTAATTGATTGTAACTATTCCGAATGAGTTTGGGAGCACAATTATGTCATGTGCGTATTTTTTTTTTTTAATTTTAAAAATATAAAAATATTTATTTTTTATTTTTTTAAGATCCTAAGATTTTAACATATTTGAATAATTATTGATATAATATTTTATTTGTAGCGCCATGATGAAGGAAAGGGCCATAAATGGATCATGGGATCGTAATTTGATTCCCCAAACTCATCAAAAAGTTGCCTGCGTAATCTCAAAGTGGAAAACCTAGATATGTTTATTAAATTAATAGGCTTACAATTTCTTTACTGAACCGGTTAATAAATTTAGAGATCAATTATAGAAACAAACGTTTTCGTTCTTCTTTCGTAAAAAGAAAATCATCATAATTTCTTTGTCTTCAAGTAAGTGTGCGTAAGGCACTGCATCGGTTCACTAACCGTAGCTTATATCGATATTTTTTTGTTACATGAAGATAACATGATTACACTTACTATTCAGGTGCCAGTCAAGGTATTGTTGAATGGTTTAATGAAAAACACTATCCAAAAAAAATCTTAATCGATTAGCATTTTTTTTAAATATACTTATGAATATTTTAACAAAACATGCTTAACGTTTTTACATCTCTAATGAAGCAAAAAGCTCGTTTTTTATAAAAAAAAAAATTGTATTATTTCAATTTTAAAAATATTGAAGAATAGGTATCTACTTTATTATAAAAATTGATGAATACAGTACAGTACAAGTAAGGATGAAGTGAGTTTCATATAATAAAATATAATTTGGTTTTAAACGCATTTATATTTTTAATACTTATTCATTCGAAAGGTAATTTCTTTTTTTATATTTTTAAAAAAATATTTTGGGTCTTGAAGTAGGGCATGAACATTTAAACACCCTTAAAAATATGCTTATGTGAGCTCATTAGATCATATCATAAAATAATCATTTTATTTTGCGAACCCATAATATGTAAAATATATAAAATATATAAAATATGGATATTTTCCGAATTAAAATGTTGTATTATTGATTTTTTTTAACGTTTTCTCTCCTGTGTTAACACAAAACTTTTTTAATTTTAAATTAGACAGGTCCATTTTTTTTTTAGTTATAATCTTATTACTGTTTTTATGTGAAATGTAAATTGGATTTATAGCATCTTCTTCATCCTATGATTCCAAATTAGTATGTATAAAAGTTTTATTTTTTTACAAGTGGCAACGCAGCGATTTGTGATATGCACTTAACGTTTTTTTTAAATAATTTTTTTTTAGCAATCATATCAGGAATCGAACCCGAGACCTTTTTCGAACAAAAAAAGCTTAATTTATATAAGCATAAATCCTAACTACCCTAATAAATTAAATTAAATTATAAAATATTTTATCAAAACCTTTGCCTAGCTGAGGTTCGCACAAGCTAAGTATACATCATGAGTTTGAAAATGTTTTGCAAAATTATTGAAAGCACCCCCTTTTCTATCCGGTTTTTATAATTAGCTTTTATGGCAAGAGTGCTTCCGGTGCATAATAATGAGAATTTGTATGTAAATCTTAAGTGCTCGATTGTAGAAGGTTTTATAAAAGTTTAAAGACATCCTTTTCACACTATCGGAATATTAAAATACATGTCACTCGAACACTCGTGAAATCGTTGTTTTTTTTTTTTTTAAATCGTTCAAGTGTCTACCATTTTTTCAAATTTGAGGTCCAGTCAATGGCTTATACGTTTAGAAAGCCGTGTCCTCTATTCTGCTCTTTTAAAGACATTCTGGAAATTGGCACTCTCAGAAGAGAGTACTCTTCTCTGTTTTAATAGACTGCTGGGATTATGCGCCATTTATCATAATGCCTCTTATAATTTCACAGGAATTATTGCTAAGGATCATATTTCGGTGTCTTCCATCATATCCGTTAGAACAGTTTATCTAGTGAACAAAGTTGTTAGATGTGAGACAACTTTACCTAAAAGAAGCAGTGTCACACTTCTGGTTGAACAATAAGGATAAATCTCAGCAAAATATTCGTATAAGGTTTTCCCGGAATAATAAATTACATAATTCCTAAAACCTGGACGATTTTTACTCAGGGGCGCCTTTTTTTTTCTTCTAAAGTATTTAATATTTTAGATGAGCGTATTAAGCTCTCAAGGACTAAATTAATTTTCGAGATAGAGGTTTCAGGGCTGGATTTTTATTAGGGGGAAAAGGATTTGAGTTGGAAAGTCTTTGATGGTTTTTCAATTATTTTTATTTATCGTTTTATGTAAATCAAACGTTAATTAGTTATTGATTGATTTGGTGTTTATTTTGTAGAACTCCATATTTAAACTTATAATTAGAAATCAAACACTGATTTGAGTCTACTGAACACTTTATTTTCAAAAAAATGCCCTAATAAGGCGAAACAATTGTCACGAAGTTTTTATTTTTATATGTTTATATTTGTAAAAATAAAATAAAGTGTTCAGTAGACTCAAATCAGTGTTTGATTTCTAATTATAAGTTAATTAGTTATTTCTGTTTTGGTGCGCTGTGTTATTTTTTAATTATGTTCTTGTTATTATTTGACTAAACTCAAGAGTTTTAGCCTTATGGAGTCAAAACTTGTTCAGAATTTATTTATTTTATAATAAATGTAAATAAATAAATTCTGAATAAATAAATAAAAATATCTACCCTTATTTTCATATATTAAATCTCCCTTTCAAGTAACAACCGAGTCTAGCGGAAGATTGTTTTTTAAAATGTGTTACAGAAATAGACTTTGCAATAAACGAGTTCTTTTACGGTTCTTAAATCCACAAAGGATAGTGAAACATTGAGCGTTTGGTGAAAAAAACATGTGAATGCAAAGACGTCGATATAAAATTTTGGAATATATTATTTTTTTATTTTATTTTTTATTTTCTTTTATTTAGGAAACAAACAGTACAGTTACATTGTTTTATATTTTACACAGTTAGATTTAACTCTAATGGACCAGTAAAGTTTCCATATTATAAAATAATGATATGTAAGGTTATACATAAAGTACAAAAAAGAGAAGTAAAATGCACATAAAAAATTTTTGTTTAAAAATTAAAATTAAACTTAAAAAATGAAAAAAAATTGGAAAAGTAATTAAAAGTTAAGAATTAAAATAAAGAATGAAAAACATGCTTAGGTGTAAAAATAAAATAAAATAAAAACGTTTTTTTTTAAAAAGGAAAAACATAAATAAAAACATACATATTTTAAGGGATTCAAAGAAACGATGAGAAGATTCTTTAAAGAATCTTTAAATAAGAAAATAAATTTATGTCAATTTAACAAACATCTTCAAAATTAATGACACATAGTAAGAGCAGCAATATATTGATTTCATTTACATATACAATATAAGTAATTAAAAGTAGTTTAAAAGTATAAAAACATGTCAATGCAGCAGAGAAAAAGAAGGGATAACAGGTATAGCAAGTAATATTTAAAATTTGAAAAAGCAATATAAGGAGAAGATTTTAAACCAAAGGTAGTTGATAAAATTTCAGTAATGCGATTTTCGCAGTAATACAAATTTCAGTAGAAAAATTTGATTAAAATGAACAATATTAATGTATGTATTATATTTAGGCACTGATGCAATATTTACTGCTGTTTAGCAGACCTCATAACTCATAGAAAAAAAAATCTAGTTATTATATGTTGTTATAATTCCAATAATATCCCTTTCAGACTGATTGATTATTAAAATACGCGAAATTTAAATTGTATTCACTCACATACCGAAATTAAAAAGCGGCGAGTTTATTTTTTCATTACTGGTATCCCTAAGTCGCAACCGTATTACGGATGCCTCTCGCGAGCCTTAACCAGGCTTGCCTACTTAAGGCATCAGGTTCTCGCGATCCTGGACATCTATGACTGGCAATTAGTCGGCAGTTCCCGTCTTAACTGCGGGACGTGGATTTGGCTTGGAAGGGCACACGAGAGTTGGCCGCAGAGAAGCCTGGAGAAATATTGTGGGTAAATAGAGGACATAGATTAAGTAATTCTTAGTAGGTCTAATATATGAGTTCAGTTATGTTAGAGCGGAGTTCGAACCTCGAATCTCTAATTCGCAATCCACAATAATACCACGAAACATTTTAAATACCCACATTTTCACACCATCATCCTTTAATACTATTATACGATAAATATTTTAATATGGTTTTCGTTCAAACGATTTGATGGCAGAATTAAAAAATCTATTTGAAAAATGCTCTAATCTGTGAAAAGTGCCAAACTGCGATTTGGTTCCCCGCCAAAGTGAATAGACATCTAACGACGAGGGTTGAAATAATCCTCCCCTAACCCACCCTGCGCCCTTCCGCCTCACATATTCGGGAACTAGACCGGGACCGTATGAAGTAATGGCACCAATCAGCGACTTGAGAATCCATTTTGTTTTATGTAACCGCGTCATTTTGTTTATTGTGATGGCACGTCAAATTAACCTAATAAAGTGGAACCTCCTTGATTATACACAATAAATATAAACAAGCCTTGTAGTAATGTTTAGCATCAACGCTCATCACAATTGCCCGTAAATTAATTTTTTTATCTCAGATTGGACGCGGACATAAATGTTTTATCTTTTTTTATTATTATTATTTTATATTTGAAAATTCGTTACGGTTATATAAACATATTGTGAGGTCAAATCATATTATGTCTCGTCTGGTTAGTATAATTTATGTTTATTTTAGGTTTGACACCGATATAATTTTCCATATGGTTAGGTAAGTCCTAAGTCATAGTATTTTTAATCCATTGTGTAGAATTTTTCACTGTCTTGCAGTTGTCATTACTTTTTTTATTGTAATTCTTTGTTAATTGTGCTTGTGTACATTGTCGTTAATAGTTATTACACTCCCACTTGATTTTGGATTATAAACGTAACTGTCCAAATACGCAAAAACACATTTTTTATATGTACAAATGTACGTAGGTACATATTTCGCACTCTTAGAAGTACGATTTGGTATGTTTAAATTGGCAATTTTGCCGGAGAGCGAACCCCAAATATGAAAAAAATATTAATGCTCGTAACTTTATTTATTGACATTTTAAAGCCCAATTTTTTTTGTTGGTATTTGCTTATTTGTTACCATCATAATTACTACCGCGTTCTTCTAGACATTTTACTCAGTTGATTTCAAAGAATACTGAAGTTTGTGGTATATTTCGCCAAAAAAATAGTGAGATACGTAAATGTTCTCTTAAGAAAGAGAAAAATATGTAGTCAATCTGCATTCATAACGCAAAATAGCAAAATTTAGACTTACAATATGGTTTTCAAGGAGAGCGGTGCTGTCATCTAGCGACTGTCACGTAGCGGCGGATGACGTCTTTAAAACGTTGTCTGTACAAATCCATGGTGTCAAACATCCGTGCCACCGTAGCGGTGCGAACAGTTCTCGAACGGTTTTTTTTCGTGTGTCTAAGAACACTTTTGACCTGCGAAACTGACAAAATGTTGATTGATTTCTAACAAAATCATGAAGCTTTATGTAGTGTAAAGAGCAAAGACCGAGAAAAATAAAATTTGTGGAGAAAATCGGGACACTTGAAATATCAAGTATGTAGAAAAATGTTAATAATAATATAATTATCCAATTTTTGTGCATGAGATGATTGCATGACTTCGAAATTGTTCAAAATTGAAAAAAAAACTGACAAACCAGGCAATATGACTACTAAAATATATGACAGATGACTGATCGTTTTCCAGCGCATATTTTGGACAGATAAGCTGTCACGCCCGCCAGGTGACACCGCTTTCTTAATTAACATTTCTAGACACCTTATGGACAGCCGTCTTATTACACCTACCGCATGACCGGTCGCATACGGTTGCAAAATAATGACACCGCTTTTCTTGGACCCATAGTTTAGCGCAATGTACCTCTAGGTTTCAATTTAAGCATGTATGTTACTTGACTCTCTTTCAACCTTATCTCGAACATATAATTAATCATTCAAAATAATAATCATAGTTTATGAACAAAAATAACAATTACTTTATCTACTACATACACACTTAGGTAAAAGATTTCTCTGGATCATGTCTAGTCTGCCTAACTAGGTACAACCTGTTTTAAGGCAGACATTTTTATGCAAAAATAAACAATAACATTTCTACTTACTAGTTAATTTACAATACAGTTCTACAATAGTAACTTATTAAGAATGTATTTTGAGTAATTTTTTTTTATTTCTTTCGACCCTAAACCTAGTAACCAATTTTTCACAAATTTGTTCGATGGAATCCGGGTCATGGTTTTGCAATCTTTGGGTAACATATTGAATATTTTGGGGCCCAGAAACCGGAATTTCTTTGTCTGAATTCAGAGTTTGTGATAGACACCATGACCCATCCTCTAGTTTGGTTATATTGGTTCCTATTAAATAGATAATTTTACAAATAATCAGCCCTTTTTAATATAATACGAGAATATAATGTTATCAATGATGTTCGTAATTTTGATTTTTCACTCATAAAATAAAAGAATTCTTATTCAAATTTAGAAGAATCGTTTTTTTTTTAACATAGCGGTTTTAGTGTTCCTACCGTATACATTCGCTACTTTCAGCTGCGTGGCATTTGGTGATGGTTTTTGGTATCCTTATCTTCAATCGATTTTTTGGAGTCAAATCCTAAAATACGAGATCAAAGCTACATTTAGTATTTTATACTGTAAGTGAAGGAATGGGTATTTTTTTTAGAGAATTAAGACATTTTAAATAATCACGCCGTGAGAGCATTTTATAAAGAAATATGTTACCCAAATAACATTACTTGAGTTTTCGAAAGCAGCTCACATTTCCAATAACTTCTCAAATAAATATGGAAAATTTAAATTCATTTAAAGAAATACTTGTTTTGTAGTTTGGGACACCAATCATTAAAAATACCTTATATATCTTTTAATATTACCATATGTTTTTATTTCTTACATAGATAAATTGTAACATACATATGATTAAACTGCAGTTTACTGTTTTTTATTTTTTATTAGTCATTTATAAAATAAATTGTGAAAAGAAACAATATAAATAAATGTAAATATTCTTTAAAAAAAAGTTTAAAAAAATAAATAAATTAACCGAGATTTACATAAAAACATATTTTTCAAAAAGAATATACGAATATTCAATTGAAAAATAAACTAAATTTTGGCGAAATATAGTTTAAAAAAAAAAAAAGAAATTGAGATATATTTCTGTACTTGAACTGTACTGTTACTTGAAAATGTTACACAAACTATGAACCAGGTATGAGGCACCCAAACGCACTTTGAACCCACCTATCTCAGCCCACGCGCAGGCACTACTAAAACAACGCAAGCTATCGGTACGTCAGCCTTTTTACTCCAGCTACTGAATGGGACGGGGGTGCGACGTTCTCTATTCTATTAGAAGTGAGCGTTTAAAAATGTGCCGGGTGTCTCACACCCAGGTTCATTGACGCCGGGTTGACAAAGTATAATTGAACGTAGTTATGCAGAAAACAGTCCACAATTTTGAAAAAATGAGATATTGGTGTTATTGGGTGCAATAAGATCAATTCTACAAGGTTTTCTTTAAACCCTGTCACATCTGAAACCAAGATGAAGGAAAATGTTGAGTGATGCTTGGGTAAACTATCTTCTGAATCTGAGTCGCCTCTAATATCCGATTCGTCGGCCATTTCATAATTTCCTTCGTTCATATAATATTCACATTCATTTTCTGTCAACGGTCTCCTGTAATAGGCAATGTGCACGAATTTTTTTTTTCTTCCAAAAAAATCAGCAAAAAATTAGAAAACTTACACAGTAATTTTTTTTTTTTTGAGCCCATAATTACCTCGTTATTATGATTTACATTTTGAATTTTTAAAATCTGTCCCAAACGCTCCGCTTCCCGGGTTTTTGAGCTGTGACGTCATTGACCGCGATTGGGTTTGACAGTTCGACATTCGAGTACGCGCCGTCGTTGTAGTCGGAAGACCGGCTGTTAATAATACGTTATTGTTTTACTTTCGAAGTGTTTTTTTCCATCGTCATGGCTAAAATAGTCAACTATAAGTACTGCATTGTACCTAAATGCAAAAATACGACTATTACTACTCCTGAGAAAATATTTATCAACGTGCCGAAAATCGAGGCAATACGAAAAAAATGGTGTCATGCCATGAAAAGATGTTCGAAGAAAAATAAAGATTTAGCAGTAAAGTCCACTTGTTATTGCTGTGAAGACCATTTTAATGTAAGTACTTATATTATTTTTTACCTAGCCAATTATTATATATTTACTCACACACACGAAAGTGATTAAATTAACCTTAGTTTTAACATCCCTAACATGTCATTTTATAACTTATTGTCTGACAAAATTAGTGCCATCGTGTACTAAGTACTTATAATGAAAATAATGTTTGATGTTTTTCTTTCACAGCTGCAAGAGGATATGGAAAATTATACATTTTTCAAAATGATGGGATGCAGCAGATGCAGATGAAGAAAAATGTTGTCCCAAGCAAATTTGACTGCCAGAAGAACAAATTACCTGCTGCAAAGAAGACAGGTGAAAAAAGAAAGGGCCAGGATAAAATTATTGAACGAGTTACTCACTCCAATAAAAGTCCCAGCTTTGTGTGAACCCAATGTTGACGGAGGCCAAGACCCCCCTCCGATTGCCGGGCCAGGAATAATGACGCTGTGTGAACCTCCAGAATATCTTGACAAGGCTGTACAAGTCAATAAAACTTGTAATGTGAGAAGCAAGGGTACATCAACAGTAATTTTGGGAAAGACGAGTACTGCTTGTTCTCCGATGAAATCAATGTCACCCACTTCGACTGAACGCATTTGCGTCAAGAAAAATCCCGAGCCAAATGAATGGGTTGAGTCAACTGACTCGGATTCAGATTTTGTCCCCTCTCTAGAAGACAGTAGTGCCTATGATGGGACAGAAGTGGATGAGTCTGAATTGAATATGACAATGAGGAACTCATTTTTCCTCCTCATAGAGAAAGAGCCAAGGATATTTTTAGGAATTCCACATGATATGTATCATGTAATTTCGCTGATTGTATCAAAGATACCCGCAAGTACATTGGATGTACTCGTGACATTAAAAAAAATCCGCTTGGATGATTCCAACACTGTCCTTGGTCTCAACTTTGGAATTTCCCATTCGACGGTAAGTAGGATATTCTCTAAAACAGTTGTCCTTCTTGCAGCTATCTGTCAAGATCTTATTATTTGGCCAAGTTCTGATAAAATAAGACGTCATCTTCCGATATCTTTCAGAGCGAGGTATGCAAACGTGCAACCGATCATAGACTGTTTGGAGCTACAGATCGAAAAACCTTCAAACCCTATCCACCAGGCATTAACCTGGTCAGAGTATAAAGGGTGTAATACTCTAAAATATTTGATTTCGTGCACGCCAGATGGTCTGATAAATTACATTTCATGCGGCTATGGAGGGAGGGCATCAGACTGCATCATTATCGAAAACTGTGGATACTTGGACCTTTTGAAACCCGGAATGGCTGTTATGGCTGACCGAGGTTTTAAAAATATTTCCCATTTACTAGAGATGGAGGGATGCTCATTGATCCGTCCGCCAAGTGTATTTGCCAATACGAAAAGCAGTCGTAAAGAGGTTCAGCAATCAAAACGAATAGCTGCCTTGCGCATTCATGTGGAGCGCGTTATAAGCAGAGTTAGAGAGTTTCACATGCTGAGAATGGGCTCAACATTAGACCATCATCATATGGCAATAGCCGATTATTTGGTTATAATAGCATGCGGCATTATCAATCTGCAAGGCCTTCTAATAAAAATATAAATACTGTTTTTGTACATGGTAATCTTGTAATGCTTGTGTGTTTTCTTTTCTTAAATTTTATTTTGTGTGCTGCTTACCTTCGGTAATGTTCATCTTTCCTTTTCTTTAGTAAATTTTGATGTGTGTTATGTTACCTTTGGTAATGTTGATGTGTTCCCTTTCTTGAATATAAATTACTTTTCTGTACAAATTTTTTTATATGTGTAATGTGATTACCTTCGGTAATGTTCATATATTTCCCTTTCTCAATGAATTTTAATACGTTTAATGTTACCTTCGGTAATGTTGATGTGTTCCCTTTCTTAAATAAAAATTACCTTTCTCTCAAATTTTTTTATGTGTGTAATGAATATCTTTGGTAATGTTCATATATTTCCCTTTCTCAATTAATTTCAATCTGTGTAATGTTACCTTTGGCAATGTTGATGTGTTCTCTTTCTTAAATATAAATGACTTTTCTTTCAAAAATGTGTGTAATGATTTGATTACCTTCGGTTGATGTTCACGTTTTCTTTTCTTAAATAAAAGTGACCATTATTGAATAAATATTAATTTGTGTTATGATTACCTTCAGCAATGTTCACGGTGTATTTTCTTTGTTTTTAATAATAATATATAAATTACTCTCTTTGCAATTTACCTGTATAAAATGTTAAAAAGGTTTTGTCAAATAAAAATATGGAAGCATTATATATTAAAATGTTTTTTATTATTATTTAATCACGTTAAAGTACATATCTACCTCATCTCCCTAGACAAATTTTATTTAAACAATAAAATGTTAAGCAACTATATTTTTTATTCAAATACATTCAAAAGTGATCGCTCGGGCTGCATTTAGTGATGTATGAAAGAAATCTTTTAATACACACTTAAAATCTTATTTTTTTAAAAATAGCTTCAGACCAAAACATTTCACACTTTTCCATCAACTGTTCACAACTAATTTGGTCATAGTCTACATATGTAATACTGATTTCTTTGGTTTTCTCAAAATCCGGCTTGGCAACACAATAAATTCCTTTCTTTTTTTTTGAAAAGTGCATTTGCATTTGAATTTGAGCCATATATTTCTGACTTGGCTTGTTGTCCGCTGTAAAATAAGTTTTAAATGTAGTATCGCTATTTGGACATTTTATTTCTATGATAAAATCATCTCCCAATGCGTCGGGTGAGGCTCCTAAATATGGATGATCGCCACAAAGAATAAGGCCACACTTTTTTAACGTGGTCTTGAGTATTTTTTCTACTTCTCGCAAAACATCATCTTCTAGAAGTCTACCTCGCTGTAAAAAAATATTGTCAGGCACTTTAGCACCAAGAATACTTTCTACGAGAGAGCCTTCCAATGTCTGACAATTTGACGCTTCGTAGGCCTTAGATGCCGTTATGCGGCCATACCTTAAGTTGTGCCATAAGGGACAGTCTGCTTGCCCGAGAGTTTCTTTCGCTGCTTTATTACATAAAGCAGCACCCATCCTGCTTTGGCAATAATTAAAAAAATCTTTTGATGTTGACCCAATATTCTCCGAGAAGAACGTGCATGCCATGCTATGAATGGATAAATTTTCCAATTCTGTCGGTTCAACGTAGTACTTAACTAGTTGGACATCTCTTCGATCCAACTCGATGCTTCTTTCAACTACACATTTTAAAAAGGATCCATCACTTTCCGGCAAACTGGTCCTTGCCTTTCCTAAATCCTTTGCTTTGATGAACTTCAAGGATGTCCCGATGGCAGACATTTTTGAGCGCTTCCAGTAGCACTCTATAGAAGTCTTCGGGGGATCTTCGCTTCTTCGATGTAGCCATGACAACATACTAATGGCATGTTTGCAACCACCTAAAATGACAACAATGAAGTATAAATAAGGAGGCAATGAATAAGACATGCTGACTCTGTCAAACATTATGAGAGGTGAGCCAAATATATATAAAATATTAATGGCAATATCCTCATAAGCCATTAATCAACAAATGAAATAGATTTATTAAATTTATTATGATGTACAAAGTAAGTATGAAATAAAAAGGGTATTTTATATTATAACCAGCTCATCGTTGAGACTTAAGATATATATGCTTAAAAGCCCAACAGTATGAATATATATTACAAACCTTCTGACGCTGGACAATCTTCACACTTGCATGACTCTATAACTTGCTCTGTTTCATTGCACGTTAAAACAACCGAATATGCTTTGAAGCGCACCCGATGTTCAGGAGTTACACGAGCCTTCACTATACAAATATCGCCCACTCGTTTTACTTGGACATATCCAATGGCACTATCTCCATAATTTGCTCTGCATGACCTGAAAAAATCGTCAAGTACTTTAGTATAACTACGGTGGTATTGGGGAGTGTTTTTATTCATATCATCAATGAACATAAACATTTATGTTAAAAATGCACTTAAGGTACGATTACTAAAATTATCATGACAATATGGATACTGACATCCCTAAAACAACCTACTGAATCAACTCGGCATATAAATAATATTTATGAGTACCTAGGTAAACAATACGTTCCTTCGTCATAATAATGACAACTCATATTTAAGGTTAAGTATGAAAAGCAAAGAGTGAAATTCAAGATTTAAAGCAGAAAAAACCCGTAGTTGGGACAACTGATGAAAACTAATACTATCAATACCACATATAATACTATTTTACTTAATAAACATACCTTGAAGCTTTTATTCCTTTCATTTCGGCACTTATAAAGTCCGTGTTTGAAAAAATGCAGCCATCATGAAAGCATCTATTTTTGGTAAATTATCCGACTGTGCTTTCACAAAACCGATTTCCGACATAATAAATAGATATTATATATCTTTCTTAACCTTTTTATAGTTAAATATAACAGTTCCACTAAATTGTTCACAGGAAACAACACATAAACAAACCGCACGCAAAGCCACCCACAGATTATTACGGTACGTCTAGTTGTTACTTGTCACTATCGCGGCCTGTGACGTCACAAAGTGAACAGCCAATCACAGCGCGTTTATGAATTTTTTGAATTCATACTAATTAAAATTGCAATTTAATGATATAAAACGAATTCAAATAGAATTTTAACTGTGATATTCGGCGTAACCAAAAATCATTTATTATAAATCAGTCATTGAAACCAAATTCTGGGTAGGCTGCACATTCCCTATTATGTGCCATGTTTTAAAAGGGCGTTAAAATTGATAAAAAATGTATTAAACATAATTTGAACTGAAATTAATCTTATAAAAACGTAAATAAAATCCAATAAAGCAACAAAACAAAAATCAATATATTTTCGTGGTATTTTCTGATTTTATTATCTAATAACATGTCAGTCCTATGTTTCTGCAGCTCAAATTTCGTTTTAAAATATTTAACATATGTATTACTGTAGAAAAAAATATTATGACACAATAAAATACGTGATAAAAATATTTCAAAATTAAATATTAGAAACCATGTAATCTGTCGAATTTGACACACGGGTAAACATTTCTAACAAAATACTCAAAACTACGAACATTAAATATGTTTTTAGTATTTAATACGAATATATGATCATCAAAAAATATAAATCTTACCAGTTTTCTCCCTAAAGACGGTTTGGAATCGAAAAAACCAGAGAAACAAGTCGAGACACGTCCAAACAGCGCAAAGTTCCGCGCGGGGATAGTCGGTGGCAAATATAAGTGACACATATTTTGTTTTTGCCACCACTTGAACCACCGGTTTCAATTTGTACCAAAAATGACATATATATTGACCACTGTCTGTTTACCTAACGAAACAAGTACATACACATAATTTTAGATGGAAATTAGTAGAGATATTGACCTTTATTCAAAGTGGCACGTATATTTGCCACAGACCTATAAAGGGTCAAAAAAACAAATGGTTGCTTACTTCTGCAATGCACAAGTGAGGGGAGCGCGGCGCAGTATCAGACTCCCCCCTTCTCACTCCTCGTTTTACCCCAGCAGAAGTAAATAATCATTTGCTTTTTTTAATATTTTTTTTTTTTTAATTTTATTCCTTCTAAAAATTATTTTTATTGGCCAATTCTTGCTCATACTAATCATCGTGGTTTCGGGTGTACACCCTGTATGTTCTGCTAGAAACAGCCAGACCGCTTTCATACAAAAAACTGTAAAAATCACCTTATGAAAATAGTGCCGATCACAAAAACGGAATTTCTCAATTTGCAGAAAGCACCTGCAGGACTAGAAAAATCTCACGGTACTTTAAAATGCATGTACACTGTTCAAATACATAATAAGATTCTTGTTTTTCATATCAAAAAAACTAATGTATTAATTAAATGTTAATCATTTGTCAAAGTCAAAAACATTTTAACTGTTGTGTAGATTTGATAATTCACTCTTCTCACAAAAGTGCTATTATCTAAGTTTCATTTTTCTATAACTAGCTATTTTTTGCATAATTACGTTCAATTAGACCGACGGAATATAATTCAAAAGTTTATAAACATATATATTAAGTATGTACATTTATCATGTCGCTATCTTATTTACGAAAATTTTATTTTAATTGAATTTATTTATGCAATAACTACAAAAATTTGTAAATTTCCGTGAATTTTCTAGTGATTGTTATATAACTTTAAATTTTTTTTTTTTTAAATATTGTTATATTTTGTAATAAATATATATTTTTTTTTTTAAGTCATTATTGTTCATTCAATAAAGATTCTTCAAAGCGGTTATAAAATGTCGGTCTAAAATTAGGTTTTACACAGAAAATGATCATTATTGTAGATACAATTAAAATATAAATCTTATATTTGAAGCACTTTTTGTGGTTATTTATTATTATAAAATAAAAAAAAATGTTGTTCTATTTATTTTATTACAATTCAAATAATTTATTTCACAAGTTAGCGCTTTGCGTCATGTTCAAAACAAATATAATATTCTAGTTTTGTGCCGTATAGCTCACTAGGCAGGTACTTATTTCAATAAACTATCACGATTCGCTAAGGAATATGCATCATAAGTACAAAAATGTGTTATCTCTAAATTAACTAAATTCATAATTTATCATCCTTCTAAAATTCTACCGAATATAATTTTAAATATCTAATATGAAAACGTTTTCATTGGTAAAACAAATAACTATTCTAAAAGATGAGAAAAAGCTCAAAAGATGTGTTCTTACATGATAAGTAATAACTCATTTATAAACGAACGCTCGCCCTCTTTTCCTTGAAACATCACAAATATTCATCTACAATTCAGTTTACCCTTCACGTACTATATGATTGGATCTTCCTGTGTATTATTGGAAACTGTTCGTGGTGTGCATAGAACTGCATAACTTGTTAAAATAATCGAATAATCCGGCCATTTATTTATTAATATTTTACAACAGACGTGGATAACATTTTAGAGAAGAAAATATGATATTCTAGGCATTTACTATAATAGTCTAGGTGTCTAACTGTAATAGTATATAAACAAATGGAAAAAAAAAACAAAAACCACTAAACTTCCTCATTCTAACAGGGAATCGTTGAGATGTATAAAGTTTCGTAAGATATCCTATCTGGGTCATAGTCTGCGTGGGGCAAAATAGGAAATCCTTCGACTTATACTAACAAGCAAGATTAGGGTCAGCGGGGATCTCGCAGAATGGAAACGTCTTGGTTGCGCAACATAAGAGACTGGACCTGAATGGGGTGTGTAGAGGAGTTGTTCCGGGCAGCGCAAGACAGAGAGGCATTTTTAAAAGTCATTGCCAATATCAGCGATAACTGATAAGGTACATGAAGAAGAAGTAATGTACCTACACGATTATTTTTATATCTGTACATTACGATAGGGAAATAAATGCGCAGTTTTTCAGGCTGAACCACTCGCAATACGAGAAGCTCTCGAATGATTATAAATAAAACCACCAGAGTGGTGGGTTATTGCAAAAATATTATGAGATTATCGTTTGAGATACGTCGGTAAATCCATCAATTGCAGATATTCAGAATAAAATTAAGCATCTAAAAATCAAAGGGATGATTTTTCAAATATGCTGTATAAGAGGACACGATGGTATCGTAGGAAATGAGAGAGCAAAAAAACGAGCAAGAGCTTCAACTTGTAAAAGAACGGCACCTTTCTTTTCCGAATTTCCCCTTAGCTTTGCTAAACGCAGTATAAAACAAAATACGCAGCAGCGTTGGGAGAATCATTACCGCGCTTTTTCTACAGGTAAATTCACTAAAATGTTTTTCCCAACGCTGGCTGATGCAGCAAACTTCCGTCGTCATCACCAAAGTACTTTCAAAACGACCAAAATTTTTACCGGACACGGAACTATGAGAAGTTACCTATATAGATTTGAATTAAGGAATGATGACTATTGTCCATGCGATGGTATTTCTTCAGAGAGTATCGAACATCTGTTATTTCAGTGCCCATTTTTCAGTTTACAACGCCATAATTTTGAAGCAGAATGCAGGAAAGATGGAATATTTTTAACAGATATCAAGACTATCGTTCAAAGTAGTTATCACGTACCATTGTTCTTGGACTTTGCAACAATGGTGATTGGACTCATAAAGGTAATAAACCAAAATCAGTGATCAAACATTCCATTTCCAACACAAACAAAAACTATTTTTTTCAGAGTACCTTAGCTTTGTACATGACACGTAAGTGATCCAAATATTTGCTTTTTTTTTTAATTAAAAATCTAAGGTATACCTTTTTTAGACTTCGAAAATAAAGATCTGTTTTATCTCCATTATTAAAATCATCATGATAATCGGTTAGTAAAAGAATTGTTTATTAATGTCGTTTATCTATAAAGGTAAAATGCAATGTTCGTATATGTGTCCTCGATAGACTGAATAACTACTGGATTGATTTACGTGCGGTTTTCAGCATAATGTAGATCTTTGCCATTAGCATATTTGGAGCCCTTAAAATCTTCAACTTATTTAGTAGAAAAAAATTAGGAGCGTAATGTTTTTTTCAATCGATGGAATTTTTTTTGTACAAAAAAAAATTGTTTTGAATGTTTACAAACAACGTTGGTTTTTTACGGATCTCAATCAGATTATTTCCATAAATTCCTTATAATATCTACCCATTTATTTATTTTTTACTGGATCTTTTACAATTATTTTTGCTCTATCGATTCTTTAGTTTGACTCTTATAAATTAATAACCGACTATTTTTTTCATACTGATTTCAATTTTTTTTTTTTTTTTTATTTATTTAGAAAAACAACAGTAATACAAAATAATATAAACAACACAAAAAAAAACATAAAATAAATCAGTTTTCCACATAAAAACAATTAAAAAATCAAGTTCAGTTATTTTTTGTGTGTGAGGATGCGTGGGTAAGTAAGTGGAGTGTTGTTTTGGTAAGTTTGTGAATATGTGTGTCAGTGTATATGGGTGTAAGGGTAGGTTTATGGACAAGGTAAGTGTGTGTTTGATATGAGTGAATAGAAACAACTTTAATTAATAATGTAAAAAAAAAAAATATGAAGAAACATAATTGTTTTAATATTATAGTTTTTTAATTCTTGTCTTAAAAGTGAGTTTACGGCAGTTGAATACTCGTATATCTATGTTACTGAAAAATACAATATAATTACGCGCCTAACGAATCAGAGGAGAGTTCTGTGCATAGTTGGTGGTAACTGTAGGTACATGGAAAAGATATATATTCGTGTGACGGGTGTGGTAGCCAGGTACATTAAGGGCCAACTCAGAAACCAGAACAGGACTATCAAGACGTCCATTAAGAATATCATTTGAAATCCCCATATCTAATACCAAACGACGATCCTCAAGACTAAGTAAATTATGTTTATGACAAGAAGTTTTATAGTTAAGGTCCGTAAATTTGGATCTCCAATTGAGATGTCTCAAAAATGTTTTGCTGAATATTTTCAAGTCTTATCTTGTGTATGGAATACTAAGGAGACCACACAGAGGAAGTTTATTCAAGGAGACTGCGAACATAAGCGAAATAAATCAGTTTGATACTACCAATATCATTAAACACTTGGCAAGTGCGGATAACAAAACCTGTTATAACTTGTTAAAACCTGTGATAGCAAAAAAGGTTCTGTATGCCCGGTTCACTTTTCAATGTGGTTTTCACACGTAAGTTTTTTTTTTATCTAGAATCACACCAAGATCACGAACACTTTCAACTCGTTGTATAGCTTGATGATTTTTGAAAATATTGATACAAAATAGGTTTGGAGCTACGCGAAAAAGAAAAGAGCAAACATTTGGAAACATTTACATTTATGATTTTTTTTTCATAGTAATCTGTTAATCGGTAAATATCGTCTTGGAGATTGTGGCAGTCACTAGTATCTTTGATATTCATATATATATTTTTTATCGTCAGCATTCATCAAGAAGTTTGAATAATGGACGACTGCATATATATCATAAAGGTACGCATTTTAGAGCAACGGACCCAAGTGTGACCCTTGAGGAACTCCCAATGTAATATCCATAAAGTTGGATCTTAAACCTCTGAGTACGACAGCTTGGTTCCTGTTGCTTACGTAGGATGATATCTATTGATATACGTCACCTCGTATTCCAAGGTTAAACATTTTCCTCAGAAGGATGATCAAATGCCTTTTTAAAGTCAGTGTAGACCACCTCCACATGTTCACATTTATCCATACAACGAAGTACAAAGTTTGTAAACTCAATTAAGTAAGATGCGGATGATTTGCCTTATTTTTTTTTAATACCTTACTAAATGTATTAAGAGTGAAAATACCTCTGTAATGATAATTTTAATTTTAAAACCTTTTTATGAATATGTAGAATAAAGGCTTCTTTCCATTTGAGAGGGAAATATCCCCGCTTGAGAGAAATATTAAATATCAGATTTAGAGGGGAACATGGTGATTTCGCGCATTTTACAATAAAATATGAAGGCACTCCATCACTAACCAGCACCCCCGTTAACATCTAACATAGACAAAAGTTTACAGACCTCACTTTCCGTAGTTTGCATATTGTTAATTACTCCACCATCATCGCAGTATGGTGGGTCGAGATGAGTTACGGGATATGTGTCAGCAGGTTTGCTAAAAACAGAACTAAAAAATTCATGAATCCAAGACAAATTGACTGACTTTCCTCACATTTTGTATCTTTATATTCAAAATATTTGGGGTAAGTAGAAATACCACAATGAGCTTTTGTAAAGGATCACAGCTGTTTTGGATTTTTTTTTATGTACTTTTGGAAACAATCTTCTTGTAATAACTTTTGTCGTTTACGCAACAATGCGAATTCGTCATAATCAAGCGAATTAGCATACTTTTTCCATTTCGAGTGAACCTGATTCTTTTCCTTGATTAGTTTCAACAATCTTACACATCACTAGTAAGAGTTGTGTTCTGTCATCCTCTAAGAAAAAATCTCCAGAAATAAACTACAGTAAGTTGCGGAGAAGTCTGATAAGAAAGAGTAATTTATTTTCTACAACATAAAATAAATTATACGAAAACAAAGTCACTTATTACTTCTGTGGGTTTAAATTTCTTAACAGCACAGTTTTTTTTGCGAGGGTCGGAAAGAATTTTTTCAACCACATTTTTTTCACCGCCTTTTTTAAAATCTTTTTTATTCAAACGTTGTTTTGTACAGATTTTTTTCAAATTCATGCATTTTATTTCAAACAAAATAATAGTTATATTTTTCCAATATCAACCTTATCAGTATGAAACGGCGTGTAATTTATTTTCTTACACAGTTATTATTGTTGTTTTAATACTTTTTTATATTTAAAGGCTTATCCGTTTTTTTACACCATAAGTCAAAAAACGTGATTAAAGTACCTACTGAATCTAGTCTTAGGATAAATGAGTGTATTTTGGGAATCATATTAGTTTAAATTTGCATGAAAAACAAAAATCTTTTCAAAAGAATTAATCACAACATAATGGTTACTAGGCACTTTATACATAATTCAATTTCAACGAATCTCGATTATTTCTGACAAAAACACAGCGGATTAAAGTGTGTTTTATTTTAATTTTAATTTTAAATATTTAGGATAAAAATCATCATCATACCTCTCTCTGGAGCCGATAGTGTATAGAGCACTGCATTGATACACTTAATGCAGCGTTTACCGATCAGCAGGGTCAACGTGAAATATTTGTTCCAATGGTGATTTTACACTGCAATATTTAACTGTCCCTGGTCTGGTACATGAAACGTAAGACTGATCACCTTTCCTTCCATGTGACAAAAATTATAATGATGATGTTACATGATGGTAAGGTGATCAGCCTTTTACTACAGATGCCAGCCAGTCCAAGAACATGAAATATTGCGGTGTAAAACCACATTTTTATCAATAATTCATGTCGATCTTTTCAGGAATCAAACCCGGAATCTCAAGCACGCTAACCACTACACTACGAGGCGGACCTTCAGTCGATTTTAAAAAAAAATATTCCAGTAAAATGGCTTCATAGTGCAGAGCCAATTCTACCATATATAACAAAATTATCTTTTAAATTTTATATTTGAAGCACTTATAACGGTCTCAGCATTTTATTGCAAAAGCAGATTTTTTATTATAGATTTTCACCTGAAAGTAGCCATTAAGACAAAACCACTCGCCTAGGATTCTGGTTTTATTTCATACAGAACTGTATTATAAATCAACCCGAATACAACTGATGTTCAGAAATAGGTACAATAGGAAAATATTACATTATTTTTACAATTTGAAAGTAATAAGGGTCTGTGAAATACCGTCGAGTAAAACAAATACTTTTACTACTCATAAGTAGTACAAATAATTGTTTTGAATGTATAATTTTGAATTCCCAACTCTTTAACGTCACAATTCATGTCCATTTTGAACCTTGATTGAAACCGTTTAAATTTTTATAGAACATCGTCACGAATCTTGACGTCACAATTATCAATGCTGAACATGTCGTGTTTTTCTAGGGATATGTTTTTTTATAGTTTCTTTTTTAAAGTGATGTATGAAAACAATTCTCCACAGTATCCATTTTGATTTTGAAAATACAATTAATTTTTCTAAATATATTTCATATATTTTTATCGGTATTCGTAGTATGTGATATTTACCTATTCAATGAAAATGGCCCCTATTGATAAAATAAATAGCTCTATATGTTTGAAATAATCAATATTGAACTTTAAAAATAACCTATGTATGTTGTAATTTTTAATATATATTTTTTTTTAAATGTTCATTATTTTGTTTCGTTTTTTATTTTATTTTTAAAACTGTTGAGAACCCCTGCGCTCTTATCAGGAGACAGAATTATTCCTAGGGCATTAAATATACATTGCAACAATACTAACAAATCAATGATTAATGATTTTTGCTATTTCGAATATACCGCGTTATCATTATTTTTATTATTTTTCTACCTATGTATGCTAAGTATTAATATCCCAAAGTTATTATTTATAACATTTATAAAACAACTGTGTAGTACGTAAAGATATATTGTTATTATATTATTTCATAATGTTGTAATAGAACACTGTATGTTAATAATTGTATTTATGTTTATTTTATTTTATTTTTATTTATTAAGGAAAAACAACAGTTGTTTTATAAGAATACAAAATATAAAAAAATAGTACCTACATCTAGTTAAAGTTTTTCACAAATATAATGAGAGAACATGTTACACAGTAAAGAGAAAAATAATGTATTATATAAGACATGAGAGAAAAAAAAGCTCGTAAGAAGGTTAAGGGATGAGGAAATAGAGTGGTGGAGTGGAGAAGTGGAGGAGTGGAGGAGTGGGGGAGTGGGGGAGTGGAGGAGTGGAGGAGTGGAGGAGTGGAGGAGTGGAGGAGTGGAGGAGTGGAGGAGTGGAGGAGTGGAGGAGTGGAGGAGTGGAGGAGTGGAGGAGTGGAGGAGTGGAGGAGTGGAGGAGTGGAGGAGTGGAGGAGAAAAAAAAATTGTTTTGAATGTTTACAAACAACGTTGGTTTTTTACGGATCTCAATCAGATTATTTCCATAAATTCCTTATAATATCTACCCATTTATTTATTTTTTACTGGATCTTTTACAATTATTTTTGCTCTATCGATTCTTTAGTTTGACTCTTATAAATTAATAACCGACTATTTTTTTCATACTGATTTCAATATTTTTTTTTTTTTTTATTTATTTAGAAAAACAACAGTAATACAAAATAATATAAACAACACAAAAAAAAACATAAAATAAATCAGTTTTCCACATAAAAACAATTAAAAAATCAAGTTCAGTTATTTTTTGTGTGTGAGGATGCGTGGGTAAGTAAGTGGAGTGTTGTTTTGGTAAGTTTGTGAATATGTGTGTCAGTGTATATGGGTGTAAGGGTAGGTTTATGGACAAGGTAAGTGTGTGTTTGATATGAGTGAATAGAAACAACTTTAATTAATAATGTAAAAAAAAAAAATATGAAGAAACATAATTGTTTTAATATTATAGTTTTTTAATTCTTGTCTTAAAAGTGAGTTTACGGCAGTTGAATACTCGTATATCTATGTTACTGAAAAATACAATATAATTACGCGCCTAACGAATCAGAGGAGAGTTCTGTGCATAGTTGGTGGTAACTGTAGGTACATGGAAAAGATATATATTCGTGTGACGGGTGTGGTAGCCAGGTACATTAAGGGCCAACTCAGAAACCAGAACAGGACTATCAAGACGTCCATTAAGAATATCATTTGAAATCCCCATATCTAATACCAAACGACGATCCTCAAGACTAAGTAAATTATGTTTATGACAAGAAGTTTTATAGTTAAGGTCCGTAAATTTGGATCTCCAATTGAGATGTCTCAAAAATGTTTTGCTGAATATTTTCAAGTCTTATCTTGTGTATGGAATACTAAGGAGACCACACAGAGGAAGTTTATTCAAGGAGACTGCGAACATAAGCGAAATAAATCAGTTTGATACTACCAATATCATTAAACACTTGGCAAGTGCGGATAACAAAACCTGTTATAACTTGTTAAAACCTGTGATAGCAAAAAAGGTTCTGTATGCCCGGTTCACTTTTCAATGTGGTTTTCACACGTAAGTTTTTTTTTTATCTAGAATCACACCAAGATCACGAACACTTTCAACTCGTTGTATAGCTTGATGATTTTTGAAAATATTGATACAAAATAGGTTTGGAGCTACGCGAAAAAGAAAAGAGCAAACATTTGGAAACATTTACATTTATGATTTTTTTTTCATAGTAATCTGTTAATCGGTAAATATCGTCTTGGAGATTGTGGCAGTCACTAGTATCTTTGATATTCATATATATATTTTTTATCGTCAGCATTCATCAAGAAGTTTGAATAATGGACGACTGCATATATATCATAAAGGTACGCATTTTAGAGCAACGGACCCAAGTGTGACCCTTGAGGAACTCCCAATGTAATATCCATAAAGTTGGATCTTAAACCTCTGAGTACGACAGCTTGTTCCTGTTGCTTACGTAGGATGATATCTATTGATAAACGTCACCTCGTATTCCAAGGTTAAACATTTTCCTCAGAAGGCTTAAAGGCTTATCCGTTTTTTTACACCATAAGTCAAAAAACGTGATTAAAGTACCTACTGAATCTAGTCTTAGGATAAATGAGTGTATTTTGGGAATCATATTAGTTTAAATTTGCATGAAAAACAAAAATCTTTTCAAAAGAATTAATCACAACATAATGGTTACTAGGCACTTTATACATAATTCAATTTCAACGAATCTCGATTATTTCTGACAAAAACACAGCGGATTAAAGTGTGTTTTATTTTAATTTTAATTTTAAATATTTAGGATAAAAATCATCATCATACCTCTCTCTGGAGCCGATAGTGTATAGAGCACTGCATTGATACACTTAATGCAGCGTTTACCGATCAGCAGGGTCAACGTGAAATATTTGTTCCAATGGTGATTTTACACTGCAATATTTAACTGTCCCTGGTCTGGTACATGAAACGTAAGACTGATCACCTTTCCTTCCATGTGACAAAAATTATAATGATGATGTTACATGATGGTAAGGTGATCAGCCTTTTACTACAGATGCCAGCCAGTCCAAGAACATGAAATATTGCGGTGTAAAACCACATTTTTATCAATAATTCATGTCGATCTTTTCAGGAATCAAACCCGGAATCTCAAGCACGCTAACCACTACACTACGAGGCGGACCTTCAGTCGATTTTAAAAAAAAATATTCCAGTAAAATGGCTTCATAGTGCAGAGCCAATTCTACCATATATAACAAAATTATCTTTTAAATTTTATATTTGAAGCACTTATAACGGTCTCAGCATTTTATTGCAAAAGCAGATTTTTTATTATAGATTTTCACCTGAAAGTAGCCATTAAGACAAAACCACTCGCCTAGGATTCTGGTTTATTTCATACAGAACTGTATTATAAATCAACCCGAATACAACTGATGTTCAGAAATAGGTACAATAGGAAAATATTACATTATTTTTACAATTTGAAAGTAATAAGGGTCTGTGAAATACCGTCGAGTAAAACAAATACTTTTACTACTCATAAGTAGTACAAATAATTGTTTTGAATGTATAATTTTGAATTCCCAACTCTTTAACGTCACAATTCATGTCCATTTTGAACCTTGATTGAAACCGTTTAAATTTTTATAGAACATCGTCACGAATCTTGACGTCACAATTATCAATGCTGAACATGTCGTGTTTTTCTAGGGATATGTTTTTTTATAGTTTCTTTTTTAAAGTGATGTATGAAAACAATTCTCCACAGTATCCATTTTGATTTTGAAAATACAATTAATTTTTCTAAATATATTTCATATATTTTTATCGGTATTCGTAGTATGTGATATTTACCTATTCAATGAAAATGGCCCCTATTGATAAAATAAATAGCTCTATATGTTTGAAATAATCAATATTGAACTTTAAAAATAACCTATGTATGTTGTAATTTTTAATATATATTTTTTTTTAAATGTTCATTATTTTGTTTCGTTTTTTATTTTATTTTTAAAACTGTTGAGAACCCCTGCGCTCTTATCAGGAGACAGAATTATTCCTAGGGCATTAAATATACATTGCAACAATACTAACAAATCAACGATTAATGATTTTTGCTATTTCGAATATACCGCGTTATCATTATTTTTATTATTTTTCTACCTATGTATGCTAAGTATTAATATCCCAAAGTTATTATTTATAACATTTATAAAACAACTGTGTAGTACGTAAAGATATATTGTTATTATATTATTTCATAATGTTGTAATAGAACACTGTATGTTAATAATTGTATTTATGTTTATTTTATTTTATTTTTATTTATTAAGGAAAAACAACAGTTGTTTTATAAGAATACAAAATATAAAAAAATAGTACCTACATCTAGTTAAAGTTTTTCACAAATATAATGAGAGAACATGTTACACAGTAAAGAGAAAAATAATGTATTATATAAGACATGAGAGAAAAAAAAGCTCGTAAGAAGGTTAAGGGATGAGGAAATAGAGTGGTGGAGTGGAGAAGTGGAGGAGTGGAGGAGTGGGGGAGTGGGGGAGTGGAGGAGTGGAGGAGTGGAGGAGTGGAGGAGTGGAGGAGTGGAGGAGTGGAGGAGTGGAGGAGTGGAGGAGTGGAGGAGTGGAGGAGTGGAGGAGTGGAGGAGTGGAGGAGTGGAGGAGTGGAGGAGTGGAGGAGTGGAGGAGTGGAGGAGTGGAGGAGTGGAGGAGTGGAGGAGTGGAGGAGTGGAGGAGTGGAGGAGTGGAGGAGTGGAGGAGTGGAGGAGTGGAGGAGTGGAGGAGTGGAGGAGTGGAGGAGTGGAGGAGTGGTGGAGTGGAGGAGTGGAGGAGTGGAGGAGTGGAGGAGTGGAGGAGTGGAGGAGTGGAGGAGTGGAGGAGTGGAGGAGTGGAGGAGTGGAGGAGTGGAGGAGTGGAGGAGTGGTGGAGTGGAGGAGTGGAGGAGTGGAGGAGTGGAGGAGTGGAGGAGTGGAGGAAAGGAGGAACGGTGGAGTGGAGGAGTGGAGGAGTGGAGGAGTGGAGGAGTGGAGGAGTGGAGGAGTGGAGGAGTGGAGGAGTGGAGGAGTGGAGGAGTGGAGGAGTGGAGGAGTGGAGGAGTGGAGGAGTGGAGGAGTGGAGGACGGGGATTTTCATAATATAGTTGACCAATTAAAAATTAATTCAAGGAACATAAACTTATCACACACTGACAAATGTTTCATTTTACAGTGTTTAAAAAAGTTTTTTTTTGAAGTCACATAATTTTGTATTAAAAATATCTAAATGGGGACAGAGTAAATTAAATTTGGAGCAGCTACGATAAATAAACGAGTTTTGAACATACTTTTTTTGGGCATTGAATTATAAAATAAATGAACTTGTCGTGTTGACTTTACGGGACAATTGATTGAAATACGCTCCAAGAGATATGGACTATCGATAAAATTGTTTAAAATTTTGAAGAGGAAAGACAGTTCAGAAATGCTTCTACGTTTAGTAAGGGAAGTTTAACTATGAAAAGAAGAAGAGTCTTCATACGAGTCAAAATATGTAAGAGATTGACGATCCAGAAGTTTAAGGAAACTATTCTGTATTCTATCTAGTTGTGATATATAAATTGTATATCGAGGATTCCAAACAACAGATGCAAACTCAAGATGGCTGCGAACGTATGCATTATATAAGATTTTGAGGGATACGGTTGATTTGAATGGTTGAGTGGTTCGTATAATAAAGCCCAGATTTCTGTAAGCCTTATTTATAGATGCCTGAATATGGGAATCAAATAATGTATGTTTATAAATGGCATTTGTCCCGTGTATCCACTAATAAATAAATAAATAACATAAAATAACGTTTTCATTTATTACGCAACGCTTAACTTAGTTCACAGTTTGAGAAATATAGCTCGATTTAAAATCAGCTTCTGTATTGAGGCGTGTAAGGATATTAAGGGTGATTTTCAGTCAAACGCACAGTTAAGTGTGGTGTTGAGAAAATGAGATTGCGGATTTATGCCCTCAAACAATATAATCCTTTTATTCTGTTTTTACGAAGACCTGTTTTCGGAATAAGAATTGTAATTCAAATACGTCAAAGGCTTGATTGAACATTGAGGATGATTGATGGCGTTGATAGACCATCTATTATCTTCCATTTAACACTCTTTTTTCAATAGAACATTTCAATTTACGGCATTCAGGTTCATTCGGGTAACATCGGAAAATCAAAATCACGTTTATGGTGGAAAAATAGGTGCCAGCAAAAGTTGCTTGTTTTGAAATGAAACAAAGAAAAACCTTATTCCACGATTAGCAAAAAGGGGAAACGAATTTTCTTTTTTAGAGAAATCATCGTCGTTTTATGCACGTTGATTTATTTATTTCTATATTTATAGGGAATCACTTAGTAAGTAATTTACTCACTTCCGTTAGGTTTAATAGTTTCAGTTTATTTCAAAGGTATCTGTCAAGATGCCTTTGAAAGCAGTTATGCTATTTTTCATTTTAAGTGATATGTTTTTTCTATTTCAGCCTCGTGGTGTAAAGGTCAGCGCGTTTGCCTAACATGCAAAAGCTCTCGGGTTTGATTCCCGACATGGTTGATCTGAAATATTCATTTAAAAAGGGTGTTTTCACACTGGAATATTTCATAGTCCCTAGACTGGTACCCGAAGCGTAAGACTGATCACCTTACCTTCATGTAATAAAATTGATTGAGATATGCTGCGATTGGTGTACCAATTCAGTGCCCTATGCACCATTAGGTGCGGAAAGGGAATAAAGAAAATTAATGTTTTTTCTATTAAGTTATATAAATTGTAGATACAAAAAACTCATATTTCTATCATGGATTCACATTCACCGTGACCTTATCATATGAAAGCAAAGCAGTAGATTTATGATTATTTTTAATTTAAAGGGAATTCAAAATATTTTTTTGGTTTTTTAATTTTTTAATTTTATCTGGGGTATCAACAATATACTGTATTTTTTTTCAAAAATACTTTTTCTAACCATTTTCAACATCTGTGTATTTAACAACAATATTTTGAGTCTGTCCAAATCCCTATTGACAACGACGGGATTCAACTCCCTGGGGAGCCGTTTATACCAACATATTTCAACAGAGAATACTTCTATATTACCTTCTCTTAGATGTTCTTCATCCACCTGGTTCATGAAGAAGCATAGAAATTGAAAAAATATCATTTTCAGGCGTTGCCTAGTATGTAGGTGAAATAATTCAATTAGACGAATCCCGCATAAATAAAGGTTTCAGCTCTTTAACTTCACAAACATCAACAGATGAAAGAATTGAAGAAATATAGATGTTCAAATATGGGCAGAATGGTGAATGTTACACAGTGTGTAAAGTGACCACTTAAACCAGCCATTGACAGGTCATAAGCCCTGTAAGTGCCTGGACTTCTATATTACCTTCTCTTAGATGTTCTTCATCCCTGTTGTAATATGTTGGTATGTATTTAAAGTAAACTGATGACATTTGTTTTATAATATTTTACAAGTTTGGTAATTCGATTCTTGTGATAATTAATAGATAATAAGACGCTCGCATTTGAATCTACTATTTAATAAATTAGCATGCTAAATTAAGTTAATTTTGCATGTCAGTAATAGTTAGAGTAGTGTTTCCTACCACCCAATTAATATGGGAAATATAAACCCTTCTCGAGTCTAACCTAATTTGATATCCGAGAGAGAATCGCAAACAACTGTCAGCTTTCTACTTCCTACGAGATGTTGACACGACATATTTACCCGAATATCTGGTTGTCGAAAGTCGTTCGTTACGTCACACTTGTATGGAGTTGTCAGCAACTCGCAATTTTTGACTTCTGAGTGCCAGAATCTGTGCGTGTCATATTATTATATTCATCAAATGGCGGTTCGTGTCATGTGGATAATATTTTCAAAACAAAAAAGAGGAAATCGATTAATGTATTTATTAAATCGGAATTTTTTTTTCTTTTATTTATTATGTACGCCCAGAGAGCATTTACATCACAGGTACAAAATTAAAATTCAAGTGTTTCATAGCATAACACGTAAATATATAGATCAAATAAATATGTATCTAATAAACAGAAGTTATTTTTTTTTATATTAAGTATCAAATTACATTATGAAAAAAACTCGGTTTTTTTGTTTGAAAATGTCCTAACAAGACGAAATGCGTCACAATATACCCTTTGTATATTTTATAAAAAATAAAGTAAAATTATAATCCAATAAACTTGTTTTACTTTGGATACATTACCAAATTAAATACTCGTATTATATTCCAGTAAGGTAAGTTTGGGTGAGCTAAATCAAGCGAGTTTATTCACTTCACAAAACATTAATTCAGACAACACTTAGGATATTTATGTTCGTACTTACGTACAACTTGAAAAATACCCAAAATGCTGACAATGTAACAAGTGTTTCGAAGATAAACCATACTTCTCCGACCGTTAAGCATCTTCAGGCTTTGCGAACTTTTACACTTTGAAAATAATAGGTTTACTACTATACTCCGTTACTTTTCTGGTTGAGAAAATATTGTATTTGTTCAAAGTTTTAACACAACCGTCACCTTCATTATTATATTACCTGAACCCAAGATTCATAAGGTACTTCATAGATACTATAGTGGCAGCGTGACAGAAATAATTTGTAATAATATACACGATGACAAGAATATGAGTCTATTTATATAATGTATCTAGCGCCAGTGCCAGTCCAGAAATAGTGAAATATTGCAGTAAAAAAATACCTTAAAACCTGTAATTTATATTTACCTGTCAGAGATCGAACCCGGGGTCCAAGGAATGGCAGGCAAACATACCAACCCATTCAACGCAAGTAGGACTTATCTCCCACTCGCTTTTATTTTTCATGATGTTTACCTGAGTAGTCATCGGTACGTGCATATTCTTTCGGGGGCTCTGATTTTTTACACATATGTACATGTATTTATAGTATTGTGCGAATTTATTAAATAAAAGTAATTTTTGTCATTTTTTACGTATAGCAACACTCATATGTCAATTTGACAGTTGTTTAGCGCCAAAAATTATGACTTACAGTTCATAAATCCTTTGGGAGCTCAAATTGGTGTTTGTTGGTGTACTATATGATGTTATTTTTACATTTTTTCGATAAAGAACTAATTTTATAAATTGCTTGCATATCAAACAGTGTTTTTAAGTTGGTTTAAATCATAGATATCACGCCGAGGAAAAGAGAAAAGATTATAACCTTAGGTGAACATACATCAATAATAATAAATGTTTTGTGTGTCATGGAGCAGTCAGTAAGATTATTAAGCAGAAAAGAGAAACAGGGTCAGTTGAAGCAAATATAATTGGAAAATGTAGAAGAAACTGGAAATCTGGTGTCTGAGATAAAATATTTTTAATTAGAAATAGTAATTTAAGCCCCAAAAAAACAATTTACGAACTTTAACGAGATTTGGCAGCCACTGGGGTGATGATACATGACTCAACAGTACGAAGATGACTCATTTAATCTGGAAGAAAAGCAATTCAAATAGACTGTAGAAGACTGGAGGAAGCTGTTGTTTTCAGTTGTGATCCACATTCTCGCACAAAATTTGTTATAAAAAGTGGCGATGAAAAACTTACACATATTGACCAAAGGGTAAAATATCCTATAAAGAAAATGTTTTGGGGCTGCTTTTCGTATATGATACCAATATAAGGAATGAAGAATAACCCAAAGTTTAAAGCTCTATTGGAGCAGCATTTGAGTACAGAACTGAGTAAATGTTGTCCTAATGGTGGGGCTGTATTTCAACAGGACTCAGCTCCTTGTCACGTATCGAAGTTTATGCTTAAGTATTTCAATTATAAAATGATGACTCTTTTAGACTGGCCTGGAAATTCATCTGACCTTAACTCTAAAGAAAATTTGTGGGTGATTTGTAAATCTAGGATACAAAAATTGTACTGCACTACCAAGATAAAGATGATAGAAGTTGTTATTTAGATGTGGTTTCGAGATGACAGAATAAAATAAAATTGCCGAAGTTTAATTGATTCCATGCCAAAACGTATTCCGGTTGTTATAAAGCAAAACGAGGACATACTTATATACTTATATTACTTATACTTATATTTTTTGTGTATATAAAATCAATATATTGCTGCTCTTACTATGTGTCATTTATTTTGAAGGTGTTTTTCAATTGACTTAAATTTATTTTCTTATTTAAAGATTCTTTAAAGATTCGTCTCGTCGTTTCTTTGAATCCCTTAAAAGATGTATGTGTTTATTTATGTTTTTCCTTTTTAAAAAATGTTTTTATTATTTTATTTTATTTTTACATCTGAGCATGTTTTTCATTCTTTATTTTAATTCTTAACTTTTAACTACTTTTACAAATTTTCTTCATTTTTTTACTTTAATTTTATTTTTTAAACAACTTCTATTTTTTTTCCTTCTCTTTTTTGTCCTTTAATTAATAACCTTACATATAATTGCTTTACAATATGGAAACTTCGCTGGTCCATGAGAGTTAAGTCTAACTGTGTAAAATATAAAACTTTGTAACTGTATTGTTTGTTTCCTAAATAAAAGAAAATATTTGAAAAATACATCCTATTATATAAAAAAAAATTGATTGAATGTCACCGGTAACTCAAAATATTAATCGAAAACGTGTTTTATGATTACAAGGCATTTTATTCCATTTATTCGCACAATACTGTATCTGCCAGACAACATTAATATATATGGCTGATTCAGAATTTTTTTAAATGTCTCCTTGTCATGTAACAAGTCTTGATTTCTTATTTATGTGCCGTTAGCTTGTAAGCGCGTTCTGAGGGTCGACCGAGCTAAAAAAGAGTGTATACATGCTAAACTCGATAAATATTTTAGATTTTATTCACTTAGAGACCTGTACTGTATTAATTTGGTTTGTTTTTATGATATAATTTTTACATGGGTGTACGTTTAATTTTACAAGAATTGGGTTTTTCTATAGTTAACTATCGTTTATCTATCGTTAAGTGTCGTTTATTTTTTAGTTCCGAATACTCAAATAGAAGAATTAAAGAGACGTTACTCTGGTAATAGCTAAAAGTTAGTTTCACAAAAAAAAGTCATTGTAATAATAAAAATAATGCGTTAGTTTTATTTCATTTCTATTTTTTTCAAATACCAGAGACCGGGTTTCGTCGTGACATCGTCACACTGGTGAGAGACTAATGTTTGAATATAACACAAGAATTTCAGTCAGCGCGTTGGTCTGCCATGCAAGAGGTCTCAAGTTCGATTTCCGACATGGTTGATATGAAATATTTATTGAAAAGGGTGTTTTCACACTAGAATATTTCATAGTCCCTAGGCTGGTACGTAAAGCGTAAGACTGATCATCTTACCTTCATGTTACAAAAATGATCATGATACACTGCGATTGGTGTACGGGTAATGCGTAAAATACGGTTTTATTAAATTTTCTTGGGATACGTATATAGAAAGATCAATAAAATATAAAGAATTCGCTTCAAACTATATTATTTGCGTATATGGAGTTAATAAACTTTGATCTGTTGCTCCTCAAATGCATTAGTAGTAAAATATTATTTACTATTCCAAATTCCATACATTAGAAAAAAAATCTTCTTATCAGAGTTAAGTATCCATTTGAATCTGCTTTAATTTTTTACAAAATGCTATTTTGCAATATTTATAATCATTTATAAAAAACGTGTACATATTATTTTATTCGCACCCCGGGAATAATAAATTATAGTCGAAAAACTTAAAACCTAAAATATTTTTACTACATAGCAGTTACGGATAGTTCAACACACACCAGCGCTATCAGTAAACTACAAACATATTATATAATAACATGTATTTATTATGTTATATTCGCAAAAACAAAATAACACCTTAAAGTTTACTTATTTGTGTCTTTTTAAAAAATGTTTTTAGTTAAAAACAATGGAATAATGTTAATTACGCTACTATTATTGCTGAAGATTGAAATAAAAATATACCGTACATTATAAAAATTTGTAATTTTAAGAACACAAATATTTGCGGATAGGAAATATACAAGAACATTTCCGCGTACTTAATTTGAAAATGTACATTTTGGACTTGTGCCATTAATATCGCTCAGATGCGAATTATTTATTACAAAAAGGTAAGTTAAAATACAAAAAAGTATCAAAACTTGTTGAAATTCCGTAATTAAAAATATGGCAAAACAAAAAACCTCTTTTTATTTAAAATTAAAAATGCATTTTTGAGAGAGCAAATAACTTTTCAAATAATCGTGAATAAGTGAATCACTCTTCCTGTTTTTCCGGGATAGTTGAATGTTCAAAAAGTCTGTCCTAGTCACTCTAAATTGAATAAAACATCGTAGCTGAAAATTCAATAGCTCTGCAATTTAAACCTACCCTAAATAAATTTAACACCAATCCCTTTTGTGGTAAATGAAAAACGCGGGAAAACTCAACAAATAGTTATAATTTATTCGATTCTCGTTTTATCATCGCAACGGGAAACCTCAATTGTAAATTAAAACATTAAAGAGCTTAGCAGAACTTTTAAGGTTTTTTTTTCTGTTAATTAATACAAAATGATTGCTTTTTAAATAATTGATGTTCGTATTGAAATAATTAATATGTAAATTGTTATCCAATGTATATATACATTTGATAACAAGGGAATGGATTTCTGCGATCAAATGTCGACTAACTGGTAAATGATTAAAATGTATTTATAAATGTAAAATGTAATAATGTATAAAGTATCAATGATGTATATAAACCTAATATTTATGTATATGTATGTATAAAATATAATATAAATATGTATGTGCGAATATATATGTATATATGAGTGTGAATGTATGGTTATGAATGCATTACAAGTGCCCCGACTTAACACGGATTTTCTAGCGAGTCGGAGCAAGTTCACAGACATGAGTCATTCCTGATTGTCTCGCTATAAACTGTGTCTCTGTCCTTAACAAATGTATGTACAATGTAATTAATAAATAAATAAATAAAAATTTATAAAATGAATTGGTAAATTCATGCGGTATTTCAGAACAATCATTTACAAATTCGTTTTTATTTATAAAGTAAATATTGTCCGTGTTTAAGCGAATGAACAAGACGGTTTTGTGTGTGAAATAGAACCAGAACCCCGAACAAGGCGATTCTCGGGTAAAAATCGAAATGAAAAATCAATTTGCCTTCCATACTCAAGGTCTCGAGTTCGAATCCCGATCAAGTCTACCTGAAATATTATTTTTAAATATTTAACCGTCCCTGGACTGACACCTGAAACATAAGGCTGATCACCTTACCTTCATATACAGTTGAGACAGTTGATGTTTCTATGTAGTGAATTATGTATCCCTGGGTGTGAATAGAGGTTACAGATAAACAGTGGTAATTAGCTTTTAGCAATTGTAACAATAACTAATTTAATTTATTCTTGAATTTAATAACTGTATTTTTTTTAATCAAGAATTATTTGTTACATTTATAATATTTAATTACATTTCACAAATTTTAACCACCCATAGTAAATAAATAAATTTGAAAATGTACTTTTTTCATTTGGGTATCACAACATATGCGACTACTCACTGAACGATAAAATATTATCATCTGTGTCTAGTAAACGAGATTTAGGTATTATACTTATCACTAAACTTTCTTTAAACATTCATATTGAACATGTTATCAATAAATCCTTAAAACTCCTTGGATTTATTAACAGTAGCACAACTGACTTCAAAAATATCAATACCCTTAAAACTCTCTTCTGTTTCCTAGTTCGCCCGCACCTAGAATATTCTTCTGTTATCTGGTCTCCATATTGTGATGTTCACATCAAGAATATTGAATCAGTTCACATCGATTTTTGAGAAAGATAGGCTGGAGGTATGGCTGGGATATCCAGAGACCAATATACGTATAATGAATTAGAAACTAACTTAAATATATCTTCTCTTCAAGACCGTCGAAATAAATCTGACCTTCTATCTTATTTAAATTCTCAACTCACTCTTTGATGCGCCTGAAGCTCAATAAAATTAAATAAACCAACTAGAAACCTCAGACAAAACTTACTGTTTCATACCGATAACCATAGAACTAACTATGGTTTTCATTCTCCTATGCCCAGAATTTTTAGGTCTGCCAACAAACATACCAGTCCTGATTTCTTTGATAACAAGTTGTTGTCTTCTTTCAAACGATCACTGAATCAAATTCAATTATAAACACCTCTCTCCCGCTTCCACCCCCACAAAGTCTATTAAACTCGTATACCATTGAGTCTTTCTACTTTTTTATAATCATTTTCTATCTATAAATATGTCTTTAAAAATGCCCACTGGGCGTATATATAAAAAAATAAAACAAACACCTAAATAAATAAACAAAACAATTCATTTTGGCGTAACTATAAACTAAAGATTAAAATGTTATTAAGTAAAGCTAAAGCTTCAAAACGTGATTTGGCGTTTGTTGAAATAATTCTAATTATAATTATTCACTTCTCTATGTTTTCTTTAATTTCATATCAAAATATACAAACTGCAGTATTATTTATTGTTCTTTAATATTTCATGTTTTGATGTAGGTTCTTAATTACAAGAAATGTGTTATTTTCTCTTCATACCAGTGTAAGATAATTTTGGTGATAAAAAATCTGGGTTAAAATACATTCCATATTTAATTACATGAGTATTTAAGTACCAATGCTCTAGACGCCATTGGAACCTGGAATGACTTGAGCGGAGTAATAAAATTTTAACTGGTACTAATGTGCCAAGGCAATGGTTTATTGTCTATAAATTAAAGTTTCAGGAGAATTTCTGGTCATAATTTCTCGAAGAACGTGCTGAAGAAATCGGGGGATGCATTACAAGTCCCCGCGGGAGTAGGGATTGGTGAAAAGAAAAAGGAAAAATACTGAAAATCCTAGATATATATAACCCTATTTCTGAATCCGTATGTTTTTAAAATACAGGACTCCACTATGAAAAAAAACATTTTGTGTTGAAGTTCTTTGATTGTATTTACTATATTATTTGTTTTTTTAGTGTTAACTTTTCAGCATAACATAATTTGATTCTTATTCTTCTTCCTCTTTCTGTTAATTTGTTTTGTCAGAAAGCTGCTACTCTTGGGGCGTTGAGATCCTATAGTCGCTTCATCTTTTGAAGACGATAAGCAGGTCAAATTGTCTTAGCTGCAATGTATGGCATTCTAAACTTGTCCATTATGTTTACATGGTCTCTACATAATCTTCTTTTTGCTCTGCTCCATCGCACATTTTCGGTGTTACGAGTCCATCTTATTTCTTTATTTTGGTTTTAAGGCGTTTTCCCTGTGACTGCCCTTAAAGATTTAACTTCCGATTTTCTATGTATATTCTTTGTCCTTGTTTTTTCAGCCCCTGTTTCTACCCCATATGTCATAGTTGGCCTTACATGTCTTAAATATCCGTACTCTGCTTTCTATACTCGTGTGTTTATTGCAAGACATCCATATGTTGCATAGGCTTCGTTGCTCAAGATCTCTACACCTAGATATTTGAGTGACAAAAGCTGTACCACTAGTTAATCATCTATTACTAGTTTGCATCTCGTGGGTACTTCGATATGGTTAATCTCTTTGTTTTGTTCTCGGAGGTGCTCATTTTAAACTTTTGGGATGTTGGGTGGAACTTGTATGGCATTCATCCCATGTCACTTTCCGATACGTCTACTTAGGCTGCATTATCGGCGTAGCATACGATATTGACGATAATAATAAAAACTCTTTAAATACTGTGGTAAATATCCCTTTACACACGGTGACGTAACATCATGCTACCACAAGCAAAAGACGAAAAGTTTAAACATTTGAAAAAAAATACTTAGAGACATACTGTTGAATAATTCCTTTTCCATAATTCACAAAAATAAACGCCTTGTTATAGCAATAGAAAACATAAATACTCCGTATTCTTACATGCGTGCATCCCCCATCACTGTCAATAACTGACTGAATCGTTTTATACAAACACAAGCAACAGAAAAGCGTCTCTGTTTTCCTTGTAACGAACGTTGTTTACTAACATTTAGACAAACACAAAATATTTTTATGTAAAAGTAATTTAAGACGACATTTTAGAAGTTTTTTATAACATTAGGAGTTAATTCGGTACACGATATTTATAGTTTTAATTGCACTCTTAGAATGCTGTATAATGGAGTGTATTACTCATAATACTAAATTGTTCTGAGCAAATCGTGTTAAGTCTTCCTGTACACAACACGATACGGCGATCCTATTTTCCTCTCCAAAACACAGCATTATGTTCAGACATCGCTTATTTCCGTCCTCTTACTCACACACGATACATCCGAGATGTGTTCTCGTATACTTACCTACTGACTTTCTTCCTTTTATTTACAAACACACCTAACTATTTTTTTATAAAAAGTAAGGAAATAACATATTGAAGAAGTAACAGAGTGGGAAATACAATTTTTAATTATTTTTAACTATCTAAAAGGTGTATTTCTCACTTTGTTACTTCTTCCACGTGTTCTTTCCTTACCTTTTAAATAATAAGAACTATAAAAAATACTCGGACTTACTCCCAATTTCGGTATAAAACTTTCCGAAAAATGAACAGTTTTTTCAAACCAGTTGTAATAATAATTATGTTACACTTATTTGTTTATAAATTTGTATAAACCACTTAATTTTTTTAATTACACTTCGACCGATTTCGAGGTTACTACCTCATCGTCAGGAATTTAACTAACTTATAATTACACGCGTTGCTATTTTTATAATAAAATATTGTATGAAAGAGACAGAAAATTGAAAGAAAGAGGAAACGGGAAAAGTTTTAAAAGAGGACTCGAAGTTAAATTTAATTGATTATTTATTATTTGAAGTTTTTGATTAATGGCTTTACTAATTTCTAATCGTTCTAAATTATCTAAACGAAAACCATTTTTATTGACATGCAAAATTTCTACACACGTTTCTTGATTAAATTCATGGTTTTCGGATATAAGATGATTTGCGAATTCTGAAAAATTATTATTACTCAGACATCTTATATGTTCTTTGATTCTAACTTTAAATTTACGTGAAGTTTTTCCAATATAGAAATTTAGGCAATTTAAACAGTTTAATTTATAAATTCCCGAATGATTTAATTTATCATCCTTATCTTTACAATTTGTTAATATTTTACCTATATTATTATGAGTATAAAAAGCTGGCCTAATATTCTTTAGAAAATTAATTGATGTACTTAAATGTAATGTAATTAATGTAAAAAAATAAGTGGTTTATACAAAATTATAAACAAATAAGTGTAAAATGTCACACCACAAAGTGAAAAATGTTTTTGATAACAATAATAAATAATTGTGTTGTCTGTCCCTTAATAAAATACTTCTGATCTTCTTATACCCAAACTTTGTAACAAATATTATAAATGTTCAAAATATTGTTAATAATTGACCAGTCCTGAAGATGCTTACTTAGGCGAAAGCGATCGTTGGTCAAAATTAAATAAAAATGAAACTAAACCAAGAAGTTTTATTAGTAACTTTATTTATAATTTTATCTAAATCATTCATTATTTGAATGATTTGAAATTTAATACGATTTATGGTGTTTTTTATCAATCGATGATCCTAATCTTTTAGATTGAATAACAAACGGACAATACGCAACGCATTCGAATATTAATCGACGATTTTACCCTTGGATATTTTTTGCAGCCCCTCGTGTGTCAAAATTTTTACCAAAATAAAAATGCAATATTCATCCCCTATGTCTAAAAAATTGAACATTATGATCGAATAAAAGCAGATTTATTTTCCTCTACAAATGGATTTCAAAGGTAAAAAAAATAAAAATTGGTCAGATTGTATTTTACCTCATATTTAAAAATCCCTCAATCATAAGGATACCAGTCGTTTGGATTTACATATTGGTTAGATTATTTAAAAAAACGGTCTTGTGAAATGTTTAATTTCAATTTCAATAAATAGTACAATTTTATAATTTTTATTTCGTAGCCCATAAAATTTCCATCAGCCAGCAGTATAGTGTAACTGAGTATAGTCACATGCAGCCTAGCTATATCGCTATCAGCAGAAAAGCAAGCCATGCCTAACATGGCACGAAAAGTAAAACCAGCCAACAGAGGGCGCTGTCAAAACCTTTTTTAAATAAAGAACTCAAGACATATCGCTCTCTTTTCCATGCCGATACATGTTGTATAATCTATAACCTAACGAATACATGTTGTATAATCCCTCAAGATTTTGATTACAAATTATTATATCTATTGTAAACTAAGTACAAAATAAATCTCAGGTAAGTAATCTTCATTGCGTATCATAATTTTGACCCACATAATTCTTAATAACTCTAATGAACTAATCTAATCCGGGTAATATTGTTAATATTGTTATAACTCCGTTATAAATAAATATTTCACATCAGCCATGTCGGGAATCAAATGCGCGGACCACTATACCACGAGGTCGACTTTTTTAAATATCTGCTTATAAATAAAATATTTGAGCCTTTCAAAAAGACATGGATGTTAAAATTGAAAATATTATTAAAAAAATAAATGGTCTCATGCAACATCTGCTTTCATTTTGTCAGTAAAAATATGAAAATATTCCATTTCTTTTCTCTTTTTGCCATAAAATGGAAATATTCAGTTCCTCTAGTTATCTCGAGCGAGTTTTCATTCCTTATGTAGCCGGGACAGGGAATACAGGACAGATAAAGGAAGAATTGGCGTGTAAATTGTACAATAAGGCAGGATATTTGGTAACCTTACAGGATATCCCCCGAATCCGGGGCATCCCCGATAAACATTTGTATTCATTGGAATTTCGGGGCTCTCTTTGACATCTACTGGCTCACTGGACAACAATGGAATTGAAAATAATCCAAGCGACGGGACGACCAATTATTCTTGTATTATGAAGATTTCTTATTGTCCAGTGCGTAAAACAAAGTATAATATCCAATGCCTGTGTCTATATTATTATTACTGAAATTATTTACGGTTTTACTACTTATACTCATAGAAAAATATTTTTTAATGTTATCACAAAAAATAATCATTAAATTCGCCGTGGCTTTACTTTTCAAATAGGACAAATTGTGTGAAAAAATTATTCTTTTAACGCTTCTTTAGCTTTAAGTTCAGTTAAGTGCTGAAAAAATCGAATATATTATTCCTACAATCAATAATTTTGTCTTTCTTAGAACACCCCAAGGCAAAAGGATTAAAAGTCATGAAACAAGAAGAGTGGGTGTATGCATTTTTATTAGCAGCTAGAGTTTATATATTTTTCAGTATATTTTTATAACTCTTGCACCTTTAAATGCGTTTATTCGTAAGTGCATTTATAATTTGTGTTAAAAAAAAATGTTTAAGATTTTCAGTTGGTTCCCGCTTTTTTAATAGAAAGGTTACTTTTCTCTCAACACTTTTACTATGATTATAATGTATTGACATATTTATGTATTGACGTTTGCACGAGAATGAGTTGTTTGTCGTTAAATTAATGTAATTGAAGTTTTGTATGTATCCACGACACATTAATAATGTGTCGTGGATACATATGTACGTGTGTGATACATCTTTATTTATGGTATGTTAAAAGATACTGAAGACTCGTGTTTGTGTTTGTATTTGACAGTTTTAAATAATTGATCCCTGTTGGACATCCTAAATAAAATAAGAATATATGTATACATTATTTGATGTTAATTTAAGTAAGCCTATCTCAAACTATTTGGAAATATGAGCATCAAACGAAAATGTACTGCCAATCGATCCATGGGCCTTGCTACAACTTTACTGCGGACTAATAACTAAGTTATGTGGGCAAATTGGGGGCAAGTTTGCAAACACATTTTGGCTGCCTAAGGACGAGTTATCAATGTTAATAGTCCTCGGGCGATAGACAAAGGTCCCCTAGTCCCCGAGGAAATCATTCTAATACCGTAAGCGACCAACTGTCCCCAACTGAGATTGTTCATTTCTCCCAAGATGCTGAGAATCAAACACTAAGGGTTCAGAACTATCAGAATACTAAAAAGCTTATACGCATAATGCACGAGTATTTCAATTTGTACCAACAAACTATATTTTTTCATCGTCTTCATTTATCTATCCGCACCCAAAGTGTTAGGTAGGACTCTGCACTCGTACTCCCAATCGTATTTTATCTTTAACATTAGATACATAAAGAGAAAGAAACTCATGCCAGTTATCGATCCCTGGACCTCGAGTGCGGTAGGCATGAGCTCCAACTAACTCGGACTTACCACACGATTTCCATTTTCAAGATTTTAACTTACAGAAGCCATCGAGTCAAAAGTACTCACACATAACTTTTATTACATTACACATACATAACTGTATTATTTACACGTTTGAACACAGAGATAAGATATAGAAAACAACATGGTGACTACAATTATTTATGTAAAATTGACCCAGAACCCTGGACGAGTGTTTTTTACTCCATAGCTACTCACAAATTTAGTGGATATCAGTTAGATCACTTCATTTGGTTATGTAGTTGTTCTCATTTGTTTACCATGCTTAAGGGCCTGGATTCGATTCCTGCCAATATCGACGTGAAACATATATTTAGCAATTATAAAACACAATAAATAGTGTAATAAAATGTTTAGCCATATCAAAGGAGCCACTCAGATGCAAACTGATTATCAACAATTTACCTATTGAGCGAGTCATGCGGTTCACATACCTCGGTGTCGAGATCTCCAATAAAGTACGAGCACTGACTGATATAACCACAACTAAAATAGCTGGCTGCATGCGTGACACTATATGGTGAAACAAACACAAGCTGACTGAAAGTTAAGTCAGGATATACAAGCGTCCGACCTACCATGACCTACGGGATGGAAGTGAGAGCTGGCACCGACAGGACAAAAAGCCTTCTCAGAGAGGCGGAAATGAGAACCCTACGCTCCTTCGCGGGCAGAACTCTTGAGATCGAATCAGAAATGAAACGATAAGGTCTATCTGTAGAGTCGAAGACGTAGTGAGGGGGGGAAACAGCAGCGTTTTCGGAGGGACCGTGTAGACCGCATGGAAGATATGAGGCTTGCAAAAATCATTAAGTCTAAAAACCCCTGCAGCAGAAGACTATTAGGAAGGCCGCCAAAAAGATGAAAGGACAGCTGGATGCCATCATCCTAGGACAGCCCATCGTCACAAACAGGTCGTTTGACCTAGACCAAGAGAAAGAAGAAGAATAACAATAATCCATATATAATATATTTTTTCCCAGGGAATCTATTCACAAAAATATCATTTTAAAATCAATATAGATCAAATATGGGGTGTTTGCTTATTTATTTAGTTGGTGTTTATTTTGTCCTCCATGTAACTCCATGCAGAATTTTAATTTTAAATCAAATACTGATTTGAGTCCACTATTTTTTTTTTGGACAATCGTTTCGTCTTATTAGGGTATTTTTAGACTAATTTCTTTTATTAGTGTTTTTTTTTAAAGAATTATTTTAATTAAACATGTTGAGAAAAGACTTAACGTTTCTTTAAAATATGTATTCTGAAATCAGTGTTTGATCAGGTAAGTCTCTATCTTACATAGCCCAGCCACCCCGTTCTAAATATTTTTCAATATTGTTTTTGTATCTACTTTTAAAATACATATTTTAGAATGTTGTCATTTTTCATGATAATTTATGGATAAAATTTGTTTGCACATTCAACCATCGTGCTTTTGATACAGTTTTTGTTATATTATACATCAATTTTGTTCTGCAAGATAAATAATGAAATGGATTTGTAGCGCAAAGACAAAAATCCTACTAAAAATCCTTTGATCCCTTGGAAAAATATTTTCAAATGAAATAAACAGATAAACCTTATTGCTGATTGTTTGAGTTTGATCCCAATAAGAAAATGAAATATAAACAATAAATGCACATTCGAAAGTCAATAACAATTTTATTAAATGTATGGGTGACGTTCTTTTTTGTACCTATTTCATCTGATTTTACTAATTGAAAGAGGTAAATAAAGAAAAGTAAGAAACCCGCTTTTATGATTAGGTTTATTTACAAAAAAAAAAAAAAGAAAAATTATTACTTTTATAATATATATTAAATTTTACTTCGCAAAAGCAACAAATGGGAGCGTTGAGGAAAAAATTATGTTTAAACATAGGCCGAATGAAAAATGTTACACAGTGTGTAAAGTAGCCACTTAAACCAGCCAATGACAAGTTGATAAGCGCTGTAAATGCCTAGACTTCCATATTTCTTAAATGTTTTCCCTCCCTGTTGCAATAAATTTAGAGATAACATTTTGTTTATTTATGTGAATATTTACTTGATTTTATTTGTTTAGATGGTGAATATACAGATTTACTTTTTAGATTTTAGATTTTCATTATTTTATACGTACATATACAGTATTATATCTGTACCCTCTTATTTGATTATTAATAAAAACTAATGTCGGAGCACCCGATGACAAACTATTATTGAATAGTTTATCGGGACAAAATATTTTTTTTTTTCTTCTTTATAATGTACTAATATTGTAATAATGTGTATTCTTTATTGAATAAAGACCATACATAAGAAAAAAAAACTCTAATTTACTAATAATTAAACTTAATAGATATAAGGAATAATTAGAACGGCGCCGTGGCGCAGTTGGTTAATTGATTCCCGCCAGTTGCAAGAAAAAAATCAAAAAAATATTTTTTTCTCCATTAGTCTGGGTGTTGTGTATTTTTCATAACCTCCTTCCATATCCCCCCTTACCCACCTGCTAACACAAGCCTCTCAATGTTAGTGGATTATTAATCTTTAAAAAAAAAAACGCCATACACGTGCCAAAGTATGTTATTTTTTCAGATTCTTGTCGAATGCATATTATGGTTTTTATTAAAAACTGCTGTTTCTAAAGGGCATAATCAAAATATCCAAGACTTTTTTTATACAACGCATAAATTCTAAATAACAGCTAAAAGTCCTTTATAATTCGTTCAATTTAACACACAGAATGCTGAGTTATAAATTCAACGGAGCTTTCAAAAGCTCACTTAATAGCTTAAAGGTGTTTATTTAACTTATTGGAGCAATGGAAATTTATACCCTCGTGCGTTTTTATGTAAAGTAAAGATTTATATGGTACCTACGTGATTCGTCCTTTTGCGAACTAAAACAAAGTATCCTCCGGTAGACGGGCTCGCATAGTTGAGTGGGGAGTGTAAACGATCAAAGAGATTAAATGTGTATACTTGTAAAGGCTTCTTTAGTTTACCTGTGGACTGAAATCAAAGCTGTGTGCTTATGGTTTAATTGTTGTTGAAAATAAGGGTTTGAACGATCAGAAATTGACATAATTAGATACAGTGTTTCACAAAAAAAAAAGGTTTTAAAATATATTAAATTCACAAGTAACATTTGTTTTTCTTCTTTTATTTCATTTAATTTAACAAAGCACCCAAGAAGCATTTACAAAAGTAAAACAAGAAAGTACAAACAAAGTAATGATTTTAAAAATAAATAACATATATTTTTTTAGACAAGTAGAAACCAAAAAAGCATACTGCAGTGCAAAATCAAAAGTTAAACTTTGCGTAGTAAAAAAAGGCAGATATAATGTAATATTAACAGTTAGGTATAAAAATACGCATAAAAAATAAAATAAAAATAATAATGAAAAACAGCAGGTATATAAAGTAAATAAGAAAAATTGAAAAGCAAATTGAAAATTTTTTATTGTTTTTTTTTTAATTAAAAAAATAAAAAATGGTACTACCAAATTAATATTAAAGATATAGATATTTAAAAAAGTAGTACTCAAAATCAAATAAATTATTTTTGTATTTCGGAATATGATCCGATGTTTAATTATCCCAATATAATATTATTTTGAATAATTTATGTTAAGATTATTGAATGATACGTGATTAGGATTACTTAGATGGTATTTCTTTTTCACTGAATTTTCCATGGCTAGAATAATTTACAATCAAGAGCTGTTGAGAGCAAATGCCACATATTAGTTCAGAGGATGCCGGCGTGGAAAAGAGAACGATCTCTCTTGTGTTCTTTTACAATATTTTTGCGGCGCCTTTGTTAGCCGGTATCGCTACCTGGCCTTGTTACTATGAAAAAGTAAGAAAATTAAAATATATGTAAGCGAATTTAGTCTTATAGAAAATTTGGTATTATTTTAGTCTGTTTTAAAGTATATATATGAATTATTTGTTCTGTTCCTTAATCTCTTGTTGCATCAACGCTTGATTATAAACGAAATTTTCAGCTTTACTTTTTCCTTTGTCTTTTCCATTATAAAATAATGGAAAATGAACTCATTTTATCTTATGTGTACCCTGAAAAACTGGTATTTATTTACCGTTATTCAATTATTAAAAAAAATTACCTTAATAATAAAATTGCTCTCGTTTTTTTAGTTTCTAGGTATTTTTGGAATATAAAAAATATGCTATTAAACTTTTTATTTCGTTTTTTCATTTTTTTAAAGTTTGGTTTGTTTGTACAGACGTTCAAAATATAACTATTTATATAAAGTAAGTATTAATCTTGCATTTTATTTTGTTCACAGATTTGAATACCACTCATCATTTACATGGAGCCAAACACACACTACTAACTTAATATTTTTCTTAGAAAGGTAAGAATATTATATTGATATACCTTAGTTATGTGTTCACTACTTGATTTTTACACCAATGGCATACGACCTAGATATTAAACTGAAATTTCAAACTTTCTCAGCAGAACTGAAGAGCTGTCAATAATCTATAATATTGACAAATCAAAAAATGTAGAGAATTTTCGGCGTAAAACCATGGTCGATCCATTAAAAGTTGATTGAAATATTACTTTATTTCATGTTTTTTTTAAACACATTAATTAAAATTAAGTTATTTAAAAAAATAAAATTGCATGAGAATTGTCATGGACCAGGCCTAAAGTTTAAGATATCACATAAAATGGCTTAAATCTAGAAGGGCCAATGTCAGTTTCATATATTTCTTACCACCATCTTTGAAGGTCGATTAATAAAATTGTATGTATAACTATTTTACATACACATACGTGTGGGTTACTGTTTTTTATTATAGTTTGTTATCAAAGACGTCAAACTGTTCACTATAAATCCGCGAAATTCCTAAATAATTACCCCTCTGTTTATTAGTTTTTTTTATGATTTACGACGTTGGCTCTTATAGATGAAGCCCAAGCCACAGACATAACAGAAATAAAGTACGTGTGACACTCAAATCTACAATGTTCTTTCATTTAAACATCAATATAATTATTATTAAAAATCACTTTTATTTAAACATTAGTAATTAATTTACTATCACTCTAATATTTTTTTCTGAACATATTATGTAGGTACCTATTTGTTATTTGCCTGGAAACCTTTGGGTGTATTTTTTCTAAAATGTCACTTGATTGATTATTTATGTAGTCTTAAATAAAATCCCTCTGGACATCGGTATTCTTCCACAAATATTTTCACTTAATAAAAAGCAAGTTCTATTTAGTTTTGTTTTTTGACCAACCCAAATGGTTTCTTTCTGGTTCAGGGCTGCTGTTTTGAACACTCTCGAGGTCAATAAAAATCGCTTATTTATTTACTAAGTACGCGCTATAAAAGCGTTCTCTACGGCCACGAGAGCATTTAGAATGGCAGCCCTGGTTAACTAGGGGTGTTTCGTGTTATGTCAGGATAATTTTATTATTGTATATATCAATTTAGTTTTAAAACGAGGAACGTCTATGGTATAAGCTCAAAATAAAATAATAAAACAAAATAAGATAGTAGAACAAAATGTACTTTTTTTTAACATAGAACAAAACACTTACAACTAAATAAATAATCCAACTGCCTCATACAACGCGCATCATCCATTTGACACACAAATTATTTAAGCCTGCTATAAACATCAGAAATCTTTAGAAATTGGGTCCCAAAAAAAAATCGGGTTGTGGTCTTGTGGCTAGTGTCTCGGACTCACAGACCAAAGGTCCGTGGTTCGAATCCTACTCTACCCCAACTTGATTCCATTTTCTAATAGTGAGTTATTTACAACTCGTTGAAAATGGCCCTCAAAATTAAATATTTGGGTAAATCATAAGAACGCAAATATTTAAAAAAATAAATTATAAAAAGATTTTTGGTCTCAAGAATGTGTTTTTATAAAGTTTCTTCTACTGGCTGGTATAATTAATATTACGTGTTTATGTAAAGTTCTATTTTTTATATAGACCGATTTAAATGTTTAAAAAATATTTAAGCGCACGAAAATTTTGATTGATTGTAATTGCACGTACTAAGCTGTACTTTATAACATAAGCACCCTTAGTAAGAATGCTAAAGCTTGTTGGCCTAATATTATCGAAGATATTTATTTCAGGCCTCGGCCCTTGAATTATTTCAGTCTAATAATTAATCCTTGAGTTAATGGCTTCAATAAATTTAATTATCTTGCATCAATGCCTCCGGGAAACTTTGTATCGAAAATAATATCGTGCGCGCTTATCAACTTTCGACCCACGGACGATGCAAAAATACACACTTTTCAATGAAACCGATACGCAATATTAGGATTTTTCAATTTTAGGGGAAATTAGTCCAGCTGAATTTTCTGTGCTACATTTATTTGATTATAGAATTTTCAGTAACGTGTGTATCAGATATAATTAAACCTTTTTGTATCAAGTACTTTTTTATACTTTACTACATACCTAGAATTGTATACCTTATTATATTTCTACGAATATAGTTATAAAACCCTACATCAATTCATATTTTTTTTTTTTCTAAATTTATTTAGTTATTTTTTTATTTATTCATTCAAAATTACACTAGTTTAAATATTTATGAACTTATTAAGGCTTTTTAGGCTATGCCCGTGTCAAGCCACAATAAATAACAATAAAAATACATAGTAAAATTTATTAGATCAAATTAGAATGATATAGAATGACAATCTAGAAAAAAAAGGTAAATGTAATAAATAATCAAATTCCAAAGAATACAATGCAAAAAGGATAATCAGAAATAATTTTTGAAATATAAATTATACAAATTAAGAATCATAATTATCAAATATACAAAATAAGTGTATCATTTAAATCAACAAAAAAATAATATATATATAAAAGCATAATTGAAATGATAATTGAGATATGTTTTCTAGAAAATCACTCAATTCTATAGTTAGAAATATTGGCAGTCACAATTATTATTACAATCCACCAATACCTAGACTACACCGGCTAGGTACCGAGTATGGTGAAGTTGATATATTTCGTCTGTCTTTATATAAATATAGGTTAAGTATTCAAAAGGTTATAAATTAATTTGTATAAAATGTCTTAATATTGTTCTTTAATTACTATTTTTTTTGTATGTTTTCATGTGTAAATTTATTAAATATTTTTCTATGTACCCTATACCTATGTTGGTACATTTTCTGATTTTTACTTATTATTGTATCTTTTAGCTTTTCTTATGTTATCTTTAATTTCAACTAAATTTACATACTTGTTTCACTGCTGCACTTGAATGTAATTTCTAATATATGTAAAAGCCCGTAGGGCGTGTAAATTAATAAATAAATAAGAAATAGGAGCAATAAATCATATGCCAAATAATAGTACGTACTACATTAAATTATACAAAAATACATAATGAAAAAAACACAAAAATTATCAATACATATAAAAAGCAAATAAAAGTAACAGTATGGAAGGAAAGCAGATTTGTATATTTTCGCTAATCTCGAACTTTAAAATTAGATTACTATTTTGAAAAAATATAATATATGACTGTAGATCTTTTGTTTACATTATTAAATGAGAAAATCATATGTTCTGTCGTCATAAAAAAGGAAAAACGTAACCTTAGTTTGCTTTAAATATACATCTATTCGTATTCTGAAATTTTGTGACTCTTAATATTTTTACTGCATTCAAATTTAAGTCTTTGAAAAACTCCACTATGCGTAATATCTGTTTTTCTCAGCCCTCCTTATTTATAAAATTAATTTTTACACTTTACATTTATATTTATATATATATATCTGTTTTATTTATCTATTTAATTTTGATAAATCGTATCACCAAAGTCTAATTCTTTTCACCTCTCATTGTTTTTAATAAATTAAATAATTTTAAAAAATAACAGACTTAAAATTTATCAACAATACAAGATAATAAATCATAAAAATTTTACCTATCCTAAAATAAATAATGTTTCCAAAATAAATTGAAAGGGTGCGTTAAGAAAAAAAAACGTACTATTGCCATATCATGCGTTATGTATATATATGTCCAGCTGTGAATGGGAAAAGGGCATTTTAATCCAATAATATGCATGCAAGATGTTTGGGGCTTAGCTTTGCTTCAAGTGATTTCAACAAAAGAGGAACCAGATAATAAGTCAGTGATAGGTTCTGCAAAAAACAATATCTATCATAAGCATAATAAATCTAAGAGTACCTAATGAATTTTCTTCCGCTTTGGGTGGAAAGCCATTATATTGTCACCAAGCATCATGACGCGTCAGCATAAAATCTGAGGGTATCGCTTAGAAACTAAGTGCGTGTGCAAATAAAATATTATAAAATAATTAAATTTAAAGTACCTCGGTACCTACTTATCAATGAAAAGTCTTTTCCATTTTCTCCGAACAGTTTTTGCACACTTTCATGACACAATCAAGCATTTTACTTTTCATTTATTTTGGTTTCGAATTAAATGTCAAGCTCACGTCAAAACACGGCTGGCAATAAAAGGCCGACGAAATTCGCGATCTCAGGGTGAATCTGAATTCTCTGAATTTTCTTCATTAACACGTACTCCCGTATTCTCTCCCTGGATTATGGCACTAGAGCAGTGATTTTTGCACTATTTTGATTTGAGCACAACGAGGACTCTTAGCCAATCACATGAGGAAAGAAAACGAAAAACTTACCCTCATTACAAATATATACAAATAGCTCAAAAAAGTCAAAAATAAATAACGTGTGTTCTTATTTACGAAGAACCGTTTGTTCAACCAGCTTATAGCAGGCAAGCCAACGTCTGGGCAGAACAACGTCTATTGGGTCCACTAGTAATAAATAAAAATAATAAAATGAATCAAATATATTTGAATATGATGTGTGTTTATATAAAATTTGTATCAATATTTTTATTGTTACCAAAAAATCATATTTTATTTTCTTATTATTAATTCAAATGTTTCATTTTTCAGTACATTTCTTAACAGTCGTAAATAACTTGTGGTGGAAAAATGAGAATCGAGTTGAGATAGAGTGGAATTTGAACTTCGGACATTTGAACTGTAAGTTCACAGTACTACTACCAGACCACAACCAGGTTCGATATTATATCTTGAGGAAGTGTGTGTTTTGAATTTCTCAAGGTTTTATTCTCTGGAATCAGGGTTTTTTTTTTAAATGCGAATAGTAAAATAATAAAGCGTTTAATACAGATAAACATTTTTGAATGATTTCAATTAAATCATTTATAATAGAAAAAAACTACAGTTTTTAAATATTTCATACGGAAAATCAGAATATTTAGAAACTGAAATTTTAAAAACAGTCAATGTAAAATTTACACAGTTATGAGCTATTAAATAGGTATTAAAATAAAGTAATTTAAATATTAGGAATGTTAAGAATTTAGAAGCTGCAATTAAAATAAAAATTCACAAATGTATATTCTTCTTCTTCTTCACGTGTCATGTCGGGTCCCCCTGACGTTGACGATCACTTGGGAGAAAGCTTCATTATCCTGAGCAGTGCGAAACAGCTCCTCCACAGTTCTAATCCTGGTCCATGCTCGGATGTTTTGAAGCCAGGAAAGCTGTTTTCTTCCGACCCCTCTACTCGTACGTCCCTCGATCTTATCCTTCATGACAAGCTGAAGTATGACATATTTATCACATCTCAACACATGGCCAAAATATGAAATCTTACGTAGCTTAACAGTGGTGAATAGTTTTCTATTAGTATTGTCTCTACGTAATACTTCATTGTTGATTATCATATCGGTCCAAGATATTCTTAAAATTTTAAGGTGGATCCACACTTCAAATGCTTCAAGGCGGTTTATAATATTAACTTTTAGAGTCCACGCCTCTACACCGTACAGTAAGACAGACCATATATTATAGCATTTGACCATTCGTTGTCTTAGCTTAAGGTTTATACATAAATACATAAGTTTATACATATAAAAATATTGTCATAAGTACCAAACATACATATTTACTGATGTCGTAACTAAACGGGCGTACTATCGATTAGGAATCTTCTAAGAATATTCTAATTAAGTTATTTAAAGTTCACACAGTAAACACTATTTATAGAATAAATTCCATTATACAAATTTATAAAGAAGAAAAAATAAAAGAATTTGAGATGAATAAGTCACTCTGATACCAAAATAATATTAAAATTCCAAAATTCTACACAAATCATGGTTAAAATAGGTTTGTCTTCAAAGGTGTCAAAAATTACAATAATCTTCCCAATGAACTAAAAACTATTAAAACTATTAAAACTAATAAATCAATAAATAAATTCAAGTTAAATTTAAGACATTTTTTGAACAAGTGTAAAAACTGCTTTCAATTTTAATTAATATGAATGTATTATTATTATTTTCTGATTTTTTTTTTAAATCCTTAAGATTTTTCTTTTTTTTTCTCATTAACTTGCATATTCGAAATTATGTAAATTCTAATTAAAAAAGTACCAAAACAGTGTAAGTCACTCTCAAAGCACAGAAGTTAGTCTCATTTTTTTGGAGAGTTACAGTTATAACATTTACTAGATGTATAAAAGTAGATTTGTCTAGATTTTTAAAAAAACGTGTCATTTATGAAATATATTGATTAATGAAAATATTTATGAAAATCCCTCTCTTCCACTCCTCCTATTTCCTCATCTTTTTCAGAGCTCTTTTTATTTTTCTCATGTCTTATATAATATATTATTTTTCTCTTTACTGTGTAACATGTTCTGTCATTATATTTGTGAAAAACTTTAACTGGATGTATGTACTATTTTTTTATATTTTGTATTCTTATATAATAAATGTTGTTTTTCCTTAATAAATCAAAAATAAAAAATAAAATATGAAAAATGTTTGCGTAACCTGAGAGAGTATTATAATAATGACATGCTTTTAAGAAAAAATATCTTCGTCAGCCCTTGTTCTATTATTAATGTCTTGTTATTATCAGTAAAATGGCATTATTAAGTTTTGCTTTGTTTAATTTGCCCAACGAATAGGAATCTCCGAGACTGGTAGACATCTTTAAAAGTAGGCACTTTCAGTACCAGTCCTGAAGTTGTCGGAAGCGCTCGTTGGTCAAAAAATAAATAAAAGCAAAACGTAACCTAGGAATTTTACTGACAATTTTGTTTAAATCGTTAACTATGGAGAAATATCCACTAGAAACATCAATACTATTCATATTTTATATTAACTCAGTATTGTACAAAAGCAAGAAAGCGAATAAACCCCATTTTACAAATTGTAAAGTCATTGTTATATCCACCGGTGTAAAGCTTTTTAATTAACTATGACCAAAACTAAAATGGAAAAGTTTGTAAAACCACTTCGAATAAAAATGATCTACCAAAATGAGAAAACTTGTAGAGCACTTGGGATTGCATAGATTTATATTTTAAATGAAAAATATTCACTCTGAACAAATGTTGTTCTAATTATTATTCCTCATCTTTTATTAAAATGTGAAAATTACATTTATTTAAAAATACAAAATATTATTTAAAATATTATGCTCGTATAGGTATATAGAAGTATATCACACACTTTTCATATAAAAAATAAATAATGCGTCTTCGAACGAAGTAATAATTATTTATTTTTAGATTACTTTTTATTTAATTTTATTTATTTTTGCACCACAACAGGCCAGGAGGCCCAATTACAGTAGTGAATTACATCACAAAACACCCAGGCTTGAGAAAAATCTAATTTATTTTTGTGTGTTCTCACCGGAATCGAACCCAGAACCTTCCGTGCGCGAGTCAAGCGTCTTGACCACTACACCACGGAGGCCGCCTTACATACTTTGTTTACATTTAACTGAATTTGTTATGTGAGTCTCATGTCACATATTTAAAACATATATATATATTTTTTTTTTTTATTGAAATTTTTTTTTTTTACAAAATACATTTTTGAAATACAAAATAGGTAAATTACAGAACATCTTATATATAACGTTTCTACCTCTCTAATAAAGTAGATACTTGTGTTTAGAGAGGGAGTTCGTTTCACATTTTTTTTTTTTATAAACAAAGTAAATTAAAACAAAGTACATTAAAACAAAGTAAATTAAAATTAAAATTAAAAATAAACAAGGTAAATTAAAAATAAACATTCTTTGGTATGGAGTCTAGGAAGGGGTGAGTCTTAAATGTTTTTTAATTTTAGTTTTAAAAGTTTGATAATTTTTTTATAGATTTTAAGTTTTCCGGAAGTTTATTAAAGTTTTTTTTACCTATGTACGTATAATGGTTTAACGCTGCTGTTGTTTTACATCTGTGCAAAATTAAATTATTAGAAAATTTAGAGTTACTTGAATTTTGCACTTCAATTGTTTTTTCTTTAAAAGTTTGTAAGATACAGGCTTTATTAAAAATTTCTTCAATTGTTGGTATATTAAGTTCTTCGAATACTAGTTTTGATGGGTAAGTTCTGGGCTTTTTAAGAATTATTTTTGCAATATTTTTTGTTAAATGGTGGTCGATCCTTCCAAAACCGATAAAAAAATGTTTTATTATGGCCAGTTGCAGCACAACATATGAAATAAGTTATACATATATTTTTTTAAATAACTATTATGTTTTCGTCAAAATAAAATAATTCCGTTTTTTTTTTTTATTAATAAAAAGAAATATTTGCGTTCTTATGATTTACCCAAATATTTCATTTTGAGGGCCATTTTCAACGTAACAAAATAACTTACTATTAGAAAATGGGAATCGAGTTGGGGTAGAGTGGGATTCGAACCATGGACCTTTAGTCCGTGTGTCCAAGACACTAGCCACAGGACCACAACCCGATTCAATCCCGATTCGTTTTGCAGTTCATTTTCTCCATTGTCATCAAGTTAAAACTTTTTTGACTTAACTTTTCTGTGCAACAAAGGCGCTTCGTTTTGTAAACCTATTAATAAAAAATAAAATAAAAACCACATCATTTTATGCCACAATATAAAAGGGGAGAAATAGTGTTGCTCGCATTGAAATAACGACATTTTTTTAATGATCAAGATACGCTGCGATTAGTGAAGATACAGTGCCTTATTATACCATTTGATACCAACGAAAAGATAATCATTTAGATTTTTTTTGATTAAAAAAAAAACAAATATTTCAATTATTCACAAACTGCATGCTTTGTTTTACTCGTAATAATTTCGTTGTTAACTAAAAATGGAATAGGATTAAAATCAGTGATTGCTTGCTTTTGGCGGTTAACTCTTTGCTCCCTGATGATACAAATTTGTCTAGGAGTGAAATAGCGGATGTCTTTTTACGAGAATATACTTAATGAAACTAATCACTCTGAATATATATTTTGTAATTTTTTAGTAGTTCCGGTCGTTTTCAAGTAATTATCTCCCAAAAATGACTTCTGGTGATCAGTTTTGCGTAGAGCTGTCACCCATTCGGTAGGGTAAAATTACTACTCTTTTACAAACCTCAATATTATAATCACGATAACAAGAAAGTATTTTTTTCAAGTATTTTTGTGGTTTGAATATAATGATAATTCATTTGATTTTTTTAATATGTCGTTCTGGGGAAAAAACTACTTTTTTATTTTGTAATTCCCTAACGGTACAAATTCGTACGACAATTTTTTTTTATGCATGTAAACTGTTTTTAAAACAAAAACAATTTTTTTTATCGTTTTCTAACCATAAATAATATAATTCAAAAAGAAAAAGTTCAAAAACTCTACTAAATCTATGTTCAGGGATCAATACTCGTAGGTTAAAGTAAGCATCCATGCCGTTCGGCGTTCTTGTAATTTTCTCAAATATTTTAATTTTGGTGGCCATTTTCAACGAGTTGTAAATAACTTACTATTCTTCTTCTTTCTGTGCCATATCAGGTCTCCCCGACGTTGGCGATCACTCTAGAGTAGGCATTCCGGTCCTGCGCCAACTGGAACAGCGCCTCAACCCCACGCACTCCCGTCCAGTCGCGGATGTTTCTCAGCCAGGACATCTGTCGCCTTCCAACCCCACGCTTTCCCTCGATCTTTCCCATCATAATAAGCTGTAGAAGCGTATATTTGCTTCCGCGCATAATATGGCCCAGATATGCGAGTTTTCTCTGTTTTATTGAGGACAATAGTTCTTTTTCGGCACTGGCTCGTCTCAACACCTCCACGTTGGTCACTAAATCTGTCCACGGGATTTTCAGCATTCTCCGGTGAAGCCACATTTCAAAAGCCTCTAATCGGTTCATGGAGTTCACCTTGAGAGTCCATGTTTCAACCCCGTAGAGCAGTATTGACCACACATAGCACTTGACCATCCTCTGTCTCAGTTTTAAATTAAGACTATCACTGCAGAAGAATGATTTCATGCCATTGAATGCTGATCGTGCTATTTCTATTCTGCATCTAATTTCCTTATCCGGATCCAGATCAGAAGTGATTTGACTGCCGAGGTATTTAAAGTTAGTCACTCTCTCTATTGTTTGACCATTTATTCGCAATACAGCATTATTGTGAGGGTTTCGGCTAAACACTATCATCTTTGTTTTGGCCACATTGATGTTCAAGCCCATTACTCTACCAGCTTCGTCAATTTTATTAAGAAGTTCCTGAAGGACACATGCGTTGTCAGCCAGGATAACGGTATCGTCAGCATATCGGATGTTATTGACAATTTCGCCGTTAATTCTTATTCCCTTTCTGACATCAGAGAGAGCATTCTTAAATATCTTGTTCGAGTATAAGTTAAAAAGTAAGGGCGATAATATGCAGCCTTGTCTCACTCCACGCTTAATTGCAATATCTCTCGTTACACTGTGACCTAATCTTATCACAGCTGTCTGCTGCCAGTAAAGGTTCTTTATGAAATTAACATCCTTGTCATCCAGCTGGCACTCCTGTAACAGTTTCAGTAATTCTGAATGCTTTACTCTGTCGAATGCCTTCTCGTAGTCAATAAAGCAAGCAAAAACGTCTTTTCGCTGATCTCGACATTTTTGTAGAAGGACATTCATTCCAAATAGTGCTTCACGTGTACCAAAAGCTTTCCTAAATCCAAACTGGGCATTGTCCAAATCCTGTTCACATTTGCCTCTTATTCGAGCATGAATAATTTTAAGGAGTATTTTGAGCATATGGCTCATAAGACTAATGAGTCGATAATCACTACATATTTTGGGATGCTGTTTTTTAGGTAGTGTGATAAATATTGACTGGAGCCATTCTGATGGAATTCTTCCTGTGTCATAAATTTCATTATAAAGTTTAATGATTTGATCAATGTTTTCTTCATGGATAAGTTTTATCATTTCTATAGGGATTTCATCAGGTCCACTCGTTTTATTATTTTTTGATGTGGCTATGGCGTGGAGAAGTTCAGATTTTAGAATAGAAGGACCCTGATTTGGGATTGTCAAATCAAAATTTTCTCTATCGTCTGCAAATAAGTCTTTTATATATGATTCCCATGTATCTGTCAGTTCATCCTCATCTAGTATCAATTTATTATCGTCATTTACTAAGCTCATTGGTCTATGCTTTCCTTTTGTCACTCTGGATATCTCCTTCACTTTCTTATGCAAATTAAATGCATCATGCTTTGAACAAAGGATATCCAATTCATGACACTGTCTCCTCATCCATTCTTCTTTAGCCTTTTTTATTTCGGACTTGATTCTTCTGTGTATAATTTTATATTGGTCAGTATCATTTTTATTTTGTCTACGATGTTCCATGAGTTCAAGAATATGATCAGTCATCCAAGACTGTTTCTTTCCCTGTTTTCCTCTCTTAAGGTGTTCATTACCGATATCTTTTATTATAATTTTGAAGTTGTTCCAGCTCGTATCAACATCAATTTCACTATTACTTTCACTTGCATTGTCTGTCAATTGTGCCAATTTTTGGTTTAAATCGGATTCCACTTTTTGTTTGACAATATGATTCTGCAGTTTAGTTAAATCTATCTGATTGTTCGGATGCTTTGTTTTCACTTCTTTCAACTTCAGTTGGATATCCGCTACAAGTAGGCTATGGTCAGAACCAATGTCAGCTCCTGGATAAGTTGTAGCACGTTTAACACAGTTTTTAAATCTATTATTAATAAGTATATAGTCGATTTGGTTTCTTACTGGTGGAAGGTTATCTCTGATGTCCATTGGTGCTTTCCATGTATAGAGTCTGCGCTTGGGCAGTTTAAACCATGTATTTGTAATGATCATTTCAGTTTCCTGACAGAATTCATATAATCTATCTCCTCTTTGGTTGCCTGCGCCAAGTCCATAGTCACCTACTATATGCGATCTTCGACCTTCACCTACTTTGGCATTAAAATCACCAATAACAATTGTGATTTCGTCTCCTTTTACCGAGTTAAGGACACTTTGAATGGCCTCGTAAAACACTTCCACGTCATCATCGTACCTCCTTTCAGATGTTGGGGCATACACCTGTATGATATTCATGTTGAATGGTTGGCAGCTGATCTGCAGCAGCATAATTCTGTCGTTCACAGGAATGAAGTTCTTAACAAACTTGGTGTACTCTTTTGTAACAAATATTTCGACACCATTCCTATGGTGTTTGTCCTGCGGATCACTTCCAGAATAGTAAATTGTGCCTTTTTCATGATGTTGAATACCTGCGCCAGACCATCTCATCTCACTAATTCCCATAATGTGTATGCTACACCTAACAGTTTCCTGTATCAAGTTCTCTAATTTACCTGCAGCATACAGGCTCCTCGCATTCCATGTTCCTAGTCGCATTTTAGAGTTCACCATTTTGAGCCGGGAGATTCTTCGCACCCCTGGTCCATTTAAGGACCGCCCGGGACTCGGGGCCATGGCTTTTGGTTTTCTCTCCATAGTGATTTCCTGGGAATAAGTACCGGAGTGGTTTCCCGTTGCCTTCTCCGGGGAATTTTCTGTCAGGGTTACCTACCCTTAGCTGGATGCTCTCAGTTTTATGGCGCTAAGAACTCGCCATTACCCTCTCATTATCTGCTATGACCCATACCTATGTAAGCATAGAGGGATCACATTGCCCAGGGTTCGCGGCGGGGACGCTAATGAGTCGGGCGGTTGGTAGTGCTGCTGGTGTTATGCAGCGAGGTGTTACACGACATTTTATAGACATAAACTTCCCAGCAAAGCATATGACATCGTGATTCTACCAACCTTCGAACCCCCTAAACTTACTATTAGAAAATGGAAATCAAGTTGGGGTAGAGTGGGGTTTGAACCTCGGGCCTCTGACCCGTGAGTCCGCAACACTAGCCAGGAGACTACAACCCGATTCATTGTACTAGTTATAAGTCGCTCATATTTAAATAATTTACCATGGGTATGGAGTATGTACATATTCAAACATTTAAATATATATAATTTTTATAGCATAGTAATAAATTATTTTTGGTATGTGTATATATATTTACATATTTATACACACACAATTCTGGGTTTTATCCCAAGGGGGAGTATGTATATTATTATTTATATCACTACAGAGATGGGTATGCGGAATGGGGAATGTTGTAGAATTCTACATAAAAGTGGCCACTTGAACCCAACCTATGACAGGTCATAAGCCCTGTAAACGCTCGAATATCCATAATCTTGAAACAAAAATTCTACCCATATCTGTAGTGATATAAATAATAGTAATAAATTAATTAATCATTATCCACAAATTTTAAATTATTATTTTATGTGTACAAATGTAATGCATTACCAAACTCTATAGCCATATTAATATTATTATTCTATAATAATATATGAACCTTAGAGCGCATAACACGCGAGTCACGGGAATCCAAGTTTTGAAGTTAAAAATGCAGAAATTATCGCAATGAGCTATTTTATACGTAAATAAAACACTGAAGTGTACTTTAGTCATAAAAATGCTTTTTTAATTCAAAATAAAAATTTGAGGTCATCTTTGTTTTAGACCAAAAAACATCAGTAGTTCTAGATATACAATTTCAATATGGTATGTACTATTATTAAAATAATCATCTGCATGGAAAGTTCTTCATAGATTGTAATTATCTAAATTGGTTCAAAAGTTGTTATGTTTTTGAAAACGCACTATCACAAAATTGTATTTCCTGAACATTTCATTCAATGTGTCTACCGTGGTTACCCCTTAAGGTATAGATATAGATAATATTATTGCAGAATAATTTCTGTAATAATATCATTCTGATTCTTGAAATTCTTGACATACCATAAATACTTTCTGAAAGATAGACATTATTAACAATCTCCAATAAAAAATAGCCAAACAATAAAAAAACCATCACATAAAAAACTGGCTCTATGGGTAGTAGGTACCCATTTTTTCCATCTACAGTTTGTCTATATTTTTAGTTTGATTTAATTATATTATGAAAATTATTTTATGTTCAAAACGTAACTCAACTATGGAAATGAATTTCCTTTACGAACATGAATATGACTATGCGTGGCATCTAGCGGCAGAAATTAAAAGTAGAAAACATCCCAATGAGAAATATGCATGATTATCTTATTGTACATACACATTTTACGCATGTGAAATCAATGTAAATTTTCCTTTAAAAAATTCCATAGGCATATGAAAAACAATGTTTTCAAAACTCTAGTTTATAAATGGATTGCTGAAAAGACTAGACAGGAATCTGATGAATATGTTTCATATATCAGAATATAATTTTAATTTCTTGAAAATCCTTTCTCATTTTATGAATGTAGGTATGTTTTAGAATCTTGTTTCATATTGCTTTTGAATTTTTACACAACAATCGATGTGAACGTATGTAATCTTATGTATAAAATAAATAATACGCTGACACTCCGGAACGTGTCTGTGGGCCAATGGAGTGGCTACATCCATAAATAAAAAGGAAATTATATTAAATGTACAATAGTACGAAGAAAATATGTATTCAAATGTACCATTTTGTACACATTTTCTTTTGTATTTGTATTATATATTGGATTAAACAAATAAATAAATCAAATAATTTTTTTTTTTTTTTTTAATTTTTAAAAGGTAAAGTTTATCAATTTATTTTTTTCGGTAGCATATTCAAAAAATAAAGTTTATCAATTTATTTTTTCGGTAGAATTGCATATAAGTTCTACACGGTAGATAGGTATAAGTATTTTTGCTGTACCAACTACTTTCTATTTCATTTTTAAAATTTTACTAAAACTGAAATTACATTTACAACGAGAAAAGCTTAGCACAATTTTTAGTATAAATGTTTTTTTATAAAATTAAAAATACCATTACCAGAGATGTAGACTCTTCTTTAGAAAAATGATATGATAGGCTAGGCCAGAATAAGCCTGCAGGTATCCCAAAGTACCTAGAAGTAAAACATTACATAGAAAAGTTCGTTTACTTGAGAGATAACTTTTGTCAGGCTTGGAGCGAATTCTTGACGGCTTTCTAAATTATATTTAAAAGGCATGTTAAAAATATATTTCACTGAAATCAAACTAATTTGATAGAATTATAATATGAAAAGAAGTTACATGCATTATTTTTGTCAATTAATTGACAGTTTAAGACGTAGTGCTCATTAAAAATGAACGTTCAATAACTTCTAAGGAAAGAATGATAAATAAATAACTAAAAATAGCATTTTTTCCAAATAACTTTTTTAGTCCATACACAATACAAAGTATTTTTTTCTATACGAAAGGATTAACCCAGTTTCTGGCGTAGACTCGTTATAAAACAGAGCCGTTAAATTGACCCCGGAGTTAATAAGCTTGTTGTTTTCAATGAAAGTGATGGACGGCGGAAATCGCACCGAGGCGGCCGTAAATATTGCCCTATGGAACTATTTCGCGTTACTTCCACTTGCTGTACAAGTGTTCTGGTCGCGTGCACCGGAAGGCGTGCAGACCCGGACCAAGGTTACGGAGCCAAGGGCGCCCAAACCAGTGCCGAACCATACCGGCTTCGAATCTTGCAATCTAATGCAGAAATTCTCAACATTTATTTGAAAAAAACCGTTTTAATAAATATATATCAGCTGCCCGCAGTCACATTCAGTCGAAACTTAAACCTCAAAGATTATATTTACAGTTGATGATGGGCAAATATGAATCCTGAAAATTGGCGGTGTGGCGTAAAACAAAATTGTTTTATTTTTTTTATATACAAACAAGCTGAAACTTTTACTTTTTTATGTACATTAGTCTCATGCTTATCATTTTATGTAATTAAGCAGCCTTATTGTTGATTAAGTTTTTAGAAATCGTTTACGACGCTAACCATATTTATAAAAGTGTTTAAAAAAAAAACAGAATAACCGACTACGCTTCTATTTTCGAGACTTGTCAGCAGGTGAAAAAGGAAAGATATTTTTGGAAGTTATAAAAAATACACCCCAACACCCAGACCAAATAATTAAAAAACTTTCTCAGATTTTTTTCTTGTAACTGGCGGGAAATTTAATGGCCGTTGTTAGTTAGTCAATGAAAGCACTCCCTTCACATACCCGAAAACCGTTTGAATGACCGTGGGTCTTCCTATCAGTTTTCTTAATAATATTTTTTTTAAACTTTATTTTTTCAATAAACAAGTTACTTTTTAATGTGCTTTAATATTTCATAATCCGCAATTTTCATTTAATTTAACTCTACTGGTTTCATTGCTACTTTTACTGTGAGTTTGTCCAATTGAATGGAGGTCTTGCGTTATGTAATGTGCAAAAACTGTGTTTAATTTTGTGAAATCCAGTTACAAAAATCTATTTCGACTATGGCGTTTTTTTATAAATTAAAATTACTATTACTGTTATTTTGAAAAAATACTTCATCGATTTTACTCCACATATATGTCCGCTGCAAGAGATGAGTATTTGCGGTTTACAAATTGTCTTCAAGCCTATCTGACAGAAATTAACTCGTCCATAGTTCACGCATGACCTTACGGTTGATTTCCACCAATAGACGTTCCTAACTGAAGAACCTGCGGGCTTGTGAAGTTAGCGAATGTGGTCAAATCTCTGCAGAATGTAGTGTAGCTAACCGAATTTCCACCGCATATAATCATAGTTGTCACTAGATTCTAAATTTTATTTCTTACAATATCACTCCATCTCATCGTCATGCCACTGTAAATTATTCTCATTCTGAGAACCGATGGTCTAAAGTTTAATGTAAGGAGTCTAGTACAGTGTACAGTATACAGTACTGGACAGTATACTACTGTATTATGCAACTCGTTCTCGCTGGCGAGGGCGGGGGCGTGACCTCCTATATCCTGTATTTCACTTCCTGTCTTCAAAAGTACTTTATCAGAAATACTTGACCTGTAGATAACATTATAGATAATGATTCACATATTTGTACACTTTCTTCGACTACAAGTGATATTCAGTTTCGGTTTCAAATGCGAAATATGCTCAAATAATTGAGGTTAGTAAAAAAGTTATTGTAGTGGATTTTTTTTTTTTTTTTTTTAATTTGAAAATTTATATATAAACCCTTACGGATTATTACATTCATTTTACATAAAATAATATATAATTTTTTCATTTATACTCTGTTGTTCAAAATAATATGTTTTACATCTTTTGAAAAGTTTGTCCGAGTCTTTTGTTTAGTTTTGTCTGGTAGTTTATTGTATAATTTCAGTACCCGGTTCATTAGTCTTGATTGTCCTTGTCTTGTTTTAGAAAGTTGTATATGGTATTTGTCTGATATTCTCGTATTATGTCCATGTTGACTACAATTTTTTACGAGTTTTAGTTCTTCGTCTACAATTACATTAGTGGCTAATTTATGGATAAATTTTAATGATTCTAGTTGAAAGAGTTCAGTTATATTTAATTGCTTAGTTTGTTTAAAAAGTTCACTAGTTGCAGTTAAATAGGGAAGGTCATATACTAACTTTAATATTTTATTTTGTTGTCTTTGTAGTCTGTTTATGTCATTTTGATATCCTGCTCCCCATAGTAGTTGCGTATAACATATTTTAGTTTTTACATAGGCTTCATACATTAGAATTTTTTCCGTTTTTGGAATATAACCCCATACTTAATAATTCTTGAACATTGAAGAAAATTTTGGGTACATCATTGAAGTACACACAAATCTTACATTGATTTTTTATGTATATGCTAAGACGCTTGGCTCGCGCTCACGCACGAGGGTCTTGGGTTACATTTCTGGTGAGATCGCAATAATCAAAATGCGATGTTCCTTAATTTGCTTTAATTCACTACTGTAGCTGTAGTGGTGTAATGGTCAGCGCGTTAGCCTACCATGCAAGAGGTCTCGGGTCCGATTCCCGACATGGTTGATAATATGAAATATTTATTTAAAAGGGTGTTTTCACACTAGAATATTTTATAGTCCCTGGACTGGTACCTAAATCGAAAGACTGATCATCTTACCTTCATGTAACAAAAATGATTTCTGCGATTGGTGTACCAATGCTCTATGCACCATTAAGTGCGGAAAGGGAATGATGATAATATACTGGGCTGGAGGATTGTTAACAAGGGACGTGTTTTATTGAAAAGGAAAATAGGTATCTATGCATTAAATAATGACAAACAAGCTTTACAAAAAAAGTTGATAATATTATCAACATAAAGTATGCATTAAAAAATAATAATTACTATGTTAAATAATAGGAGTTTATAAATTATAAAAAGAAAACCTTTCAAGTTTGGTTATACTGCGCGTGTAGTGTTATTGTTTATCGATACCTATATTTTTTATGCGGTTCATTTTTTTAAAATTATATTTAAAAAATATATATTTTTTTTTTTTTACGGAAAAGGGAAAAATATTTTTTTATTTATTTATTTCAATCAAGTAAGAAAAAAATAAATACATACTGAGGGTTGCTACTTAAGTTTCGAGATAGACAAGTAAAAACAAATATTTATAATCGATTATGGCTTTTTTGTTTTTCAAAATATTCTCATTGAAGATCAATACACTTTTGCATGCGTTCGAACCAATTTTCGAAGCACTTTTTCCAGTCCGATTAAGGGACCTCCAAAACATGTGATTTAAACGTATCAACCACTTCTGATACGTTTGAGGCGTCGAAAAACGTTAACTTCGCAATTAATTTTTGATATGCGGGAATAAGAATAAAAACATTAGGTGCCAAATCAGGACTGTACGGCGGATGACCGATCAATTTAATGTTTTGAATGTTCAATTCACTTGTTTGAGCTGATGTGTGACAGCTTACATTGTCGTCGTGGAGAATGATTCGTCTTCTGCAATTGATTTCCCTTATTTTTCCGAACACTTCTGGCAAACAAATGGTGGTGTATCATTCAAAATCGACCGTTCTACGTTGCTCTATTGGAACGGTGGCGACATGTCTAGTTATTCCGAAGAAACAGGCGACCATTTGCTTCGTGCGCGAACAACTTTTTTTGGATTTGGATTTGGCTCGTCTTGAAAGACCCGTACAATCGACTTTTGTTGTGTAGTTTCGGGTTCTTATGCATAGATCCATGATTTTTCACCTGTCACAATCTTAAATATGTCTTCTAAAGCACCGCAATTGATTTTTTTAAATTTATGTTTGCACCAATCGACACGAGCTTTTTTTTTAACGATTGTTAAATTATGCGGTATCCAACGAGAATATTTTTTTTGACTACCAAATGTTCATGCAATATTGAATGTATGCAAGTGGAACTAATGCTCAAGCATGCCTAAATCTCACGGTATGTCACATGACGATCTTGCGATATCAGGTCAAGCAAAGCATCGTTTTTTCTGGCACAACAGCCGATTTTGGACGACCTTCACGAAATTCATCCTGTAACGAAGTGCGACCAAGATTGAATAAAAAAAAAACAGCGAAACACGGTGGCTCGAGATGGTGCTTCATCATTAAAAGTTGCAGTGAGTTGATCGGCACACTGCTGTTAGTTTAATCCACGTCGAAAGTCATAGAAAATCATCGCACGAAAATGTTCACGATTTATTTCCATTTTTTAGCAAAATTCATTTTTTAAACAGCACAAATATCACTTGAATGACTAAACGTTCTGAGTACGTTTACCATTAAAAATGGCAAACTTTGCGATGACAATTTCAGATTCGACATATTCACACTGGTGTTGACATATCTCAAAACTTATTTAGCAACCCTCGTACTAATTTTATGAAATTTACAATAATGTTAACAGCTTATTTGTGGATGTAGTCACTTTACTGATCTATAGACACGTTTATACAGAATGTACTTTCACATCAATTACAATTTTAATTTGATATGATACAATTTTAAAAAGAAACTAGAAAATGAAACAGATAAAAAGAAAAGACTTTGAACACTTACAATTATACTATGAATATATGAGACATACTCGTATTCCTCAGCTTCCTTTCTCATTCTTTTAGCTATCCATTTATAGACTAGAGTTTCGAAATCTTTGTTATTCATTTCCTGTGTGTCTCTATTTATAATTTGTTTTTATCTTTGGTAGCAGAAGTGCCTACCTTCTTTTTTTGGTCTATGTCTTGTATCATAGATTTTCTGTTCGTTATGTATATCAGTTATTTATATATAAAGAATAAATAAGATTTCAGAGAAACGTAAATAAAATATATACAAATAAACACTTACACAATACTATAAAAATAATACAATTTCACTTGTTTTACTAATAATCTAATAAAACTAATGTAATTTCGTTCTTGATAAGCTTGTGCATTGTGCACAGTTGAAAATAAACAGTAGAACGGCATAATGCATATTTATATGATCAAAAAGAACACTCCAAAATAATTTCAATTAAAGAGACTTTTACGGATAGTTTTATAGCGTGCAACACCTTTAAAAGTACGAATCGAATATAAAATATCAAGTGTAAAAATGTAAAGGCGAGATGAGGTGAAAATTGCACTCCTGACGATAGTTGTTAGTCCTAAGAGTAGTGAGTAGAGAGTAGAGTAGACAGTCATTTCTTGTATTGCTCACTGTTCAAAAGCTATTGTAATAGGTTGAGATGGGGTGGGAAGCATTTTATCTCCGCTACAACAAAGAACATAACACAGAAGTGAAGTAAGAAGTTGAGAGACTTAGCGATCAATCTCCAGAGTCAGTAGAAAAAGTAAAGCAATTAATTAAATAGAACTTAGTGAATTACAAAAACGGAAGTTTAGAATTTAAACAAATAAATTAATTGAACACTTATTTCTTAGGATAAGTTAGAGAGGACTCTTGAATTAAATTTTTATTTTATCGCTCATTTTGGTATTTTAAAAGTTAATAATGAATTAAACTAAAAATAAGCCGTTTCGGGAAATTCACGGATCAGAGGTCCAAAGCTCGAATCTCGCTCTACCAGTGGTTTCGTTTTAACTAGTTAAAAAAGGGCCCCAAAATTAAAATGTTTTGGTAATAAGATCAAAAAGTAATAACCGTTGAAAAGCGAAGGTTAATTTAAGCAAGATAAAGAAATTTAAAAATTGGTCCAATATCACAACGGAGACGAAGCAAATAACTTTGTGATAGGTATATAAACAGAGAAAGGGGAATTATTGGGTATTGTGAAAATATAGGCATTTACGGGGTTTATGGCCTGACATTGTCTTGTTTAAGTAATCATTTTTTTACATTGCGTTACATTTTACATTCGGCATAATGTTTGTTGTTTCACAACTACTAAATATTTCAAAAGTCGTATATTTACTCAAAGCGGGCATTTCTCATCGGCGATATCTGTTTAATGTTGACTTTTTTTTTTTTAAAGCAATATTCTTTATTTTATTCGATATTTTTCTTTTCATATGGAATACTAATAGGTTTAAATTCTAATTTGGATATACTCAAAATATTATTAATGTAATACTTCTTAAATCGTACAATCATTTATTTATATCGATTAATAGGATTCAAACATTACCTGATGGCAATCTAATATTTCAGTATTGACTGAGAATTAAAAATAATATTTGCTAAGTAGGGAATTCAAATGAGTTGGTGTTTTAAAACGGGGGGTAAAAATAAAAAAATAAAACATTAATCACAACAGTTTTACATACTCAGATTAATTTGCATATGCGATCTATGTTACGTGGGTGGAAATCCAACGTCATACATTTTGAGTTATCTTTCCACATATTGCTCCATTTATGGCGGTATCTTGACCCATTGAATTATTTATTGAGGAAGTATCCATTGTTAGTATAATACCTTTCCTCTTACAATTCCTGAAGGAGTATTTATTTAGCTTCGGAAATCCTTTCGGAATAATCCTACAACAAAAATAATAAATCTTGGATTTCATTGTAACGTATCCGTTTTATTTTAATCAGGTTTTCACTGTATTTTTATAAATCTTTATATATATAATTCTTCTATACTTGTGATGTCACTAAACTCCCCCAAAACGGCTTTACCAATTTACGTGTGGTTTTCAGCGAAATGTAGATCTTTGCGCTGCACGTGTTCGTAGAATTTCAATCTAATCTGTAAAAAATATGTTGGGAGCATAAATCTTTTTTTTGTTGACCTACCGGGGTTGCATTCGACGAGAATGCATTTACAAAAAAATATATAAGAATGTTGTTTTTTTGTGTTTAAAAAATTTTGTTTTGAAAGTTTACAAACAATATTCGCTTTCTATCGATGCCAATGAAATTCTTCCCTTGAATTCCTTATTCCTGTTAGAAAGAAGAAAGGAGGGAAGGCTGATCTGAGGTTACTCCGTATGAATCCGCCGGCGAAAGAATTTTTAAGTCCGAGGAAACAAAAAACTTTTTTTATTTTTTTATTATTTCATTATTATTGTAATATTTTTGTTTTTACGTGTGAAATGATGCGGAGTTTTTTAAAGGTATGCTTTTTCTCTTCTTTTTTTGACAATGTATTTAGTAATGTAGATAAAATTATAATTGGCCTAGAATTTTGGGTTATTTGTAGAAAAAATATATTTTTATAATGACTTGTTTTCTTTTAATACATATTATAATTTCTTTCCATTTATTTATTTTTACTGGATTTATGGTAATACTTACCTACTAAAATAATATTAACTGACATTCAATACATTATTAAAAATTGCATTCATAAATAAAGTGCAACCCTGTTGGTGAGAAGAGCCGAGTTTTACATTTTCAAAAAGAATTCTTTATTTGAAAATGAATTTTTTCATGTTTTGGAATTTAACCGTAAACAAATACCTAGGTACCTACTTAAATTCAATATTTGAATATTTATAATTTTTAGTTTTGAAATTCAATCATAAACCTAGGTACCTACTTATTAATGAACGATCTTTTTCCAAAATAATAGCAGGCAAGCAGGACAACGTCTGTCGGGTCCACTAGTATTGAATAAAATACGTCCACATTTCATTTAAAAACATTTTAATTTTCATGATATTTTAACGATGTGGTTTGACAGGATTTTTGTATTTACTTGCATTTATTAATTTTATTTATTGTTTTGAATCATTATCAAAAATTTGTACTGATTTTTTTCATTAAACAAAAAAACTTTACAAAAATGAAAATATTAGACAAATACCTTCCACACAATTCGCCAAACTCACACTTAAAGGGGTGATGAAAGCAGAAGAGCGGAATTTAATTAAAATTCCAGTTTATGAGATGATATTTATAAAATGAAGTCGTTATTGACCAAAAATATTGTTGTCGTTAGTCCTTTAAATTGTTGTCGCATATGCTTCGCATACGCATATGCAAAAGAAAAGCTTTTACTTCAATATTTCATTATTCTTAGACTAGCACCTAAAGCGTTATAATGATAACCTTACCTTCCATGTAACAAAAATTATCCATATTTGTTACTATGTTACTATTAAAGCGATCACACAGTGCTTTATGTACCACTGAATGCTGAATGAATACGGCAAAAATGAAGAAAAATAATGCCAGTGTTTAAGATTAGTAATAACCGTCAACTGGAATTTTGATGGTTTTTTTTAACATAAAAAATTATAATTTTCGGAAACTACTCAATACTTAAAATTTTTAAGAAAAAAAGTGCATCCATTTTGTTTATGTTTTATCTTTGAAATAAATACTAAAAAAAAAAATATTTGCTTACGCAGAAAAAAAAATACAAGACTAGGTAGGTGCCATGAAAATGCTAAAATACCTAAACTTCAACAGTCCCGCGGCAAATATTTTCGTAAAAATTTTTTTTTTGTTTATTTTTCCCTTAATCTGTAGGAACATTTTTTACGCATAGGGCCGTTTTGAATTTCCGAAAAATTAGAAATCGAACCACCCTAATATACATTCATACGAGTATTTCATAATATTGTGTATTTATATATTTATAATATGTATGTTATTTATAATTTATACATTAATATTAAGTTTATATCTACCATACCACTTATTTTTTTATTTTATTTACATTATCCATCTATATTTAAATATTAGTCATTCACCAATTATTCAACATTCTATCACAGTGATTCATTCCCTTTCAAACAAACCAATTACTCAAACCAGATTTGATTATAATATTTATTTATTTAAAACTTCAAGTACAAATAATAAGTACTTAGCGGACTTACACATAGCTAAAAGCAATATCTTCCATGCGACCATAAAACAGACTGATCAAAAGAAGAGTTAGTCAACTATTTATATTAAAAACGGATATATGTATGTATCATAAGATACATATATGAAAAAAAATATCTAATTAATTCAAAACTACAGCCAGTGTTTTTAATGGGGAGATACGGGTTGCACATATTCACTTTTAAAAAGTATATTATGTTGTACATATTAAAGGATGGGGAATGTGGAATCAGATAAAGAGTTTGGAAGGAGAGAGAAAGAGGAACCAAGGAAAGAAAGGGGATATCAATATATATAAATAACAAAACAATAAAATACAGAGAGTTCGAGATTCTGAGGATATATAGTAATGCTTTAGGCTTTTCTTGAAAATGGCTAGAGATAATATGTATACATTATACATTTATTTCTTTTATTCAAATAAACGGTACTTAGTGTCTATTATGTATAAGGTGGAAAATGCTTTATTAAATATACAAATAAGTTAGTAGATTTTACTTATAAATCAAAAATACTAACATAATACGATATATATCATATATATGTATATGAATTTCGTATGCGGAAATAGTAAAAAATAACTCTAGCAAAGATTGTAGATTGTACTCTTTTACATAATTATTTATCGGTTTGTAGGAAAATTTCAAATATATTAGTCCTCTGAGAATGCAAAGCTGGGATTCTGTTTATTTCACTTTAAGACTAAGCAAGTTGGTCTAGATTTTAATTAGAGAAGAGGAAGTTGCTTGAAATAATTGAGCAATAAGTTCACATTTCCGGAAGCTTTCTTCCAGATTATCTACCGTGCCAAAAGCAATATAAACTGAAAGTAAAAATAAAGGAAATTGCGTAAAATACATTATTTTTAATGATTGGGGATTTTACAAAACTATTTTGTAAACATGAAACTACTTAATACGGAAGTCTGTTATAAATTACATTCAACATTTTTTTACAGTCCCCAGTAAACGTAATAATTAACAGGTATTGACAAATACTTAGTGAGGATAGACAGTGTCTAATATGTTTGCATACAAATTATTATTTTGATTTGTATCATATACAATTTTCACTGTTTTCCAAACGTAACATTCTGTATACTTGCAATTTTTACTATGATAAACACTGATTTTCGGTACTGAACTAAACTGACTTAAAATAACGTAAATTCTACGCTTTTGGCTCTTATTAACATGGTAAATTTGATGAATTAGCATTTCTTACAAAACAATTATTTGTAAATACGCCGTAAATACCATTTTTAATGGCGTATTTTAAACTTTGATAACTTTTTGTAACCTTTATAGGGCATCTTCAAACTTAGTACAATTATGTAAATTTCACATTCAAAAATACTTATATATGAAACTTTTATAATCTCGATAACCACTTGTATTATTTATTTCTGCACCACAACGGGCCAGGAGGCTCAATTACAGTGGTGAATTACATCACAGAACACCCGGCTTGAGAAAACTCACATTTGAATTTTTGTGTTCTCACCGGGAATCGAACCCGGAACCTTCCGTGTGTGAGTCAAGCGTCTTGACCACTACACCATGGAGGCCGCCGTATTATTTACCAAATGAAAGAATTCGCTCCAGATTGTCATAAAGGGAAAGATCTGGGGACGTAGAGGGGTCGGAGGAAACCAGCTATCCTGGCTTCGAAAATTCGAGAGTAGACCAGGATTAGAGCTGTGGAGTAGCTGTTTGGCACTGCTCAGGACAGGGAAGCTTTCTCCAAAGTGGTGGTCAATGTTGGGGGACTCGACATGACACAAGATAATAACAGTCAATAGTTGTTATGCATGTAAAAAGTATTTTGTAACTTGATACGATGAATATTCAAAGCGAACATTTTGTAAAAAAAATATCGAACGGAACTTTTAGTCAAATATTAATTGAGTGCCTATCTAGGTACTAAGTACTTACTAAATGAACGTGAATTAGGATAAATTGCTCACTTGAGACTTGAATCTGAAATTATTCTGGAATTTTGGTCCCATTTGGATGAACAGTAATTTTAATAATTTAAGGCAGGGTTTGGAAGAGTAATATTTTTTATTCCAATTATTATAAGGCTCTCCAACGCGACAGCGTTTACGTGGCTTCTCTGGTTGCGAACGGGGAATTGAAAATTAAAAGAAGCAAATTCTCCGCTTTCTTTCCAAAAGTTTCTCAATATTGGATATTCCATCGGGAAACATTATTCTCCGTTTTAGTTAAAAAAACGTATTTGCCTATTATATTATACTTTTTCTTCTGATTACATTTTTATTTACTATGCAATTATAACAAATACAGTACATTTTCCAATAAATTTCAATAGGAATAAACATTTCTTGCATTTATAATAATACATCTTGTTAGTCAAAACTAATCGTTGAGAAATTATTTTACAGTTCTGTTAATTGCAACCAAATAATAACAACCATTCGTGTCTTTAAAACAGGCTTCGAAAAACCCTCAATAATAAGGTTATTTATGTTACACATTAAACTACCATGTAATGAGTTATAATGGTGATTTTCGACTGGGTCTAGTTTATTATGAAGTTTTTTTTCTGAATTCTAATCACTCTTATGCGTAATAAAATTAAAATAATATTACACTTCTTAATTTTTAGAATCGGATTTTAATACTTGGAAACTTTGCAGAAATTTCATAACAGTCTTGAAAGCGAGTCTTTGTAATTAGAGCTGTGTATTTCGTAATTATAACATTGACCGAAATCTTTTTCCCAAAAGTTTTTTCGCTTAACGAGAAAAGTTTGTCTCGCAAATAACGAGGGAAATTCGGGGGAAATGTACACTTGTAATTCAAGTATTAATTATGTGGCAAGTTTAAAAGTTGTTTCCGTTGATTTTGCATCCCCTAGAAGAGGTATTTTACGGTAGTAAATCACTCGAAGGCCTCGTGTCCGTACATAATATTTAATATGGCCCGTGTGGCTATAGGAGCCCCGCGTCCGATACACCGCGCACCCAAGATCAGAACCGATAACGTGAGCCGTGACCTGCCCAATCTGTCTTCCACCTAACGCCATCTACCGCAGTTTGCTTCACTTAACCGAGAAATCAGATTATAATTTATTCGGTCTAAAATAGGAAAACCTTACATTGATTTTTTTTACTTTTAAACGGGCTGGTTGATAAGGTTTTTCTCGGAACTCACAATTACATAGCGAAGAGCGACGAATTTTTATTAAATAACTTCCCCCTAATTAAAATAGTCGCATTTTTTTAAATATGCTGAGCCCTGACATAAAGACGTTTGTCAGCTGAAATATAAAAGATGGTGAATAAAATTAATGTAGATCTTTTAATATCCACTAAATTATTGTTTTTGTATCATATTTGACATATTTATTTATATGTTTAAATGATTTCCTGATATTTTGTTTATATTTTGTAATATATATATATATATTTATATTTCAATTTTAAAGTTCATAAGTATTCATTATAATTGATTTGTAAATTCTTTATCCAAAAAAAAACAATGTCCACAAGAAAATCGAGACCTGAAACAAAGAAAGTTTGTGTACATTAATATGTACACAAACTAATGAAAAAGCATTACAATTTTTTTTTACCAAAATTTTAATATGTTAGTTTATTACATTTTTAAAAGAAAATTCACAAAAAAATAGTAGCTGGGTTAGCTTCCTTGTAAAAAATATTTTATTTACATACCTACATGCAAATAATATGATTTTGATTTTGTGATTTTCTAATTGAATTTTAACCGTAAATGAATATAATATATTGGGGTAATAAAAACAAAACATTATTTATGTTTGTTTGAAGATAATACTTTAAATAAAATTAATCACAGATAACAATTATATGTTTAGTGGTAAGTTTAACCAGATCTTATGAATGCTTACAAACATGCTAACCAAAACGTTAGAAATTCGGTGAAAGAAATTTATTTTCTGGACTTAAACCCAAAGCATTAGATTAATTACCTGTCACCTGACTGATTTTCAATACTGATAATATCGTCATAATCTGATTAAATAATATTTGCTCTATCGAACTCAAATAGGTACTGACATTTTGATATTTTTAAAAACAGTGCAAATGGTCGCAAATCAGTGACCCGCTAAGAGATTTAATCTAGTTTTATTTGTATATATCGAGATTTTATCTGAAAATATTTGCCCTACTTATCTAAAACCCTAGAAGCTAGGAGTATGCAGGTCTAAGGTAAAAAGCAAATACATAAACAAGTATCCCTGTACCTTAGACGATAAAACACAAGAATCCAGTTTTTGAGGTTTTGAACTTAAAAATGCAGAAATTATCGCAACAAGCTATTTTGTAAAGAAATAAAACACCAAAGTTCCTTTTTTGTCATGAAAATGCTTTTTTGAGTGAAAATAAAAAGTCCACTTTCACATGTCACAATTTTATATTTCAGTTTATTTAAATTTATTTGTTTTATGTACATTACAAAAATCATTATCAAAGAAATACATAAAACTAAAAATAGTTATTTCTAAAACCATATTTAAACGAGCTTATAAGGTAGACTTTCAAAATAAAAATTCGCCTCTCTTCCAAAACAATTTATGGATAGATGGATAGGTACCTACCTAAGACAATTTTGTTGAACTTGTCTTTCAAATGCCTACCCTTAAATTAAGGACCCCTCAAACTTAAACAAAACATTTAATTTTATAGAAAAATATTTAATAACTTAAACCTTCTATTGTTGGTCGTCGCTCAAACTTGTATTGTAATTCATTCAACGGAATAATATAATTATACATTTCATATTTTAACCAGTCAAATTACGCGCTCTCCGTTTTTGTGCTCGGGGGGCCAGCCATACTAAAATAACACGTAAAGACGAGTGCCTTTGTACCTACGCGCGTTACGCGTCGAGATCAAGTATTACGAACGATTTTAGATTTCGTACAATTGGAGACATCTGTTAAAAGCTTGATGAAACACTAGGACACGAGGAATTATTAAAATTATAGACAAAACTCTGCAGCGGTTCATATGAGAGTTTCTAAAAATTGCCTAAAATTTCGCGGCCGCTGGGAATTCCAATAGCAATACCTAGCATCACAGAAAACGTTAATTCGGTAGTCAGATGGCAGAAGGGACCATTTGTATTTTTGTCTATATTTTAGTTTTCAAAAGTTTAAATGAATATTTCAGTAAATACACACAGAAAAAAAATCAGCGTTATTTAGAATGGTAATTTACTATTAAAAAGCAACACTAAAATATTTTAGTTTGTGGATTGAAGTCTTGAAATTGAGACGTATTTCAGCTCTCCTGAACATTTTTGAAAATTACAGATGGTCCCTTCTGCCATTTGACTACCGAATTATAGAATTGCTTTAGAATACGTATTGTATGTTTGCATATATGGTATCTCTATATTTTTGTGAAAATATATAAAACATAAATTCGAGAAATAATACATAAATCGTGTAATTTCATTTAACATATCGACCTCTATTTCTTTAATGAAGTACTAAATGTGCATTAAATTATATGAGATTTTTTTTATCTGATCACTGCTCTAAGCAGCTGTGTAAATGATGTCAAAATATTTTAGCACTTATTTGGTTGAAGCTGCCAATTACCTGTAACCTGTAACACAAGTAACAATTTAGTTAATTACAATAAAAGGCATATTTCCCTCCTTCTTAACACGCGATGTTTACGAAACTATTTTCAGGAAAATTATTGTTTTGTTGTTCCGATACGATTTTATATTAATAATGGGCTAAAAAAAGGGTTGGAGGTGTTATTTGCGACAACATTATTATTAATGTGTTCAATAAATGGTTTTTATTCGGCCTTCGGTATTTAGTACGTACCCATGTTACCTTATTTAGAGGTTTAGAAATTTCTTTTCGATTGAATAATTGGTTTATAAAACACAATTTTCATCCTTGGAAACCTTCAAAAAAACACCTAAAACATTATTATATAAGATCCTTGGAAACTCAACTTCCCTTCATTTTTTTTATTCTTCCTGGATCCAATACTCGTCTTCTACCAAACTCATCATCTGATCCCACATTCCTCGCCATATAATGTATACAACAAAAATAATTTTTACCAATAAGTTTATGAATCATACAAGCCCAACAAAAAGCAGCCGTATTTTTTTTCAATGTGTAGGAATACCTTCTTTGAGCATGTTTTTAATTTGATGTTTTTCAATGTTAATTTAATCTAGATTGAGGTTTTCTACTGACATTTCTTAGTGGAACTGCATTTTAATTATTATAATAAAAAAGTATTAAGTTTTATTCCACTTTTATTTATAATTTTTACCAGGACTGGGTTTCGTCGTGACCGATATCGTCAGACTGGTGGTAGACTAAACAAATTAAAATATAAAACCATATTAAATTATACAATTTACACCCGTTTTTACTGTAAACATTCAAACAAATCTTAAATGTATACATACAATTGTTATTACCTTAAACTTAAATTATATTAATTTAAACTCTTTTATTTCCATAATTATATGAAATCATGATTTACAACCCCTGCTTGCACTTGAATATAACATAGAAATGTGTTTAGTCTCCCACCAGTCTGACGATGTCGGTCACGACGAAACCAGGACCTGGTAGAAAGTTATAAATAAAAGTGGAATAAAACTATGTTCGTGTTTTTATAATTATAATTAATTTAATCCTTAAATTACTTTCAGATTTGTTTTTATTTCCCTTAAAATATTATTCTTGCACTTAAAATAATAATTTTTTTAAATTAATAACCTTGACGTGTAATATAATACCTTTACTGGTCCATTGGAATTCAGTTTAATTTTGTAAACTCTAAAACCATGAAATTGTTAAAATGAATGAAAATTACTTTTATCAAAGGGCCCGCTAATATGAATACTAAAAGTTAACGTTATTACCTTAAGTTAATTAGTTTGATGTTTTTTTTAAAATTAATATGTTACATTGACAATATGCGGAAATAATATATAGTTTCGTGCTGATTGTATAAATCTGGAACAGATTAAATAGTTAAATTATAATTTCCATTGATTTTTTTCCGTGTGAACTCGAGAAAGCATATATTTTCGTAAATTTTTCTTTTTAATGTCTCAACGAATCAAGAGATTGACTCTTTTTTATATTCATCTTCTAAATTAATAATACTAATTTGAATAAATCTATTTGTAATTTACATAGGTAAGTCGGTTGTTCTAAGTCAGTTTTTCACAGTTTTTTTTAATCAGCATATCGATAATTTTTATTGGTGCTCATTTTATTTTATTTATTTATATATTTCCTAATTAAAAAGGTGTAGGGGAACCAAATAAATTCCCATACTGAAGTAGGTACTTAATACGCATGAAACTCTTAATATTTTCATAATATCTATATTTTTATTTTATTTTTAAAACATCCTTCTTTTACTAAAATTAGGAAAATAATAATGATAATTTCTCTTTAAACACAAAATTTAATTTTTACGTTTTTTTTTTAAAATGGTTCTTTATGTTCACATTGAAAAATGCTGTCATATAATTTTTATTGATTAATTTGCTTAATTTTATAAAATATAAAAAAGTAAAAGTTATTGTCATAGCTGAGATAACTTGAGAATATAATATGTTTAAACAATTATTATGTTATTAGTGCGATAGCAAATTAGATTACCGAAATATATGTAAGTTAGATTCAAGAAAAAGGCTAAGTGTGTTAATCTAAGGAAATGGAGCAAACGAGTCATTAGTTATAAATAAAACAAAATGCTAGTTTTAGTGTAAAAAATGTATGTAGACATGCATACAAGACCACAAAAAAACAGGAATCTAATCAGAATCTCACGGACATCGGAAGTTTTAATCACCCCATATTACCCCTAAATACAGCCTTGGGTTATACCTGCAAACTACATTAACCGTCCAGTAGTCGATATAACGGAAAGCCAGTGTTACTTATCTCGATGAAATACAATACCACACATGCAATTTCATAGTAGATAACAATGCTCATGCGAAGAAAGACGATAAATCGAACTCAACGAACATAATAAATCGATCGGAGTGAATTAAATTAAGGAAATGATTTTGGAATTTCAATTCTGGTAGAATTTTGCTGAGTTGGCGTTTCAAATAAAATGTTCGAAAAGCGGATTTGAAATAAATCGTATAAGTCGAAGCGTAGCTTACATTTATTATAAGAATAGGTATACCGACGGATCAACTCATATTTTTACTATTTTTTTTTGTTTGTATAACCCCCCGGAGGGTACCAAATGACCAATTTTTTAAAAACATTTGCTTACGGGGTTTATCTTTTCCACTCAATATTCAACATCTTCTTTCCTCGAACTGTCCTACGATCAATAGTGTGATAATCAAACATTTAAGAAAATACAAAAAAAATATCTAAGATACGAAGTATGTGTTTTTACAAACTAAATAATTTACGAAATTAAAATTGTGTGAATTGAATTACTTATTGTTATTTTGTCGTTCAGCCCTGTCCTATAAGTTGTTTACATGTGATCCGCTCGTTAAATGATGTCAAATCTTTCGTTAATTTGCAAAAAAAAACATTGATAAATTAAGGCATGTACTCGTATCACTCAAATTTGGGTGTTTTGCCGAGAAAAGAAAAAAAAACCCCGGAGGGCTTTTACAAGTAATGTGCATAGTGAAAAATATACAACTTAAAGGGATAAAAAATAGCGCTTGGTACATTCGAATACATAAATATATATCAAGAAAATATACTTTTCAAATACTAGCTAACATAAAATAATAAATATAGAAAACTTTAAACAAGTTTTAGTAAGAACTGTGTATTTGTGTTGAGATTTAAGTGGTTTAAGTGGCAAGAAAAAAAAAAAATTATATAAATATTAATACGTACTGCAAGCGTTTGTAAAAACAAGGTTAATTATAGCAAAAACTTGGATTGAAAGATTACTTATTCATTAATTTTAATAAGCTAGTATTTTTATATTTTTTATAGAGTATTTATTCAATAAAATATACACATTATAACAATGTTAATACATTATAAGGAATACAAAGTATTTAAATATATTTTGTCCCGATAAACTATTCAATAATAGTTCGTCATCGGGTGTTCAGACACTAGTTTTAATTAATAATCAAATAAAAAGAGTACTGACATAATACTGTATACGTATAAAATAATAAACATAAAAAATAGTTTAAAGATTTTTTTTTTTTTTTAAGTAATAAAAATAGAGTAAAATAATACAATTCAAATTAAAGAATACCAATTTACTTGAATATATTTTAAATATTAGGAAAACTTAATTACATATTAAAATAGTGTGTGCTCATGAATGTAATTAAAACAAGATAAAAAATAAAACAAAGAAAATTTCAATTCATATCTACAGATTTTAATTGTTTATTGTATTGATTTTAATTGTATAATTTATTTAATACCATCCGATGAAAAAAAAAACATGTAATAAAAAAGGTCCTGCCTTAACACAGGAAATTCGTAAGTCGGGATCTGAAACATGGAACCTCTGTAAATAAGTTGTCTACCTTCACAGTCTACATTGCGTTATGCGTTATATAATCCGTAAGGTAATGCTGACTACAATTATTTAATTAATTAATTAAAATTGAAAAAAACAGTGAAATAAATAAGTAATATCATAAAAAATCAAACAAATCAGACAGTATTTTTAAAAAACATATATTAAAAAATCTGCACAAAAAAATACATGGATTAAAAACTGTGTGATGGATAAGTAATAAGAAAAGAGATATATTTTAAAAATAAACCTCTCTTTTATACGCGCCTCATGTCTGAGGATGGTGATCACGCCTGACTCCGGGCATTGCTCGTCTGTGGATAGGCATTCTCCATCTGGAACGGTTTTGTTCTGTTCTGTAGGCATTTGTCGGTGATAGTTCTGATAATTCAGTGACCAAGCCGCTTCACCTAATCGGTTGACGTCCACGCGTCCAAAAATCTATCTAGCCAGGTATATAATATTATATATTTACAAATATCTAATGTTATGTCAACAGGTTGATTATATTAGGAGCTTGCCTATAAAATTGCTGTTCATGTGTACTGCATTATAAAAATGCCTTTAATACAAGGGCATTAATTTTGTGTGTGTTGAATAAGAATATACTTAAAATTAAGACAAAACAACATTGTTTTTAATCGCTTGTTTTTCTGACCAGTTTTAAAGATAAAATATTTTATTTTTTAATATTTGTTTTGTTATGATTTTTCTAAACATTATAATTTTTGGGGTCATTTTCAGCGAGTTCTAAATAACTTTATATTAGAACAATGAGAATCAAGTTGTGGTAAAATGGGGTTCGAACCTCTAATCCGTGAGTCCTTGCCAAAGGACCATAACCCGGTTTTATTTTAACAGTGTCTACTTTATATAAAATCTGAATATATGAAGATAATCAGTCAAGTATTTTTGTTAAGATTCTTTTTTTAGTAGAACCGTTCAAATAAAATAGGATAATATAATATTAATTACAAAATATACCTTTTAAGGAAGGTTTTGTAGCTTCGAAACCGGTCGGTAAAAAATAAGCAGTTGTAGGCAAAGTTGTTTTATTTTTATTTCAATCATAATTAATAACATTCAAATAAAAAAATAATAACAATAATATGCTGATTCGTTTTATGCATGATATCTCTAAATGTCAAGTTGTCAGTGAAAATAATTTTCGTAATTATTTTTCATAGAAAATACAACTGCAACGGTCCGATAGATATTGCATTTACAATATAATTTGTACCGAGTTGTTTGATGTGCCATGTTACAAATTTTTGTACATTGTCACTTTCAATTACAATTAATGTCTTCTGATTAATTATGAAATGAATCAGTATCGAATATCAGTAGCGTGTTTCTATTTTGAACCAGGAAATGGGTTTAATTTATCAGCGATGCTTGTCATTATGAATTCTTGAAAATACATACTTTGCACACATACTTTGTATTTTGTAAAATATTACAGAGAACCCTTTGTGGAATGAATAAATAAATGATAAATATGTTTATTGAATAATATACTTACGTATTTACTTCGTGTAAAATTATTAAAATATTTCAGAATTATTAATTATTATCATAAAAAAATACTTAGCTTCAAACATTTATTTTATAAATATACTGATTTTGTGGTTTTGCATTTCAATATTTCACTGTGTCTGGACTGGCACCTCAAGCGTAAGATCGATCACCTCACTTTCTTTGTTATAAAATAAATCCAAATACGCTGCAATTGGAATTTTAAAAATGCAGTCTCTTATACACCAGCGGTGGCTAACCGCTCATCGCGGCTTTGGGCCTGTCGATCGCAACAAGGCTAAACAATTGAGTGGTTGGTCGGATTCATAAGTTAGGTATCCGTTCAATAATGATATTGATGAGACTTACGAATTGTTCCACAAAATTGCAGAGATGTTTCAAACGAACTGTATTTCACTGAAAAATTAAATTCTTATTTAGCGCTGCAATATATTTCTGAAAGCAAGGTCAGGCTCTGTGCTTTGATTATGAACGCTATCTTTATCTGTATACAGGGAGTTCATTAAACCGGGTTTGAATCGGGTTGTGGTCCTGTGGCTAGTGTCTCGGACTCACGGACCAAAGGTCCGTGGTTCGAATCTCACTCTACCACAACTCGATTCCATTTTATATTAATGAGTTATTTACGACTAATTGAAATGGCCCTCAAAATTAAATATTTGGGTAAATCATAAGAACGCAAATATTTCTTTTATAAAAAAAAAAACCCTGTCACATCCGAAACCACGATGATCAGTATGAGCAAGAAGACATATTGGCACATTAAAATATTTTTTTAGAATGAACAAGATTTATAAAAATAATATATCAAAAAAAGCAAATGGTTGTTTACTTCTGCAGGGGTGATACGAGGAGGAGGAAGGGGGAGTCTAATACTGCGCCGCGCTCTCCTCGCTTCTCCCCTTCAGAAGTAAGCAACGATTTGTTTTTTAAATATATATGTTTTTTTTGTTAATAATTTGTTCTAAACATTTTTTAAATATGCTAATATGTCTTCTTGCCCATACTGATCATCGTGGTTTCGGATGTGACAGGGTTTAAAGAACACTCTGTATATCGAGACGGTATATATGACTTCTGTACTATCTGTATCTTACCTCGGTATGTTCTACCTACTTGTCATATCGACATCATATGATCGAAACAAGCCAATGGAATGACCGCAAACAATAAGTCCACGTTCCTTACGTCATTGATATTTAAAATAGTTCTCATTTATCTTTTAAATAGGCTTCTGTAATAAAAAGTGCTCATTTCAAAGCATATATAAATTCCAATAAACCTCAATTCAAGCAGAAAATGCTCGCTGAACATGAATTTTGCGTGACTTTTGGAAATCACCTAGACGGTACGCTTAACGATCGTATGTATTTATCTACCGATCGACTACAAAACCGGTTCCTTTAACGTCTAGATACATAATACACTCGGAAAGATAGTAAAATAGATGGAAAAAATATAATAACTAAATTATTTTTTAGAGTGGTAACTTTCTGACGCATATAATCTGTGTCTGACGCATAGATACTCTTATTTGTTAATAGGACAGAACCTAGCGACATTATTTTCACGTCTAGGGGTTCGTTTTATGAAAGTGACAGTTATGTCGGAATTCAATTCGGCTTCAAAACTAACTTATATCTCTCTCATATTTTTAATAGGCTTTTAAGAAAAAAAGTGCCGGCATCAGAACGATTAAAAATTTAAAAAAATCGTAATTAAAAGAAAAATTGCTTTGTGGAACAAAATTTTTGACACTTTTAAGGGGTATTAGACCCGTCGCGTCCGTACAAACCAATATACGTACATCAAAACTTGATGGCAGACCCCCACGGAAGTGTATCTTCGTAATTTAAAGAATTATATCTACAACTATGACGTCATACTGAATCTATGTCACGTTATTGCGTAGATCTTGTTTCATATCTATGTACCTACACAAAACTTGGAGGTGGGGGGTTGGTAGTGTATCTTTGTAATCACTCAAAACTATTTATCTTCAACTATACCGTCATAGCGAAGGTATGACGTCCTTATCTTCCCATCATATTCGAGGCCCAGGGCCGCAATTACAAACGCCATCTTCATCGAGACGGTAGACTAAACTTTTCCACTATCTCTATCTACCTCGGTATGGTGAATTTTGATCTATTAACATGCCGATACGCGTTTTTATTTGTCATAATATGATCAAATTCAACGAATAGATGGCGCTGAAACTTAACTCAGCGATCAATGTTGAATTAAAATTAAAGTTTTTTTTTCTATTTTAGTCTTTTATGAGGTTTTGATGTTCAATTGTTATTTTTTTCATAAAAAATATTATAAATACCTAAAATAAATACAAAGTTAATTAACTTAGATCTAAACAGTTTAAGAACTCTGTTTAGTTACGGTCCTGCAAATATTGTATGTGAGCAGTTGTGCTTTCATAATGTCACATGCACTTTGTACAGGAACTGTTTACACCAACGCCAAGTTAAACGCTAAATACAATACCTATATAAGTAACAAAATAACCATTTGAACAGCGTCAATAAATATGTAGATTGGAGATTTAGAAACTACTTATACGCAAATGCTCGGCAGTCATAACAAGGATTCGGGTTTAAGTTCTGAGCAGATAACATGTAGCTGTTTTTCTTATAATGCATGTGCCGAATTCATGTTGTCATAATAATCTCTTTCTTTGAGATAAGCAATGTTACATATTGCATACTCAGTGCAGGACAATGAAAACTAAAAAAAGTGCCATTCCTTGGTACAAATAGAAATAATTAATAGGTACATTGGACTCAAAGTGCTTATTAATTATTTCTTGAAAATCCAATTTTCTTTAATTGATTACTTGAAATGACCATCTCAAAATGCATTGAAATATTGATTTCATGTTGTTTCCTGATACAAGATTAGTACAACTCAAAAAATCATAGTATTAAAAATTATCTTTGGTATTTTTAAAGAAAAATCACGACTGTTGAACTTCATTATTGACCATAACCTTTCTGCATTCTTTACTCAAAACAGTCATATTTTTTCTTGTATGGTCTTAAATTGAGGGTGCGATATATGCAAGTAAAAGGTGATAGGATAACAGAAAAATGTGCGCTGTGTGGTGATACCAAATTACAAAAACATGCTGATAACCAAATAGGCAAATCGTGCAATCGTTAACAAAAAAGAAAGTCAATAATTTTATTCATTTAAATATTGGTATGGTGATCTGAACCTTAAATGATAAACCACGGGAGTCACATTGAACGAATGTTCAGAAAAGTCGATTTTGTGATAGTGCGTTTTCCAAAACACGATAACTGTTGAACCAAAGGTGATAATTTCAATATATAAAGAACTTTCAATGTAAATGAAATATGATTTTTATAATAAAACTACATATAAAAATAGCATATCTGGGACTACTGCTGTTTTTTGTATTAAAGAAAGTGAACTTTGTTGAAACTTGAACGTTGTTTAGACGGCCAACACATCTAGCTAAATCCAAAAAAGATTTTTTTCTCATTTGGTCTGGGTGTTGTGGTGTATTTTTAAAGCTTCCTTCCATATCCTCTCTTTTTCACCTGCTGACAAGCCTTTGAAATTGAGATTTAGCGGGTTATTCCTTAAAAATAAATATATATACGTATATGGTTATAAATAAATATAAATAAAATATATATTGATTTATTTATTAAAACTTTAAAAAGCAGTTTTATGTCGACAATAAACTTTTGTGTTTAATTCACATATAAAATAGCTTATTGCGATAATTTCTCTATTTCTAATCTTATTTTATCATCGAAGTTACCAATATAATTTTCAACAATATTTGCCCTATTGTTCAGCTCCTTTACTTCATAAAAATTAACAAATAGAAAACTTTTGGATGACGAATATTACACAATGTGAAAGAGAGCCGCCTGAACCAGCCAATGAGGGGTATGTAAATGCCTTAACGTCCTTCCTCAAAAATATTTTCCCTCTCTGTTGCAATGAGTTTCAATATATTTTTTTGTAACATAAACAAATAAATAAACACTAATTTGACACCTTATTGAAAATTTTGTGATACAGTTATAATTTAACTATTTTTTTCGATAAGTTATAATGTTCATACATACTCCTATTCCTACTGTATAAATATCATATTAAATGTGAGGGTTGGTACTCGCTTATCTAAAACGTGTTTTCATTGACAGCGGCCATTTGAGCGACAAAATATTTACAGAGGAATGTTCAATATTGATACGGCTACACAAAGCCACCATACATCTGTTGGAAGCATGAATACAAGCATTCATATTAGAATTGAAAAATAAAGCCTGATTTCTAAAGGACCCGAGAAAAAATGTATCCGGAAACACGCCGTTTCCATTTTGGCGTTGTAAATTGATCTCGCCTTTTTGAGAAGTTTCTGCAAGTTTTACAAAATGCAAAATCTCAATGCTTCCTAATGTCAAAACTTTCTGGAAAAATTTCAATGTATTATGCACCGGATATTATTGTTAACTGAAAAAGCACTTTTAATTTCGATAACCTGGTGATAGTGAGGTTAGGTGGTTGAACTGCTTAGCAAGTTTGTTTATAAAGAGAACAGTGGAAGCCTTCGTAATATCGATAAAATATAACGCACAAATTTCATCACCATCAAACTCTTATCTGCACGTCGCGTCATGTATTTCGATGGTGATCAGTTACACCACCCGCTGACTGTGACTTTTTGTCGCAGTGACTTTTTGCTACTGTCACGTTGTGTCACTGTGGGTGCGCTACTGGTGACAAAATGTTCATTTAGCGATGGAGAGGTCGCAGTGATTTGCGCTCTTGAATTACGCAGAATGGCCAGAACACCCGAGTTGAGAGGTGAAAAGGGCATTAAAAAACGAAGAAGAAGAAAAATTACGCCGAAGGAAAATTAAACGAAAGAACCACTACTGGGTACATCCTATATATAATGGACGATTATTAAAGGAAAAATTTTACTCCCTGCATTCTGAATTAAGTCAATATCCTCTCGAGTTTTTAAAATTATTTTCGTATGGAAATAAACAGTTTTGAAATAATTGAATACAATTCTCGTCCCACAGTTTCCTTTTCAAATGAATATCAGAGAATTCCTTAAATTTTTTTGTAAACAATGCTGGCCTTTCTCTATGTCTTCTATTAACAATTCGTTGTCAATAACATCTTCTTGCAGAGAAGCAGCCATCTTAAATCTCGCCCGCATAAATAAAGGTTTCAGATCTTTAACTTCACAAACATCAACAGATGAAAGGGTTGAAGGAATATAAATGTTCAAATATGGGTAGAATGGTGAATGTTTTACAGTGTGTAAAGTGGCCACTTCAACCAACTAATGACAGGTCAGAAGCCCTGTAAATGCCTTAGCTTCTATATTATCTTATCTAAAATGATCTTCATCGCTGTTGTAATAGTATGTTATTCTTAAATATAACTGAAAAATTCACAACACACGTCCGATCGGTAGGCGTCTGACAAAAAGTTCCTAGTGAGCGCACTCCCATATCAATGTACAGGCCGGGTGACGGGGTGACAGTCACGTCACGCTAATGTCGCCAGCGCAGCCGCTGGAACTTTTTGTCACCGTATTGTCATGTCGCCACAGTGAGCGCACTCTCATTTATCTCCATAGCACTTGACACTGTGACAAAAAGTCACCGTGACTTTTTGTCACAATCAGCGGGGGGCTCTTACAGGAAGATAATGTGATCAGTTTTTTTTATTTTTATTTATTTGTTGGCTATCTACGCCCAAAAGGCTTTTACATGAAGGAATCTTTATGTTCTGTTAAATGGTTGACAAAATGTGAATCTGGGCCGCGATTACAAACTTTATCGTTACATATCGAGACGGTACAAAGTAAAATCGATATTTATGTACAAAAAAGTATCTTCATCTGTCATCTATTATTAAACATGTTTAGAAAAAAAATGTGTATGTATTATGTTTTTAACACATCATCATCATTATCCGTGGCACTGCGTTTGTAAAATAAACTCAGCGTTTTTCAATTATCTATTACATGAAGGTAAGGTAATTAGTCCTACGCGTCATCTGCTAGTCCAGAAACAATGAATTATTGCAATTAAAACCACCTATAAAATCAATACTTCACGTCCACTTCACTAGGAATCGAACCTAGGATCTCAAGAAAGGTAGGCGAATTATCTTTACTCGATTTTCTTTGTATTTCACCTAAGAGCAGCCATTGAGGCGAATGTATTCGTCCAAGGTTTTTTTTATATTTTTTTATTATTTAAATTTCATTGATAAACCCTTACGGGTTACATACATTTAACAAAATATTTTCACTTTTAAAATTCACATTCCACTGTTAATAATAATATTTTTAACATCTTTTATAAAGGTTGTCTGATTCTTTTGTTTAGTTTTGTCTGGTAGTTTATTGTATAATTTCAGTCCATGGTTTATAAGTCTCGATTGTCCTTTTCTCGTTTTAAAAGATTATAAATGATATTTTTCTGATATTCTCGTATTGTGTTCATGTTTACTGCAGTTTTTTTCAAGTTTTAATTCTTCGTCTACAATTACATCAGTGGCTAATTTATGAATAAATTTTAAAGATTCTAGTTTAAAGAGTTCAGTTACATTTAATTGTTTAGTTTGTTTAAAAAGTTCTTTAGTTGCTGTTTGATCGGGAAGGTCATATACTAACTTTAATATTTTATTTTGCTGTCTTTGTAGTCTGTTTATGTCATTTTGATTTCCTGTTCCCCATAGTAATTCTATTGCACATTCTGATTCTATTGCACACAAAACTGCACTCCTTATCCGCTGAGACACAGAAAAGATCTAACCACTCGTCTTTTATTTATGTAATAAATTGCAAAGAACTTTTACCAAAAATTTTCACTAACAAATTTGTATTATTACGTACGTGATTAATTTTTGAACGGCCATGACATAAAGAACATTGGGGCGGTGATGGTGTGAAGTTGAATGAAGCAACAATGCGTTGATGTGAACAGTTAGTTGGCTCTCGGTTTCGATGTTAAAAATGCAAAGAGTGTTTGCATATTTGGTGATGTAACTTCGTCAGAATGTAAATTCTCGCAATATTTTTCCGAGTGAAACTGGTTTTAATCCTCACAGCATACTTGTTATTTGGGTATAAGATTTGTGAATTGATTGGTACCGCTTTCTGCTTTTCAGAAACAATCCAAATGCAAAAATTATTGAAACCGATACAAATATAACTGGTTTTTAACTGCCTATTCATATGTTACTATCAATATTATGCATTTTAAATTACGATGTTTACACCAGTGAATCGATTATTTTTGTCTACTTGAGAGATAGCAAACCATCTTTAGGAAAATCAATCGTAATTCAAGAATATTTTAAGTTCGTACAATTTTATAAAGACGCGGACTAGATTTAACCCGCTGGGAAGTTATAAAGAGTGACATATTACATATTATAGCATATATAGTGCACTGGAGCAGATCTCGTAGAAGATTCTGGAGATACCACATAAACAGAATAAGCAGCGATAGATTGGTGTCCACAGCAGCCAAAGAATTGCCTTCCGGGCGGCGCGGCGCCCATCTGGAAAACCCCCTTAGCGATGGAAGGTGGGCCTCATCGCGGGAGACTGAGAAGTCTGAGTAGAAAAGATTGTCCAAGCTACAAGATGACAAAGAAAAAGAAGAAGATATTACAACAGAACACGGTAACATTTTAGAGAAGGGAATATGGAAGTCTGGGTATTTACAGGGCTTATGACCCGTCTTTGGATAGTCAATATTTTATCTTTGTACAATTTTTTTTATAGTTTTTGTCTATAAAATATTAAATAAAGCTAAAATATTGTTGATCAATCAAACTGCTCTAAGAAAAAGCGTAAAAATTGAAAAAAAATCAGGCGTTGTCTATTTATCATTTTATTTATCATTTATTTATTCATATATATGTACATTACAAAATAAAATATCTTAATTCATACATATAGAAACAATTAAGCAAAATTAGGCATATATAAAAAAACAAATTAGTATACATAATATCCAAAGAATAATATGTTAAAAAAGTAAGAGAATCTTGTAACGAAAAACTCCCTCAGAGACGTGAAAAATGTCAATGTCCAAAGTGATGTTGTTCAACATAAAGATAGCCCTTCCAACAGGCATAACCATTGGCAGGTTGGTCCTGTATATTGGAATGTGAAACAGTCTATGTTGACGCTGTCTAAGGTAATTATCAGGAACATAAAAGCTAATGCTCCGCATAATTTCAGGGTTGTCAATAATACCGCGCAACAATCGAAAGAAGTGCGTTGTTAAATACACATTCCTTCTAGTCTTCAAACTGCTGTAACCAAGCATACCCTGGAGGAACTCAGTGGGATAAAGCCATGGATAAAGCCATGGATAATATCCGCACTCCCTCATGTAGAGAAACCGAAGAAATTTCTTCTGAACCCTCTCCATCATAAGAGAGTACTTCAACTCACACGGTCCCCAAATCATCGAGCCACTCTCGAGTCTGCTTCGCACCAACGAGTTATAAAGAATTCTCAGTACTTGTGTACTACCAAAAACCCTAGCAGTACGCAAGACGAATCCTAACATCTTCAATGAACTACTACAAACTGTTTCGATCTGATCATGAAATGTCAGGGAACTCACAAAAGTGATGCCTAGATCTTTAACCTTTGCAATCCGCATAAGATTCTGGTCATTCATTCGATAGCGGAAGAATAGCGTTTTGTGGGCCCTGGTGAAAGACATAACTGAGCATTTTGAAATATTGAACAATAATTTATTTCGTCTTCCCCATTTAGATACGTTTATTATATCCGTTTGGAGAGAACGAAAATCATCCAAAGTTTTAACGTAGTACTTATGTAGGTGAAATAATTCTGTCAGACCAGTTCTCTATATTTACAAAAATCAGCACGAATCATAATTCAAGAAATATGGCTGTTGGAACATTGGCAGAATGAAGAATGTTACACCATTGCCCAAATAATACAATATTTCAGGTAAAAAACGGCCTCAAAATATCCATTTTATGTCAACCTCGTTGATAATCATATCATGATCTCAATTTCTCCCGTTTTCAATTTTTTTTTTCTTTTATTTAGGAAACATACAGTACAGTTACAAAGTTTAATATTTTACACAATTAGACTTTAATCTAATGGACTAGTGAAGTTTCCATATTATAAAGCAATTATATGTAAGGTTCATTATGAAAGTATAAAAAAGAGAAGAAAAAAAAAAACATAAACGAAAGTTGTTTAAAAATTTAAATTTAAGTAAAAAAAGACATTTTAAAGTTTGTAGTGAGTATTTACAAATGGAAAGAATATTAAAAATGAAGAAAATTTGTAAGAGTAATTACAAGTAAAGAATTGAAATAAAGAATGAAAAACATGCTCAGATGTAAAAATAAAATAAAATAGTAATCACATTTAAAAAAATAAAAAATAAAAATATTTATGCTATTAATTTGGGAACAATAACGAAAAACAAGCAAGACAAAAAGATACACCACAAAATAAACTCGAAAGATTAAATTATTTTATTAAAAAAGTACAATAACTTATCCTTTATGATCAGAAATAATATCTAAACATTACGTGGCTTGAATTGTTACATGCCTTGTCATTATACGAGTACATACTCTGACGATAATATTTACAGTGAATTATTAATACTATTTAGAGATGAATTCAGAATCTTTTTTTAAATTAATATAATTTTTTAAGTTGTCTTAATGAGCAAGTTCGGCCCTACATTGGACATAAAAATGTATTACGCGCGGTAAAAATTAGAGCATTAAATTTTACCGTGAAGTTTTTTTATATTTATTTATCTTAGCTTTTTCTTTGAAATGACTATTTCGTTTGTAATATTACTGTACTGTACACTTATATTTGTACTTTCATGTACCTACTTTTTTGTTTTTTCTTCTTCTTCTTTTATCATAACTATTAGAATCAGATTGTAGTCTCGTGGCTTATGTCGCGGACTCAAAGGTCCATGGTTCGAACCTCACTATATCGCAACTTAATTCCCATTTTCTAATAGTGGATTATCTACAACTCGTTGGAAATAGCCCTCAAAATCCATATATTTAATATGGGTAAATCATTGGAAAGCAAAAAAAAATTTTTTATTAATCAAATATGTTACATTGTAATTTGTTCACTACTGTGATTATTCTTAAATTACATTTTTTGTAAAAGGTTCCTTGAACCGTTAATTAATAAATAAATACATTGTTGTATATTTCATTTGAGTATCATGTTTAAAATGAACTCTGTACGTAAATTTACTAAAATAAAATTAATACGTGAATAGTCATTTACAGGACGTTTCCGAGAACGTTCTTAGGTCTGACTTCCAAAGAACCACGCTTCAAAACCTTAGAGCAAAACTGTCACGAATATATTCAGTATTTTGTTTCGTTCATTCACGCAAGGTTTTATATGGGAGGAAATAAGATACAAATATGATCTAGAACTGATTTATACAAGATAATCAAACTTTGCATTTAACAGTTCGACACACCAATACAAAACCAGTCGTCTGTCTGCACCTATACCGCGTGGACGCGTCTCTGTGAAAGGCATTCACGCCTACAAAAATACTTAAAAGGCTTCTTGAACAAAGTTGGAATCAAGTTAAATAGTTTAATAAATCATTAACTTAACATTGAAATTAGATAATATTATATTGCGTATGTACTTTGTAAGTGTTATTTCAAACAGTGCAAATTTTAAACTTAATGCACCTGTGTTATATTAGCGGTGAATTTGAAAAGAAAGTGTTGAACGATCTACAATCGAGTTAAATTAATGTGTTGATTCAACAATATTTTATGACGCTCTTACTTACTAATTACCGAAGTATTTCATGTAAAAAATATAATTTACTTATACACGGAGTCGGACGACGTGTGGGATAGTGAAAGTGACGCTAATTTTGCTGAAATTCTTACGAAATATTTGCATACAGTTTAAATTAAGTACGCGCGTTTGCAGAAAATTGAGTAACAGACTGAGGAGGTTGCATTCCAATCTTCCATTGTTCCCGGCAAAAGATGTTTGCCTACATGTAAGTTTAATATTCATGTTGATCTGTAATAAATGTTTGCGTATTTGCATACGATTTTAAAACCGACCCTCCCACGCGTCAGTAACACAAGATGACACTGACCACAAATTAATTATACTCACCCTGACCGTCACAATAGTTTACCTTTTTAAAAAATACCACAAAAAAATATAAATGCTCGCATCCTACGCAGTTTTTTATATTTCAAACTTTTTTTAACAAATCAAGGCACACCTCACAACCATTATTTCATTTATAATTGATCATTTTTGATGTAATCCAATGAGTTAGTAAAGTTACCTACAGTCATTTTTATTTATTTTGTTAGTCTTTCTGCATTTGTGATTTTGGTGGATTACTGAAAATAGTCGTTAATTTTTACTCTCTTGAATGACGATCTGCCCCCCGATTGAAATGCGAAGAAATCATTGACCGATACTTGTCGACATGGGTTTATTATGTGTCCGGGCGAATGAAAAATACAGTTTTTTGTATAAAATGGAACCAGAACCCTGGACGAGTGTTTTCGACTCGATGGCTAATCTCAGTTAAAAATCCTTAAAAAAGAAAACAATTGGAGTCCATCTCGTAGTGTAGTGGCTGGCGCGCTTGCCTGCCATCTTTAAGGGCCTAGGTTCGATTCCTAGCAGGGTGGTGGTAAAATGGTTTTAAAGGTGGTTTTACACTGCATTATTTTATTATTTCTGGAGTAGCACTTAAGCGTAAGACTCACTTTTGCTTTGCATAACATATGATTGAGACAGGCTGCATTTGATATTCTGACGCAGTGCCTTATGCACCACTGGGTGTCGACAAAGAAATTTTATGATTATGTCGATAAAGCAAACTGGATTTTTAAAACAAAAAAAATCGTCGATAACATGATAAGCATTGCATCCATTGCATATGAAACTCGTATATTTTTAAGATTATTTTCAAAAAATATACTAATCGACTCAAAAAGGTCGCTGGCGGCCGGCGCGTTTCTTCGTCAAACAAAGCAAATAACTTTGCTGGACATGTTAAAGTAGGTTTTTATGTGATAACGTCTCACTCATTAATCCGGATAATTTTAGTTTTACTGTACTTAAAACATAACATGGTGGAATTGTAAAACGGTGTAACCTACAATTTTGTAAAAAATTCAAAAAACATAAAAGTGCAAAAAATATATTTTCATTGCAATATTACCTACACTGCCGATTGCAATTTTGTTTTTGCACAATGAATAACGACGATATAGTCAAATAAAAATCACAGTTCAGTGTGCTGAACTGCTCTTCTTTTACAAATTTGATTCATCTTCCGAGTCGGTGGTTTTGCTGTCGCCATTATTTACTTGAGTTGTGAAGTCATAAATATATTATATTTATTTTTATCCTCATTGTATATTTTTTCGTTTCTTTTTTACACATTGGCAGCAATTTCTCCAGTTTCAGTGGTTATGTCATGAAATGCATTTTCAGTAGAGATGCAAATAATCGAATGAATTTACTAATCAAATGATTTGTAATTTAACTACTACCACTACCATAACATCGCAGAGATAATGGACCGCCACACACGTTTATCCCGGCAAACATTTCTAGCTTCTTCCACATTCAAACATCTTGCAATACACGCCCTTCGGTTCCGCCTGCTTTTGACATGACCAGACTTAAGATTTTGATTTATCTGATCATGCCACCACGTCTTTACGTTTTAACATTTTTTCGTCATCCATTCGTTCTACATGACCAAACCATCTCAGACATCCTTTCTCAATCTAATAAATTATACCTGACTCAGATTTACACTCTCGCCTGATTTCATCATTCGTAACGCTGGCATACATTGATTTCCCACACATTCGTCGCATATCAAGAGATCGCATATCGACCGCGTTCACTCGCCTTTCATCCTTCCTCTACCAGTTCCATGTTTCACTTCCAAACATAAGTGTTGGGACTAAAACTCCGTTGTTCACTGCCAGTTTAGCTTCGATTGAATTAAATAAGGAATGAATAATTCAGTGGCTCACGGTCGCTCAAATAATTTATCGATTTATTCGTTCATTCAGTCAGTCATTCATTTATTTATTCATTTAATTACTAATTCATTCGAATGAATTACTGCATTTGGACTTTCATTCGAATGGTTTTAGTAAACGAATGCATTCGATTATTTTCGAGTTCGAGTTCCACTTCTTATGATTCGTTTGGCGAAAGCTCATATTAATTCTATGGGATTTATGTCACAGTGATAAAGTGGAAGTCTTACCACAGTGTCACCAGGCTTCGGCTTGTGTTGCTAAACCAATATAAACAAAGAAGTGTTCCTTAATGGGGGGGGGGGTGTTATTCTCTAGCAGCCATGTTTGGTGTCTTTGTTAATAATTATGGAATACTAAGCTACGTTATCCATAACAATAATAAAAGGATCTGATAAATTTGGAAAAAGTGTTTCAATCACCCACTAAAATTATGCCCAATTATTTCAGAGTGATAATCTTATTTTTCTACTAAAAATCAAGAGCGCACAAGGCACACAACCTTTTTCGTTTCCAGCCAACAGTCGCATCAACCTCATTCAAGTAAAAGTTGGCAGATTCTAAAAAATAAATCGGTAGATTCGTTATCAGCCCAATTGTCGTGGACTAAGCGGGGTGGCCAACCTTACCAGCCTCAATATTCATTATTCCCTCAGAGGTCAGTTACAAACTTCATGATTCATTATTGCTGCAATATTTAGTAGTCCATGGACTGGCACCTGAGGCGTTGACTGATTATCTTGCCTTCAAGTATCATTACAAATGATCGCTGATACGCTACAATTGCAAAGTATTAATGCAGTGCCCATTGCTCCATTAGATAGACAAGGAAATGATACTGCCTACATTTGTGACACGACGTGAGTGTAAAGACCATTTATATTTTGAGTTTTTTTTTAAATACATTAAACGCCCAGGGGGCTTTTATAATACATATTACTATATGTGTTCATTTTAAGGAGTTCGCAATACGATTAATTAACGTTGAACTATTACCTATTTGGCTAATCAGTCATGAAAACCCGTTTCTATTTACCCCATCTGATGGAAAATAATTAAAATCGATATCGAAAATTGAAAGAAAAAAGACTGCCACAACACTATTGTAATCCGTCAAAAGTACCTTCTTATACAGGGTGTTCTTTAAACCCTGTCACATCCGAAACCACGATGATCAGTATGGGCAAGAAGACATATTAGCATATTAAAAAAAAATATTTAGAACGCAGAAAATTTTTAAAAATAAAATATTTAAAAAACAAATGGTTGCTTACTTCTGCAGAGGAGAAGCGAGGCGGGCGTGACCACGTGGTTGACGGTTTATCAGACTCCCCCCTCCCTTCTCCACGCTTCACCATTGCAGAAGTAAGCAACCATTTGTATTTTTTAATATTTTATTTTTGTAAATTTTATTTGTTCTAAAAAAACATTTTAATGTGACAAAATGTCTTCTTGCTCATACTGATCATTGTGGTTTCGGATATGACAGGGTTTAAAGAACATCCTGTATTGTCTGAACTGTAGTTAAGAGTTAAAACATTAATTACAATACATGCACATGTCGATTAACTACTGCTGGCGCATTCAGAGCACTCACACAAACGCATTTTAAATATATAGGCTGTTGATTTAAAAAGAGGTTATAATAAATTTTTTACTTCTTAACTTCTATTAACTTATATTAAATTATTGACTTCTATATTACCTTCTCTTAAATGTTCTTCATCTCTGTTGTAATATGTTAAAATCTCTTTTGTTAATTCTTAATTTTGGTGGCCATTTTCAACGAGTTGTAAATAACTCACTATAAGAAAATGGAAATCAAGTTGGGCCAGAGTGGTTTCGAACCTCGGACCTGTGATCCGTGAGTCCGCAACACTAGCCACGGGACCACAACCCGATTCGATTGTTCAATTATCAATATATTATTTTTGTTTTTGCTATTATTTAATTATGTACGTGCTTCTACTTTCCATTATTTTGTATCCCAACTCAACACAGGGCTTTTGGCCTCATAAAGTTTGGAATACATTATTTTTATATTTTTTCGTAATTTGTATGAATAAAAATTAATAAATAAATAAGTGTGTTGCATGAGTATAAACTGTTTTTTCAAAACATACACTTATAAACAAAGCAAATCAAAAGTTACAATGAACAAACCTTCGTAGGTACAAATATTTAAATCTGGAGGGTAACATGCTGGATTTATATGAAATGTTTGTCAAAACGCTTTTCATGTTTGTCAAATGTTTCAGATATTTTTGTTTGCACCAAAACAGGCCAGGAGGCCAATTTACATTGTTGAACTAGCACAGAACACCCAGGCTTGAGAAAAATCAGATTAAATTTTTGTTCTCCCACCAAAAATCGCACCCGGAACCTTCCGTGTGTGAGTTACACGTCTTAACCACTACACCATGGAGGCCGCCAATTTGCAAAAATGAGTAGGCGGTAATGTAGGATGTTAAAAAGAAAATTATTAGTTTAAGTTTTCTTACTAACATTTCGTAGTGGAACTGCATTTAAATTATAATAATAATCGTCAGACGAACTTGGTCATGACAAAACCCGGTCACTCGTTAAAAATATAAATAAAATTAGAATAAAACTAGGGAAGTACAAATTTTTATTATTTAAAATAAATTCTGTTAATTTCTGTGATTGACTTTTTTTATCTATGGTTATTCGGTATATTTTTTATTTTGGTTTTGCAGTAGAATTTTGGATTTGTGAACAGAATAACTATGCTGCATTGCCATAGACTAACAGATCATCAGAAAAAGCTACTTTCAATTCCGATAAAATATGTCATTCCATTCGGAAATTTCTTATTGATAAACAACACAACCTATTAATAACCTAAATAATTTCTCCGTAATATCACGTGAGCAAAGCCGCAGGTAAAAGCTTGTATAAGATGTGTTGATAACGCCACTAAATTAATCGAATGAACAAACTATTATTTTTCATTTATTTATACATTCAAAAATCGTTGATTTATTTTAATATATCGTATGTTGAATCATTTTGATGTGTCATTTTAATGTTGAATTATTTTGACGTCGAATTATTTTTGTGTAAAATCTTTTTTAAAATCTCTGTTGAATGAGAGGGTTATATATATGAATATAAACAACGGGTTAAGAAGATGTAACAGTACATATTTTTACATTTTCTGTTTTTTTATTCAACATTTTTTGTTAATTATTATAAGAATTAATACAGTGTAAGTAAAATACATAACACAAGTTAAGTTATATTGCAGAAGAATGTATACAGTACATCAACGAGCCAATTATTTTTTTTTAAATGTAATATTATAAGATTTTTAATAGTAAAAAGAAACTGTCTCTTTTGTAATGTTGGCTTCATGTAGCTTAGTAATTTTGCCTTTCTACCCTTTTGATAGAATACACACTTATAGTATGTTGGTAAACAAAAAATGCATGGGTATGTATACAATTTAAAAAAATTATTCATTATCATTTCCATACAAACTTAATTAAAACAACCTACATCATGTTGCATTCCAGGGTGAAAGACTAAAAATAACGAAAAGATTGTGAACAGTCGCTTGTGCAATTACTATTACTAAGTATTAATTTTATAATCACATCATAACTAACAATCAAAGCAATAGCTGTCTCTGTCACGCTCATAAGCGTGGTTGGGCGCAAGAGACAGAGTATTTTTATTATGTGTATGCAGTGCAACATCATGCCATGCGCTTGTTCAAAGACTACACAAGCTCTATGCGTAAATGTGTTGTACTGACCAGCTATTGTTAATAGAACTTTATATTAACATATTACAACAGAGATGAAGAACATTTAAGAGAAGGTAATATAGAAGTATAGGCATCTGACCTGTCAAAGGCGTATGACCTGTCAATGGCTGGTTTAAGTGGCCACTTTACACGATGCCTAGACTTCTATATTACCTTCTCTTACATGTTCTTCATCTCTGTTGTAATATGTTAATATAAACAGCTCCCTAGGGAGTTGAATCCAGTCCTTGTCTTCAAAAATTTGGACAAACTCAAAATATTGTTGAGAACTTTATATTTTTAGAAAACTATAATTAATATAAAACCGTTGCTGTTAAGAATGTTTACGCACAATAAAAACATTATTTGCATCAAATCTTGACTTCACAGTTACTGATAAAATCTTATGTATACATTGAATGCAATTTAAAACATTAAAATTGATTGGAGAACAAAATTGAAAAAAATATTTTACAAAATTTATTGTCTGCCGGCTTGTATATTACAAAAATATATGCAAATAAAATTATGTAGATGAACAATTGTAAAATAGAAGATTATTTATAATTCAACCAAACATTTTAATTTTAAGGGGAATTTTCAAAGAGTTGTAAAAAACTCACTATAAGAAAATTAGAGTTGTGGTAGATTGAATTTCGAATCTTGGACCTCTGATCCGCGAGTCTGCGACACTAGCCACGGGATCATACTGATCCCAGATTAAGTTTATCTGAAACTCAACTTGAAAATGCCACCAACTGAATAGGTAAAATAAACATTCATTTATTTTTTATTAGGAAAAAGTGACAGAAAATAATAAGTAAAAAAGTAATACATATTTATGTCAAGTTGAAGTTTTTCATACACATAAATATAATACAAGAAGAAAAAAAAGAGCACTAGTGAAAGGTTGAGAATGAGGAGAATAATATTTTATGTAGAATAAAGAAAAAGCCAGGAAGACTTACTTTGCATTTCTTTTTTTGTTATAGCTTTTTTCTACTGTGATTGCAGTTTTCCTTTATAACCGAATGGTTGTAGAATTAATTTCTTCTTCATAATTAATTAAGTAATAATAAATAGCTGTCTGTTTTAAAAAAACATTTTTCTTTAATTCAGACAAAAGATAAGTGAACAAGATAATACTGAAAAAAAAATCCAACAGCGTGGTGTATTTGCTGAATTAAAAAACATTATTAAATGACAGTTTTCATTAAAAATTCAAATCATATACTCGTGCTTCTCAACCATACTTCGGATAAGTTTTGTAGAACCTACTTTTTTAATTAATTATAGATAGGTACTATTGATTTCAATTGAGATTATTCAAGCAAAACTATGTTATTTTCTACAAAAGATCTTAGCAGGACCGTAACCAGACTTTGCTATCGGGGCAGGCTCAAAAAATGACAAGACAGTATGTTATGGAAAATACAAAGAATCTATTTGTACTTTCATGTTAAGATAAATATATTTTTTTTATTTTTTCAGACCACAACCAAACACAGAGACGTTTTCCATAAAGGCGGAGACAATTTTCATACCCAAGGTAAATTATTTTAAAGACTTACTGTTTCCCTGTATTTAAAATTTTGGTTTGAATTTGTGTTTTGTTTTATTCTGTTATAAATTAAATTGAAAGCAGAAAAATAAATATCCAGAGAAAACTGCTTTCACTTATTTCAATTATGCCATCTTCATTTTACTGTTGAAAGCATCTCAGCAAAGACAAGAACCAAAAATCCGTTTAAACTCCGTATGAATCCGCTAGATGGTATTATTGTCTATGATTTTTTGATTTTCTTTTTATCTATTGCGGGTTTTTTATTCCGAAGTTTGTAAACAATTCGAGTGCTGATATAAAACAACGATTAAAAAAATATGAATTTTGACGTTAGTGCTTTTGAAATAAATGATATCGAGGAAACGTTATTTATCTTGCGTTCTGAATCTCGAAATGATTGGGATTACCTGAATATGTGTATCTGGGTGAGTTAATTTTTTTTTAACTCTAGGAAAAAGTAATAAATTGTGAGTAAACAAATAATCATACCGACGTGAAAAATATACTTTAGATGTGTTTGCACTATAATTTAGGGTCCACATTAATGTTTAATAATTACATTAAAATGTATTGATAAAAAAACAAATAAAATACACCGATAATATTAATAATATTTACATAAGTTGTTATCCATACAAAATTAAAAATGTCTGAAAAGAATAGTTTTCTTTTGACAATAATAATACCTTATAATTTTTCCATAAACATGTTTTGGTCAAACAGCTTTTTAAATGTTACAATAATATTATTGCGAAATGTCATGTAATATCAAAAATCAATAATTGAAGTTAATACATCTTTTTATGGACATATAATTAAAATATCGTATGGAGAATAAATAATGAATGACTTCTTTATAAAGCTATTTATTAATAATTTATTTAATAATGATATAATGATTTTCGGTCAAGAAAGAAAAAATTAGACGATTTTATTTTACAAGTGCGAAGAAATCTGGTTTGGTATGTTATTTATATAAAATCATTCATTTCTATGTTTTATATCTACTTAAATATCAAGCAAATCACAATAACTTAATTTCAAAATCGAATTAGTTTTAGAAGAGATGAAAATATTACATTCCCGCGTAAATTATTTTAGCGGGATTTATATGCCGAATCGGTTTGCAATTTAATTTTTGTTATCGACGCTAGATGGCAGCTACAACAAAAATAACCATTTGCATTTCTTTGTGTTTACTCAGCATATGCGAGAAATTATCTTGTTTTTCAATATAAAAATGGTGTTTTGAATTAAATAAACAGATTTCTTATTGTATTTCACTCTTTTTTAAACCAAAATATGATCTAGCCAAATTTTGAGAATGGCGGTGGCGAGGGGGATGTCGTTTCATTGATCCAGACTTTCGCATTAGTGCGAAAGAGTAGGGTTTATTGCTATCTCTCGTTTGTTGTGGTAGTTCCCTGTCAGGTCCGTACTCAGTAGAAAATAGCAGATGACAGCGATCGTGAAATTTTATTTGACAGTACCTAGGTATCCAGAGTAAAATTATTTTATGCTTTTAAACCGATTGTTAGCTCATCTTTTGGGAAGTTTCTATATTAATTTGCGAGATATATATTTCAAATAATATAACAAAAAAGGTACATACCTAAATACTTAACTAATTATTATTTACAGTACGTATTTAATTACGGTATTGAAGGTTGTTCAAAAATTTTGTTATAAATTTGTGGATTAATGCGTCAGTTATTATGTTTAATGTAAGTACACAGTAGAAGTCTAAGTAAGAAATGACGCCAACACTTAAAAAAAAAACAATTATATTGTACTATAATATAATGTGTTGCTTAATGAGGGGCGCCCCAGACATTTGTGTTTTAATTCTCAAGCATATTATTTTATTTTTTATGTACGAATCGTTTTTGAATTGTACCTTCCATCAAGTCTGATCGGCTAAATGAATTCACTCTAACGCAAGATTAATTTGGCGAACTTTCGGGCCCTCGACTCCGGCTGGGAGCATACCTGCGCGCCGGCGCGCCCCTCCTCTCCCGCCCCGCCCCCCGCGACGCTCCCTCCGCCGCCAGCAGCACGGAGAGCCGAGAGCCCGCCGCGGTGGCCGAACGCCATACTGCATTCAGCCGCGGTCCTCACGACATCACACACCGCTCGCGCGTCTAAGCATAACCTATAACCTCATGTTCCGCGTAAAGTGATAACCCAGTGCTAACCTTTTGACAAGTTGACTCGGCCGTGTTCCATCGGAAAGCGTCGAACCAGCGTGAATTGTTTGCGGACTGTCAATCTGCTAAGGGCCGCGAATGAGTGGCGGCGCCTCGCTCCAGAGCGGAGGACTGTATTTATGTGCATCTAGTCCGGAGACAGCTTCCAAACTGTGGGGCTCGGGGGCCTTCTTTCTTCCGCCGCAGGGGATGTATTATCCTGTAAGTATCTCAGTATATTCCTCCATCCTCGACATTCCACTCTCACAGTCCCGATCAACAATGTGTGTACGCCGCTCAATTGACCGCTTCGAGGAAGGCGTGCGGTTCTCGTTCCCTCTCGCTTCCTCACCAATGTGACTCACCCGCTTGACTGAGATTTGTGAAGTAAACACGCGTTGTCGATTCGCTCCTCGCTTCTCATAGCGTACAATGTGTTTCTCTCCACTCTCTGTCTCCAGTGTCTGAAGCTGGGAGCTGGACCCGACACCCGACCGGCTGTCGGCTGACATTTGAAAAGGAAGATACGCTCCATTTGACGCGTGTTCTTTGACCTATGGGAAGATAAAATCGACGTTATGTCAACCTCTGAACGATAAACACTAGTAAATAAGTACCCTCCCCTTACAAGAGCGAGAAGCGAGATGCTGTGAAGTACCTACCCCCCTGTACCTACCCTTAAAGTGCACGCCGACTGGGGAGATCTCACCCTCTTCATTTTTCCCTCGTTCATTTTATTTCTATTTTTGTCGCGGGGGATTTTAATAAATACAAAATATTATTCACCATTATAAAAAGATCAGAGCGAGAAATCTATTATTAAATACAGCGTAGGTATATCTTGTTATTTTATAATAAAAATAATATCTAAGCACACTTGTAACTTTGAATGTAAACAATTTTGTTTTAATTCTTTTCGATTATAAACAAAACGAACGCAGAAGTAAAAACGTCCGCCGAGCTTCTGTTTAAAAATATAAATTTATATCTATCTAACTACCAAAATTAATACATTTTCAATCCATACTTAACACCAAGCGATATGATGAAAATTACAATACATGGAAGCCTTCAGTGACGTTCGATGATGATTATAATTTTATAGACGTATTAAATATACAGTATACATAATAGAATATAAAGTATTATAAGAAGTGTGAATATACTCACACTACTAGCAACTATTTATACCTGATGTTTGTGTGTTGTCCATTGCTCAGCCAACCACATCCACTTTAAATTTGACCAGGTGCTTGTACCTACATAAATATCACTGGTTAAAGCCATTTTAACAATAAAACCATAATATTATAAATAAATCGGTAAAGCTATTCGTTCTTAGTCTACACACATTCACAGACATGAGTAATACATAGATACACAGTAAAGCTCAAATTATCCGGAATTATAAGTGTCAGACATCCGGATACGCGGAAATCCGGATAATTAGATCAACCGTTAAATGAAGGCAATGTTTTGAAAGAAAACGAAAAACTCACTCTGATAAAACTTTAAAAATAATACCGCAAATAGAGTATTTTCTATAATATACATTTAGAACGGATTTTTACGATTCTAATTTATCTATTTTTCAAAAATATTTAAAAACTTTTTTCTACTAACCATATTTGAGCAAACGTCTCACTCCTGTATTTAACTCAGTATTTTTAATATTGTTTGGTAACATGTTAAATATTTTAGGTATACTGTATTGCAGTGTCCTGCCATATTTATTGCAATATCTAGGTATAACTATCAATGTATTCAGAACAAATTTTCATGTAAAATGTTCTGGCTTAAAAATGATCACGTCCAAAACGGCTCGCAGTTAGCATCACGTCATTTTGACGTCATGCTCTATGACCGCCGACTGGGCTTCTAATAAACATTGGGTACAAGCTTGGCCCCAAAACGTCATACGTGCCGCTTGTCCCACGGGGCGCGAAATGTCTCATTTTCGTGTAGTTTAAAATATGCATTTTGTAGAAAATTTATCCGACGTCACACGAAAAAATATTATTACTGTTACCAGCGTTTTTTTGCTTAATAAAAAATAATGAAATTCATGGAAGGACTCAATTGGATTCAGATTTAAAACTTACTTAAACATGTCCAGAATAGTTAATTGCTTCGACGAAGAAATTCGTTAACCCCCTTTTATATGTCAATGTGGCATCTCCTTGTTTTTTTATTTCCAGATAACGATCCGGATATTTTGCAATCTGGATGACAAAAGTTCGGAAAACGAAATTCTACCGTATTTCGTTTTTCAGAATAAAAATATTGCGATCGTCAAAAGGCAGATAATTGAACGTAGTTATGCAGAAAGCAGCCAGTCCACGATTTTGAAAAAATGAGATATTGATGTAATCGGATGCAGTAAGGTCAATTCTATGTTCTGCTAAAAACAGCTAGACCGCTTTATGGCAAAAAACTGTATTAATCACCTGAAAATGGTGTCGATAACAAAAAAAGCATTTCTCAATTTGCAGAAAACACCCACATCACTAGAAAAATCTTATTTTTATTTAAAAATTATTAAAACTGGTCAAATACATAATAAGAATTTTGTTTGTAATATGAAAAAAAAAACTTTTGTTTTCATTGGTTATCATTTGTTAAAGTCAAAACATTCCAACTGTTGTGTAGATTTGATAATTCACACATTTTACAAAAGTGCTATTATCTCAGTTACACTTTTATATGGCTGGTTGCTTTCTGTATAACTGCGTTCAATTATCAAATCTCATTTCAAGATAATAATTAGTCATACTGCATTTAAAATTCCCGTTGGATACTAGTAATTTTTGAGATGTACTTTAAATATGAAGATATTTCAAATAATTAAATCTCGTAACGATACAAGAGGAAAAGTTTTGTATTTTATTAAATTATGTATCTATGTACTTTAACGAACACAATAATATTATGATAACCTTTAATAACACAAACTTATCGGATGTGCGATGTGCCCGTGCGCTATCACTTTATGTCGATAACATTCATTATTTTTAAAATGTATCTAATTATCGCTACTTTTGATGACGAATCACGAAACAAAGGAAAGTAGTAAATGAATGGACCAAAACTTATCAATCTGTTTTTATCGCTTTTATGTATGTAAATATTGTATTATGTCACGAATTCTTTCGGGGGTAGGAATAAAAAAATGTATACACCATAGAATCAAGAATAGTCCAGAAACCGCATACGACCATCAAACAGAAGGCGACTAAACTACTCATAAATGAGTAGTTTTACTTTTGGGCCCATTAGTTTCTTTGTTGACGTCGCTCAGTACGCAACTCCTGATATGCCGTGTTGTGTCCTTTTAAAGTGTAGAAATACTGCTAGGATCTTAAAAAAACAGGATAGGATCACATTTCATGTGTAATTAGCAAATGAATGTGTAAGTAGCAAATACATTACTTAAAATTTTTATTATTTTTCCTTCTGTCAGATTGTCGAAGAAACCAAAATGGACATTTCGTTAGTGTTGCCAGGGTGGTATTTTTTTTACCCTACTTAGCTTATCTAATGAGAGAACTTACGAAAATTGGACCCGGATTAAACAACTCTGTGGTGGACATTTGACCGACATTATCTTTAAAACATCAAATATTATTTAACATGATATAAAAATATCCGTTTTATTTATGATAAAATTGGTTTTATATTTTAAGTTCAAATTTCGTTAATTCAATTACTCTTATTAAATGACCCTTTACTTATCTACTCTGTTGTGTCGATCAATGTTTCCGCGTGCACAATAATATTTTAGAGAAATTATTTTTTACCTTACATTTGTGTTATGCTTATATTTTTTCCTATCGTGCAACATTACGCGGCGACATCGCGAATGCGCGTGGTGAAAGTGGGGCATAGTGGGGGAATTTTTGGACACAGCCCGATGTATTCAAATATGATTCTACGCTTTTTCTGGACTATTCTTAATTCTATGGTACACACGGTAAGAAATAAGATATAATTGTCTGCAGATTTCTTAGTCGGATGTATTATTTATTTTACAATGGTAATCAGCATTACCTTGCGGGTTGTTTAAATCATAACGTAATGTAGACTGTAAATCTCAGGAAGAATCACATTATAAATGAAAAGTTAAGGGGTAGAAAGGAGATATCAGCTAAACTGCCGATATGTACAGAAAAATATGTCCTATGTGCAGAAACCGTATTCAGCAATTAAATTGCCCTATTAGTGGGTAAAATTTGACATGCATTTGGTACGGCTCTGGCTGCGTAAAATTGTGCATGAGATCTCGCCCGGTATCAAAGTTACTTATTGGAATATAAATTGATCTCTCAGTGTATTTGGATTATACGTAGGTATTTCCAGAAATCGACTTAAAATGTTTTCAAAGAAAAATATGTCGACGAGATATTTTATTGAGAGAGCCATAGTGAATATAGTATTCTGTTTTTACATACAACGTTTCTTTGTACCTTTATTGCGCATAATAAATGTTTCCCCTAAGAGACAAAAATTACCGGTTTGAATTTTGAATACTAGGTGCCTAGAAACTCAAGATTTTTAAAAAAGAAATACGATTGTTTTTTTTATGTATATAAAAGTAAATAGATAAAATCTGAATTTTGTGAAATTGTACATATACCTATACTAATATACAATGGCAATACAATTATGCCTAACTTTGTAGCTTTTTTCGAACTGATACTATAGTCCTTAAAATATAGCTTGATTAGAATGACAGCTGTCACTAATGAAATTGTCAAACTAATTTCATTAGTGATGGGAAATTACTGATCACTGATCAAATCGATTTTATCAGTTATTTCATGCAATCATGAAACTCTGTTTCCGAAAATTGATATAAAAAACGTAAAAACAATCCTATTATAGTGTGTATAACACAATTATTCACCAAAAATGAGACATTTGTACTTTTTTCATGAACAACATCAAATGAATTATTATTTTATTCGATCAATTTGTCCCATCTCTAACGTTTTTGCAAAATGATGTAACCTTGTAAGAACTCCCTAATAATTAGGTTTATTTTAGTTTTCTTTTAGTTATAAAGCTGATTTTTTATATTAATGTTTATTTATGTTTCAAAAATTGTATTAAAAAAATAAATTAACACGCCAGATACAAATGATTTTACGTGTGTCAATATAAATACACGTTACTACAAAGTTATGTCGTAACTTTTTCTGACTACTGTCATTCAAATCATGTTACATTTTAAGGACTATAAATACGTTTATTTTAATACTTCAAAGTAATATTATCCTACTTAGACAAAAACTCTTTAATTTAAATTTTCATTTTTCTTCTATTTTAATTAGTATTACTGTATTATTATTTTCTGTTTTTCTTTTATTTCGAATATTTGTGTATATTATATAACTTCAAGTTACTAAATTAATCAAATAGTGTAAGTCACTCTCCAAGTACAAGAGCTAATCTCTTTTTTGAAAAGTAACAGCTTTAACATTTAAAAAATGTAAAAAATAGATTGTATGGTAAAAAAAAAAAATGTAACAATTATGTAATTATATTGATCAATAAAAAAAATGTATATATATTTCCTTAATATATAAGTAGGTGCGCGTAAAACCTTACTTAAAAAATATGTAAATAGGTACATATTATTTACTTATACATCTAAAGAATATTTATTTTACAGGCCGTTTTACTTATAACTCATAAAAGCTTCAATTAAATTTATTTAACAATAAAATCACTATCTAAAGCGCCCTTGAGGAATTATATTACGAAAATGGCGCTATATAAGTTATCCATAATAAAAATACATTTTCATTACATTATAGATTATTCCACGTAAAGTGGGAAAAAATGACATATACTTCGAGTTTTCATTCATCATCTTTCTTCGAACGTCTTCGTTTTACAAATCTATAAAAAAAAAAAATTAAAATAATAAATAATGACTTTTTTGTCTTTAGAAACGATAGTTTCCAAAAATTAAGAACTTCACACAGAATTACTATTTAGTAAATATTTTTATTAGGTATCACAAACCCCGTGTTATTAGACTTCTGTTTTATTAAATATTGAGTGTTCTTCAATATTACAAGCTTTACAACGCAAAAAAACTCTCATTAACATTGGGTAGTTTGGCTTACATTCGTCTTCTAATGCACAAAGGTAGAAACGTGGGATTTTCTAGTCACATTCATTAAAATAATAATTACATAGAATATATTACTGGCTGTTTGACTTTTTCTTGAAAGCAGTAAAATAAAATGGTTCCTTTTCATGTTTTAAAAATAGTATTTTACTATTGTATGAATTCTGACGACATAGTCAGGCACAACTCAAAGTTAGTCAAATTCTGTCATCAAATGTCCCACCGGTCACAATGTAATGCCCTTTATAATTATTTAACTTGTTTATACACAGTAAGTTTTTTAAAATCATATTCCAAAGTTTATTTAAAAAATAATTGTATTATGCCTTCAGACATGGACGTTTCACATGAGCAAATGATGAGAAGTTCCTGATTGGCGCACTTTAGTATACTCTTTCTGATCCCAACAGTTTGGATAAATTTTAAGTAATATAATTGCAGCAAAATCTTATTTTGAAATATATACCTTGTATATCATAAGCAAGGTAAAAAATAATGCAACTCCCATATAAAAAAAAAGACATGGACGTTTAAATTGCATGGTGCCATAATCTCTATTATCATCTCTGTAAAAATAAGAATGAATAAATAAGTAGTAATAATTATTGCTCTTGATAAACCTTTTAAACACAAGAATCATTTATCGATTTATTATTCTCAAGGAAATACGAGATTGCTACCTATTATGCAGTTCAAGAAATATCTTTTTTTTTTTTAAACTTTACATATCGTGCGTATTTTGCATTAATTGTAACGAATAGTTAAAAAAAATATTAACAGCGGCTTACTAGATGTGAGTGGAGTTGTTAGGCGTCTCAATCGTTTTAGCGTTCTGGATTTGCCAAATAGGTAGTTATTCTACCAGTTTAATAAAAGAGATGTCAGAGGTCACCCGATGACTCCTCTTACTCAATAAATCTTTTGAAAAATCTGCTTATGGTCTACGAGCGATTGTATATTTCTCTAAAAGAGAGAAGGAAAGAAAAAAAAATCAACATTATAGATATCAGACAATGTATTAATAATAAAAAATATATACACGTTCCAATTCCAGTCTCTATACACATTCTAATGACAAAGAAAAGCTATTAAACATAAAGTGTATAAAACAATGAATAAATTTTATTATTATTCGAAATTCGTTTTATCGTTTCTTCTTTTAATTTTACACCCATAAATATGTCTATCACATCAACTTTGTTTCTCCACTTTTCATTCTGTTTTGTTACTGTAAATTTAAATACCCACGCAAATTATTTTATTTCTCTAGATTACTTAAAATTTGTCCGACAAGACAGTGAAATAACGACTTGAATTTAAAGCGAAGCGTAATTATATTTAGGACTCAGTCTACGCCCTTTTCTTTACTGAACGGAGTTTTTCCGATACAAAAGTAAATTAAGGAGAATCCAGAGTGAGAATAAATGCAGAAATGCAATAACTCTGACTAAAACATATCAAAACGAAGCAAATAATAAACACTATCGACGAAATTGAGAAACGAGTATTTTGTGAGAAGGAAATGAATTATGAGAGTATAGATTTACAGTGCATACAGATGCGCTGGCACATGGCATGACAAATGCTCGACATACAGCATTTTGGCTGTCGAAAGCGATATAATATCGACAATTTTTTTAATCTATCCAAATTTTTGTACACGAGAACCGGATTCAACCTTCTTGGAAGTTATCAATATATTACAACAGAGATGAAGAAAAGATAATCGGGTTGTGGTCACGTGGTAGTATTGTGGACACGCAGACCAAAGGTCCGAGGTTCAAATCCCACTACCACAACTCGATGTTTAAGCACAAGTTATTCACAACTTTTTGAGAATGGTCTGAAAATTTAAATATTCGAGTAAATAATAAGAACTTAAGTATTCCTCTTTTTCATTAAAAAAAACGTTTTATTGAGGGGAATATAGAAGTCTGGGCATTTACAGAGCTTATGACCTGCGCTAGTTTAATTGGCCACTTTACACAGTGTTCAATTCTCCCATAGTAATAAGTCGTAAAATGTTTTAGTCAGAATGTCACCCGCATCAATGAAGGTTTTAGCTCAGGCAAAGATGGAAAAATTGAAGAAATATAGATGTTCAAACATAGGCAGAATGGTGAATGTTACACAGTCTGTAAAGCGGCCACTCCAGCAAATGACAGGTCATAACTGTAAATGCCTAGACTTCTATAAAATGTTCTTCATCTCTGCTGTGGTATATCATTAATAGCAATATGATAACTTGTATTATCAGAAATCAAACACTGATTTGAGTCTACTGAACACTTTATTTTATTTTTACAAAAATAAAAACAGTTTATAAGATTATTTTTATTTTCTACTCAAATACCTTGAATTATATAACTTTATAAGGACATTCGATCCATCTAAACTTCACATTCGTTTGAAAATGCCCTAAGAAGGCGAAACAATTGTCACGAAATATTCGTTTTTATATTTGTAAAAATGAAGTTCAGAATTCAGTAGACTCAAATCAGTGTTTAATTTCTAATATTATAAGTTTAAATATAGAGTTCTCCAAAATAAACACCAAATCAATCAGCAATATGATATGTTGATGATATCAAAAGATGTCTGTTTTATACGTATGTATGATAAAACCGCTATTATAGTAGTCACAAGCACATGAATATCTTTCTATAATTCGCTTCTATTCGGTTATCTTAAGCTGATGACCTTGGATAAACACATGCATGCCTTGCTGTCAAACGAATCTGGAGGGAAAAATACGCCCAAATTCTACCGGTCGTAACAGTAGACAGTAGTGGTGACGCCGATATACTTACACATACATATTAGGTACGTATACGTACACTTTCCTTCGGCTGTGTTGTTGAGCATCTCAAAGGAAGCGCATTCTGAGCTTTTGCATGTATTTTTGGTATCGGTCCAAGTCCCTTCCTCCCGCGTCTAGAATCTAGAATACGTGTTTACTATGAACCCAGTACTTGTATATTATTATACGTATACAAACTGCCGACATATCTTGCCCAAAGCGCGTCTACTAACTCCCCGTGTGTACTGTGAACTGCTGTGCAGGCGAGGAGAGACGTTCGGCAGACTATTCAATTTCGAAAAGGCGTAAAATAACAAACGAAGTCAAAATTCTTGTTATTTTTCTTCACTCTTATTTCCGGATCAATCGAATTATCGAATCGCCTGAAACTTCCATTCGTTCCTTGATAAAATAAACTTATTCGATATGATAGGCACGTGCGTACCTGCTGGTCTGTTTTATTTAGCTTGATTCCACGTTTGAACCGCCTAAAATTCTGATGTGGCAACATTGCATTCATAATATTATTTGATCTTCGAAATATTAGGTTCAGTTTACTGATTTTAAAAAAATATATAAGAAGAAATATTGTACTTCCTACCGATCATAAATAAAACAAATACAATTGCATACATTTATGTACATCGTAAGATTTTGATCGATGGTTTTAACTAATTCAAAACTCATTCCCGCAACTAGAGTTCCAAATTGACGATAGGGCTTTTGCAATAGCCGGGCCTTTGGCGTGGAATGCTCTGCCTTCAGAAGTTCGAAATTGTGCAACTAAATCTATTTTTATAAAAAAATTAAATTTTGTCTATTTGTGAAATCATTTCCTTTTTGATGTAATTGTTAGAAGTACCATATTATGTGTATTACATGATTTGTAAAATTTGTTTGTTAGTAAATAGTAATTAAGAGTTAGAGCCTGTAGATAAACCTTATTTTTTTGTTTAAGTATAATGTACAGCGCCCTTGAAGTGATTACTCACGAAAACGGCGCTATAAAATTATTATTATTATAAAACTAAATTGTGTAAATGTAGTAATGATCTGCCGTTACTTTGTTGTTTGAAACAGTAAAAAGTTAAATGTGTCGAGTACGTGCAACAACCCCCTGACGGGGTAAACGGGAAAAAAATGCCATAGCAAGTTCTTGGAAATACAATTGGTCATTATTATTACCATTAACGTACCTACTACCTACTCGCAAGGTTGGGGCTGTGTTGTTGAATATGGGTTTTCTGAGGGTATTATCCGCGGTACCTGGCAACTACTACGGTACCTACTTAAAAAATGCACATTTTTGCTGGAAGTCGTGTGAACGAGTCTCTTTATCACGATATTCTACATCATCGATCGTACGATAAAGTTTATTTAAAGCCCTAAAATATCAAATAAATGAAATGTTTTCTATATAATCAATCCAATTAGAGAATAGATAAATAATAATATGTCCAGTAATTTTCCTGTGTGTAACTATAACTACTAGATTTAGGAATTGTTCTACTGTAGTTCCCATGTAACTAGTCATTATTGATTTCATTTCTATTTGGTTCAGAGCTAATTCTAACCACTAGAACATTAGATCTATCGTCGATATTTCACGCTAATGGTTCCGGAAAGCTGCCGTCAAAATTTGAAAAGCGACAGTTTTATAGCGTAAATGTTTTTATGTAGTCGCTTATTATAGTGACCGATGTACGGGGATCGAGACTAGCGCTATCTGACGTGGGAGGGGCAATATTATTGAAACACCACTAGATTTATTAGCCATTTCTCCTATTTTTTTCTACCAGATTTTATCGCCTAATTTTGATGTTCCGGCTGAGTGTGTCGCGTACGCGATAATGGCGGATTAGCCCACCAGTTTCACAGCCCGTCCACGTTCCCCTGACTCGGCCCTCGGACATTTACGATTTTGTGGAAAAGTTAATGGAGTTTGATTCTGCATCGGCGATACGAAAGCGGCCTCGTTATAGATCTGACTGACGATGAATGCTCAAAATTGTTTGTCCGTTTATTTTAGTGGGTCGTATTTTTAACATTTCCGTGTGGCGTGTTTCATCGCGTCGTTCAATACAATTTTCTTTATTACACACCTTGCGTTTTACATTAGAGTTATTCGATCGTTAATAACGATCTTAAACTTAAATACTATACGATACTGAAATTTATTTTTTGAACGTGTCACACTATGCGCGGTACATACGAGTATGCACGGCCAAACTGCCAAACTATCCGGCTGTTTGTTTTAACAATCAAATACCTATTTATTATTATTGGCTCTGTCCACAAAAAAATGCGCCGAGCAATGGCGAGCAAGGTCGAATTTGAACACGATTGACAAGTACGTTAATGTGAGTGTTGAACATTTGTGTAGTGAAAAGTATTCGTTAGTAAAAATGGAAGCAATCAATTTCAGTCCCCATTTGCCGATTTCCATTTGGCGGTTAGAGTCTTGCTCAGGCTCTGCATTGTTACATTTATTTCATTTATAACATCTACCATCAACAAAAGCGCTTAATAGATTTGCCGCACCGAAGTGTAATATTTCATCACCTCTTTTATCGACTTTTTAAAATATCTATGTCTAAAAGCTTTAATATTCTAACTCGGTCGAATGTGAATCTCATATCTAAAGAGGTAGCTCATGGAAGCTCTGACATTTCCGGAATCAATCGATTGTAGCAAATTGCGGACGTAGGCGAGTCGAGGTATAGTGGTCCCTCCGTTTGAGAAGGGTTCAATAGGATTAACTATCTCATCAAAATTTCAATTTTCTCGCACCTCTTCGCAGCTTAGGTCATAGAAAACCACCGCATTACTCGCCCTGTGGCCGTAATTCGATTCTCGGCATTTTAACGTATTGATTAGGTGTTGTTTCCTAACTAATTTTACCTTCGTTGCGATAGGTACTTCGCAAGCACTTGGCGGATTGCGAATTTTCCTCTGTGCTCTGTGAAGTTCAATATCGAATAGTAATAAGAACCTACTAAATTCTATTTACATAACTATGCGGCGGCTAATATCTATTTGTAGATCCGAAATCAAAGGTGTCATTGAACTACAGATTCCACATTACGAGAATCTATAATATTGTTTTATTTTATTTCTACATGTATGTATGATTATGAATATATGTTATTGATATCGACGCTAAATACTTTCAGCGTGCTTATTCCATCTCAATTTCGTTTCGTAAGTTCGGTCGTTCGTCATATATATACATCTCACTCTAATCCAATCAAAATCGTATTTCGCTCTCGTTGCCTTCCATACGATACGAATGAATTTACGATACGAATTAGGTACAGAATAAGGCCACAGAGTCCGCGTAATGCATAAAGTACAAATTTGTACTTAAAACCCGTAAATTTATTTTGTTATGATGCCACGCGCAAATTGTTTTAGGTGCACAGTTTTATATTTCTGTATAACGGCTTACTGTATTTCAAATAACTCGTAAAATGATGGAACATCATTTTTCATTCAATGTTTTTATGACATACTTGTTTACTTTTATGTCATTGCATTTTTAAGACTTCCTCGAGATTTTCTTCCTTAACTCACGAAACGAAATATTGGCAAGATTTTCATGATTTATCCCTCAAAATGTTATATCTTTAACTCCTTAGATGACCCAGTTTTTCTTTATTTTTCATTTACAATCAACCCGTTTTACACTCAGCTGTCAACACAAATAATGCCACAAAGTACCTACAGTCATTAATGGTAATCCTAATAAATCCTAATGAATCTAATCCACACACGTTAAAGGTTATCACTTTGATTTATTATGATTAAATTCATGAATTTACAAAAGTTCTCAAGATATACTCGTATAACAAATTTCATCACTCGTCATGCCATTAGCGTGGTTTTACACATAACCCACATTAAATGCTTTCTATTATGGATTAATGTAGAATTTTAATTACTTACTCTTTATAATTACAGACCAAGACACTTTACTAAAATTTAACCAAATGAAGCGAGCCTAAAAACGGTTTCGTTATACAGATTTTAACTGAAATTAGCCTAAAATTACATTTAAACTTAATGAATTATTTAATGATAATATCTTTCTTGAAGTCTGGGTTAGCCGAGAGTCTAATATAATTAAATTCTGCCTACGTCAAAGTACGATACATTATATGGTCACAAAAGTACAGTATTTCGTTTGTAAAATTAGAAACCAAAATGGCAATAAAATTTACGTTCCGGACCTCTAAGTTTTTCAATTTTAAATTTTGCTCTGATTTGTTATGTTTCTTTTAATTAATTAACTTCGGACATATTAATAATATTGTGCCGGGATATACTGAAAGTAAGCGTGTTCTAAAACTGTCACATCTATATCGTCATCAACATGTCAATTTGGCTGAGAATATCGTTGCTAGATTCTACTGTTAAGAAATTGATGCGTATATTCTAGGAAATAAATGTCAAATGTCAAAATTATAGAGAATTTACCATCGATTTATATTATTAAGATGTTGAAGTATCAAAGTATTTATCGTTTTCTATAAATTACGGGGCTAGTTGAATTTTATTCAGTTTATTGATCACATTTTATTGTTGACTATTTATCCAAACTGTTTGGTGTTTTCTAACGCATTTTGATAGTTAAATCGGTATGCAGTGATTTTTTAAAATATATTTCAAGATCAGTTATCGCGAATAAAAAATGTTTAAAAACTAGGGAATAGAGAATAAACGCTGAAATTATTTTTCGAGGCTTCACTATAATATTTATATAGCAGGGATCAAAGAAATGAAATGAAAATTGTCATATCAACGCTTTAAGAAATAATATCTAACCCGCCCTTAGCTTTTGTCGTAAATAGTTTTACTACACTCGCATTAAGTATTTGCTTTTCTACTATCGTACCATTCTACCATTTAATATTAAGTACCTACACATATTTAACTGTAATTCATTAAGTATTTTGGCAAATAGAGAACTGTCGCACAAGCTGCATTTTATTTGCATCGACTGTTTCCCTAACAAACAACGTTAGTGCGCTAAATATAACATTAAAACATTTAAGTTTGTAAGTGAAAATTCTTGACGGAAGTTTACCGTAATTTATTATAGAAATAAAAGACGAGTGATACTTTAATCCTCAAATTTGGAATATCGAGTGACCGGTTTCATCGCTTAAGACAAAAATTAAATTTAATTTACTCTCATATAATTTTGAATTCTCTACCCTTACCTCTGTTTTGTATAAAAACATTGAATTTCTTAATAAAGATACCAGTCTCGAAGATGTCGCGAAAGCGATGAAACCAGTCTCTGGATATTCCAAATTTGTGGATTAAAGTATCACTCGTCTTTTATTTCTATAATAAAAAAGCAACAATAAAATATTAAAATCGTGTGTATAAGATATATATTTTTTTATTCCTTAAAATAATAATTGTGATTTTATTACCTACTTGCTTTACAGGCGTTGGTAGATTTAATTATTGAAGTAAAAGTAAAATATTTTTCACAATAAAAAATACAGATGTAACATTAGTGGTAACAGATCGACAGGAACCATTCGTAATCAATTCGCGCTATCAAACTACCTAGCTCCGACTTATTCAGATTACTTTCGGTATGGAAAATGCGTGAGCGCCAAATTAAAGCCCCAGCGCCGTTTGTGCCCTCCACCTGTGTCTATAACAAATAAATTAATCGATCCTCGGATAATCCTACGAAATGGTTTGTATTTTACTCGTTTTGTAACTAAGTGGTACGTATACTATTATAATAAATGTATCGGCACACAATTACGTATCTTCAAAATCTGCCTATTGGGGTAGGTCTGGGCGGGAGAAGGGGTGCGCTACATTCGCTCTTTAAGAAACTTTGTTTACCGTAATTTGATCATTTAGGGGCGACGAATTGGGTCAATACATTCATTGCGTGTCCCCGCGTTCTTATCCGGTCAGAATTAGCACCTCTAGAAGTGGTATGATCTTGTTAATAGTTTCCGCAAAAATTTAATAAGTACAGGTTTTACATTTTGGACAGGGAAGAAGAAAACATATCGTAATGATTTTTTAATAAGACTAGCGTGTTGGTAGTAGAACCATGTTACAACGAATAAATTAAATGGTATTTATCATTGAACATCATTTGTAAATCACTTTTAAATAAATACAATTTGCATTTGAACTGTTGTATTTAAAAAAAACTGTTTTTACTTTAAAGAACGCTTACATAATTTTGAAATAACCACTTACAATTTACTCTATAAGTATTTTTTGCTGTTTGCTTATTAAAATATTTGCAATATTTTTCCTTAATTTAGGTTTTTATTTATATGAAATAAATGAAGTGTGATTTGTTCTGGGGATTAGAGATTACACAACTGATAAAATGAAAATTATTTAAACAACACTACCTATACCTACGCAACAAATACGCCAATAATAAATCTCTACATTTTAATCCCTGTAGAGTGCTTTGTTTCTCTCCAAGTAATTCACAGCAGAAAACTTCTTATCCTGGCTTTGTTTTGCGTCTAGATTACTTAGTATTAAAGTATAAATAATGCATATTTTGCGTACAAATATATGCTCCCCTGATACCTATTATGTATCCTGAGGACTGTGTTCATTTGCGATGCTTTGAAGCCTACGGGAATTTCGGAAATTATTCATTAAATTAACCTTAACTTCTAGTGGTTTTACCCAATATTTTTCTATTAATTTCGAGGCATTGGATGTATCAACAGAATAATACGGACATTCGCACGAGTAAATACAATTAAGTGAAGTTGTTTGTAATACAGCGGTAAAATTAAATGTTGTAATTACATTGTTTACTTAATGTAATTAGCTGATTTTCGTATTGTCATTAAATTTACTCAGTTTTAATAACGAAAAATTACTTGCAAAATCATTATCAAATATGTATAAATTTATCCTACGATAGATTTCTCCAAAATTAATCGCTCTCAATCGGCTATAATGAGAAAGCAAAATGCGCTATTTTTTTGACAATATCACCGCTAATTTGTATTAATTAGATCTATTAAATAAATTACTTTTGTTGGATATTTATAGTTAAACTGACTTTATTTATTATTGAAATTTAAACAATTAATTGAGGTGTATTGGATAACAAGAAAATTGTTTTTGATTTTTACAAAAAAATTTAAACATTTAAAATTTCTTTTAAACAGATTCTAAAACAGAATTTAAAAACAGATTCAAATAAACGGTCTCTGTTGAATTTAAAATATCATTTTATAGATGTTTTGCATTTAATTGTTCGGACTATGATTACTGGGTTAATTTTCGTATTTAGTATTGAATGGTCCTCACGTAAAAAAATAAAATAAACCAGATATCACGCCTTGAAAAGGGTGCCCTGCAGAGCCATATGTCTGCTATGTTGGGTTTCGGCGAAATTTGAAATTACTAACCAGTCATTTGGAAGCTTGGCCATACGGGGTTAGGGGGTTGGGATGCTAATTAAATCCAGGGGTGATAGTGTGTAGAACCGAATCTCATCCCATTGCCATACAGTTACTAGTGGAACAAGCCACCAGCCCCATCGGAACTTCTGGGTGCCTAGTTGTGGAATAAATGTCAATATGCGTGTACGAGTAATTCTTTATTTTTAACGCATTCTCGCTCAGTACACAATGAGGACAGAGGTTAAATTGACCCCTATAATTCTAAAAATAAATTGTTTAACAATTTCACAATATAAATATTTTTGCACTACCTTAATCGATTCCATAGCGTCTAAAAACCGAAATTGAATTTTTAACTGTATGTATAACTTAATAATATGTATTGACCGTAACTTACTGTTACACTAATACATATAATCGTATAAAGCACCCTTAAGATGATGCATAGTAAAAACGGCATCATGTAATTTTGCCTTAAATATATATTATACTTTATTTTTTACAGCGATATTGAGAACATTAAAGAATATGCATTTAATTCACCCTCAATACATTACAAACTATTATACAAAACTGATAAATAAAACAGAAAAAGGGACGTATAAAATTAACTTTCATTACACTTTGAAAATTGCTCTCCTGAGAGAAATCCCACTGTCGTGAAATATATCGATATCTGATATAATGAAGATAATATTACCTACACGTATTGAAATAGTCGTTATTCTTGCCTTCTGCTCATTTTAAGATACGAACATAATTTAATGCTGATTTGACATTCGCCGTGAATGCTCAGAATTATGACACAAACTACAGAAGATGTAAATACAAAATAAGTTTTTTTTTAATTTATATATTTTTACTTTTATTTTTCAAAAATAAAGCAAAAATTCTGATATTACGTCTTGTTTCAGATTCACATATAAATGTCCTTCAAACTTCCCTATCGTAATCTTTTCATAGAGGACCTTTTTAGGTCGTCCCCTGAGAACCACATCCGTTTCCTCACGACTTTACCCCCTTTTCTTTTCGAACAAAAAGTTTTTTTTTGCCTCCATGCAATGATAATAGTTTTTCCTCCTATACTTGGTTTTTGTGTTGATCGATTGTTAAGTACTTTTTTAATAAATAAATTTTGTATAATACAAAATTGCGTATTACGTTGTATCAATTCTATGTTCTTATCAAATATATTTATATTTATTTATATATTTATCCAGGCATATTTTATATTAAAATACTTTTATTTTGACTGATTTTTTAGCGTACTTGGCTATTTTTTAAATCATAATTTACTATTTTTTAAATCATAATTTACTAATGTTTACTGAAAATACTCCTTTAAGTAAGATTTTTTTCATTTTTGATGAAAAAAACTATCGGCTTTAATAATTAAGTGGTCAAAACAAATAAAAAATGTAATAAAATTTAACCGACAATGCTATACACATGAAACTAGAAATAAAAAAAATATGTAATAACCAATGAGAAGAAATATAGTCTCAAAACTCATTGTACAGGGCTTCAAAATTGTATAGTTACCTAAAGATTTGAATGTAATCGAAAGCTTTAAAATGAATCAATTAAAATCAATTAGGTATAACATGTAGGTATTTTTTTGATAAAACTTCATATTAAATGTAATTATACGTAAAGTTTACATTAGTTTTTAAAATGTTAAAACTAACATAATATAGCATTCATCCACTATGTTATTATGATGCTGCTTAATGGTTTTATTAAATATTTTAATGATTTATTTTCCGTGCTAGTTTATAAACCTTTCTAAAACTACTTCAAGGTTCTCGTGCAGGTGCAAATTTATCCGCATTTTACCTATCTCTTCATGAGCGAAATCAGCACATCTAACCCATCGCGGTCCAAGTCTCGAGACTAAACTCTAGAATCTAGAATCTCAAACTCAACCTACACATGCATATTATATGGAAGAGTTTAACTTATTCATTCCTTTCTTGTACCCGATCTTCTCCTTTTATTTCAGTCCCATATCTTGACCCACATTAACACGGGGGGACTTCTAACCTAGTGAATCTAGTCCCGCCCGTTTGATACAAGCACTGAGATTTATTTCTGTCGGTCTAAAAACCGGAATATTATACGACATAATATTCGTCTGCGCCTGAAGTCAATGAAATGATCTAATGGTGTGTTCTAAGCGAGAAAACGTGAATTTAATTTTATGTTTATAGCTTCAGCATATTTCTCCTCAGAGGTATATTCGTATAATGCTTCATTATGATTTTTTTGAGCAGATATTTTTTCCGTAATTTTTCATAAAATCGTTTCCGATTATTGCAATTTTTAAACCAGCCAACTTTAAAGTTTCTCGATTGAGCAGACTGAATAACGCAGATGGTCCAGCGTTGAACAATAGAGCTATATTTAAAATTGTAAGGGATCCTTGTGAAACTCTCATCTACTGAGTTGTCTCTCCTCCTTTTTTAATTCGACCTCAAGCAGACCTCTCAGCCCGCATCGCGTTATGTTATTTGTGGCCTTAGTGTTTGTTTGTTGTTTTTCAACAGAAAGCCGAAGGTTATTATTGTTCAAAAGCGCACATAAACATTTTGGAAACTTCAACCGCGCAATTCTACACTCGATTATAATAGATATGTTATCGCTCTGCGCCACCTTTGAATCTATTGATTATTATTATTCCTCATTCAAATCCCTGCTGTTTATAATTTACACGATAATATTTAGTTTAGATTTTGGTGTCCGACATCCCCGCTAAGTGATTTTACGTTCGGTAAATTTATAAATTCTTTAAATATTTAATCCAATTACGATGATACGACGGTGCCGGTAGCTAATAGGGCACATTTTATCTGTCTACAGCTCGAATAAAAACTCGTGCAAAAACGTTCTCCGACCCTAGTTAGCCCATGTTTATTTCCTCTCATCGACTTTAATGTCTTTTTTATGCCTTTCATCAGTAGCTACCTCACCAAACTCATATCTGTACTGTAAGTCATTGTGTTTATAAAGGTTGGCTTTTTAACATACCGATTGCAAGGTCAATTGTAATTTTACCACTAAAAAGCACAAACGTTACTTCAAAAATATATATATTTTTTAAAGGTACTTAACTGCTCCCCTACTAGGGATAGCTTCCCCGTTTTGACACAGTAAATATATTTTTATTTGAAATAAATATAATGTAAAAAAATAAGTACTATTTTATTATTAAAGCACACATAAGAATATGCTTATGTGTGCCCTACTTCCAGATTTAAAAATGAATAGTAAATATACCGCTAATACCTAAATCATAAGTCATTAGGAGTAAAACCAGAAATCAACTTACGTCCTTCTACCCTGGACAATAATTTCTCTGCCTCCCCCAGAATGTAGCCAGCACCTTCCTCAGCCTGGCAATCCCGCCACACAGCCATGAATTTGGGATAAGGTTATATTTTATATCCTTGGACTTATAATGCTTATAATAATAATAATATATATCCTTGGGCCTATAATACTTCAATAATAATCAATTTGCGTATATGTTTTTTAATTATAATTTATATAACGGATTGCAAAACCGTGCATATTTTTTTAATCTTAATTAATACCCAGTGGTCATCTAAGATCTTGGCATCGGTTGTTTTTTTCTTTCTAAACCGGTATTTATCGAGAACACGGACATGACGTGAACCTACCCAAGGCCTTACTGCGTATTATATTTTCACAATGACCATTTTAGATTTCGTTGTATGCGGCAAACGTTCTATGTAATAATACCATGCTTTGTATTTGTAAACAGGTGTATCGGACAGTTTCGTATCATTGCTGTATTCAAGACAAAGATATGTAGGTAGGCTGTTAATGAAACGCAATAATAACCTTTTTTCGAGGCTACTCTCATCAAAAGTTGCCAACTAAATTAGAATGTCATAGCCTAAAATTAGGGTTTTAAAAAACATTTTTTATGAATGAAATAGCGCTGTACAAAAAAAACTTTTTTCATGTTTATCTTTAATATTTCTGACGCAAAAATATTACTCAAAATACCTATACGCAATACATGATGTGAAAATATCCATTAAATATTTGTTTTTTTTTACGAATATCGTTTTCAGCGCCAGGTTTGCCAAAACATTAATTTATTTCCACATCAATGTAATCGATAGGCTTCATTAGGATAAACTCGAACACTGAATACCGGTAATCTATCAATAATTCATCATATCGGATTCCTCATAGGGATCAATCAAAAATATATACTGACTGCCTATTTTTCGTATACCAAATAAAATACCTTCGCAATTGAGTAATTTGAGATTCTATCAATTCGTATCCAAGAATCATTTTTAACAATTTTCTGTAGGAGCGAACGCCGTTTTTTTCCATTATTTTCAAATGCTTGTGGAAATCATTCGGTTTAATCTTAGTATCACGCTTTTTTTCGTGTTTTCAGAATGTTGACTTATCAGTAAAATAATATTTTTGTGTGGGCGTCAATAGAACCTTCTCCGTCCCCTCTTAAATGGATGAAGTGATATACCGGGAAATAAAACCCCGTCAACTAGTGCCTGGAACGAGTAATAATATTGTTTTTGGAAAATTCAAGGGTGTTTGAACAGTTATATTTTTCATCGAACAAAAACTGGCCGAAAATTAAACAATTTAATAACGAATGTTATTGACCTTTTCTATTATTGGTAAAAGCACTAAGGTTAGAATCCATGGCCCTCGATTACAATAAGAAGCTAACAGAGTTATCTTCGACCGTCTATAAAGTAAAATCGAAATGTCAGTACGAAAATGTATATATTTGTGTAAAAGCAAGTATTTTCATCGGTAACTTGTAATTGAACGTGTTTACTGCTGTCTACTTTTGACTTCTCGTTGTAATACGGGCCATGGTATCGAATTATAAAATTATTGAAATTAATTATGTAAACGTTCTTGTAAAATTTAACTGAATGAGACGATGCGCTGTTTATCAGTATTATGTTACTATGAAGCCAATTGCCACCCATAAATAATATTATCTATTAAAAAGTATTGAATACTTTTGTTCGATTTCAGACGGTATATTATTATATTTCACATCGGCCAAAAATTTCAGAGCACTAGCAATATTTTAAGCTATATCATAATTTTTTTATTCTGTGTTTATGTAAAGGTAAAAAAGATATTTCTGTACTCTCATTTAAATCGAATTAAATTAGAAAAATTACCGCAAATTCAATAATATGTAATATTTCTTTTAAATTCTTATGCAATGCGTCCGTGCCGTGTGCTACCTGCAATTTGATATCCGCTCAGCTCACCGTTTCGATTTTCATTCACTTTTCAAATGTGAAATGTGTGGAAAATGCCTCGAGCATATTGCGTTTATACGCCGATTAGAATTGCATCTGAAATGTTGTGCAACGATGCAACAGAAATGCATTAATGTGTATCGGTCCGCAATCATTATGCAACGGTCTCTCGGTGTCATGTCAGGTGCCCACCGCGCACTGGTCGACTGCAATTACATTCAATAATAATCTCACTGGCTCGGCTAATGTGTATTTAATAATATTCTCGTCAAGATACTGATTTCTAACTTCAATCTGAATAGTTGCATCAAACGTTAATTCCATTCGACATTGCGAAATAGTTTCTTCTCTCAGTTTCCAGAAATACCTACGACGATATTACTTATAAGAATATTTTAATTTATAGTTTTCTAAATACTCAATTCGTTATTATATTGAAAAACATACGAATCTACATTTTTTTCATCAGTTTATAGAGATTAAATAAGGTAATATTAAATACAATTATAATTTCAAAAAATAATTTCCACCTATGGATCCAATGTGTTATTTTTCATTAAACTATTTGTACGTTTTCTACAAAACTTTTATTTTATTTATTTTACTTTGTAGTAAATTAAAAAAAAAAACTGGTATCAAGATGCAATCCAGGTTGTACCTAGTAAGGCAGACTAGACACAATTCAGAGAAATCTATTACCTCAAACATGTAGTAGATGAAGAAATTGTGATTTTTGTCAATAAATTGAGATATTATTATTATTAATAATATAAATATTGAGCCTATTGCAGGTGAACAAAACTAACTGACATTTTGAAGGTAAAGAAACTCATTGCTCATATGTATGTCACTTCTGTAATCAGTATAACCCAAAAACCTTTGTTTCCTGATTCTTGAAACTAGAACCCCGTAAAATTCTAAAAACATTTTTTTGTACCCGCTAACCGTCAAAATACGCTAGACGTAGAAAAACATGGCTACCCCGGAAACCAGAAATCTGTGGGCGGTTGCCACAACATAACAACGCTATAATTGACTGGTTATTGTAAACACGTGTTCACATAAATCTGTGATGTTGCAAAGTAGTTCATTTTTATGATTTTTTTTTATACATTTTCGAGAATCTTCGGCGTACAATTAAGAGGATATGCGGTGCTAGAGAAATTTTATGAATAGGTATTTTAACATAGTTTTTCTGTTACTCTCTCAGATGCCTCCCCAATATTGACGTCGGACTGATTATGCCTATCTCAAATCGAGGTTTCGTTGTCCCGTTTTAAGATATACTTTATCAAAAAGGCGATAGAGACAAGCAAATAGTAAATATCTTAAGTGTGTAAATTAATTTTAGTTTCCTTTATTTTATCTTTTTATTTTCTCTTTTCTTTAATAACAATTACTAGTATTATCTTTAACTCAATCTTTTAATTAAGCTACTCACTTATTTGATATAATTTATGAAACATTATGGTGTTCTATAATTGAGGATATATATGAAAAATGATACCAACGCTTACTTACAATTTATATGTATTTTATGTATCCTTCTTGAACTTGAAAGGCCGATAAAGATATTGCAAGGAGGGTGAGTGCCGGGAACAGGGTGAACGGTGCACTAAAATCTACTTTGGCAAACAAATGTTTATCGCAGGAGGCTAAACTAGCAGTTCACAACGGAGTTCTAGTTCCAACTCTAATGTATGGGAGCGAAGTATGGAATTGGAAAAATAATGATGAAAGTAGGTTGAATGCTGTCGAAATGCGATCCCTCAGGCGAATGTGTGGTAAAACGATGTATGATAGGTGCACAAATGTCGAGATCCGTGAAGTGTGTAAGGCTGAGACATGCATTATTGACAGAATTAAGAAAGGGGTGCTGCGTTGGTTTGGACATGTAGAGCGAATGGACAGCGAAAGAACGACTAAAAGGATCTACGATGCAAATGTTGATGGATGCAGAAAACGAGGAAGACCGAGAAAGACATGGCACGATCAAGTCCATCAAATACTTGAAGATGGACATGTCAAAAGTAGGAATAATCGGCGTGCGTGCATAAGAAGATGTATGAATGTAGAGGAAGCGAGGTCTGTATGCCAAGATATAGTGTTATGACGTTCTATCCTCTCTGCCTACCCCTACGGGGAAACGGCGTGATGGTTTGTTGTTGTTGTTGTTGTTCTTGAACTTCCAAATATTTTTTCAAAAAGTAAATAAATACAATAAATCACTCCTCTAGGGAGAAAATACGGAAATACGTGCGTATGAAGAAAAGTCAAACCCCGTTTCCTCTTAAATGATCTAATGTTTACCGCGTGTAATAAAACATTTTTTATATCAAATTTCCCGTAGCACTGAACTTCCTCATTGCAAATATTGTTCTAATTTCGGGTGTGGAGTGTTGATTTGAAGCAGGAATTTCTCGAGAGAAATATTTATCCATACCAATATTATAAATGCGAAAGTGTTTTTGTTTGTTTGTTTGCGTTTCCTTCACGTATCAACGGAGCGACCGATTTACATAATTTATTGCATAGGGATAGCCGGAGAGGTAGGAAGTAAAATCGAATACTTATTTTCATCCCGATTAAAAAAAAGTACAGTGAAAATAATATATAGATGTATCAATAATGAGCAACATTATTTGAAAATGAGTAGGCGGTAAGTTTGGATGTCAAAAAGGATCAATTTGAAATTAATTCTTTAAATTTCTATAATAGTTGACTTGCTTTGTCTATGGTTAGTTTGGTTTAGGGGTAGGATTTTAGATTTGTGAACAGAATAGTGAAGCGACTCCGCAATAGACTAACAAATCGTCGTATTTCATAGCGATAGTTAGAGGCCCGGCAATCGATACAAGCTATTTTCTGATCCGAAAAATACCGCGTGAACGAAGCCGCGAGTTAAAGCTAGTAATATATATAGTTTGAAGTCTGAAGCGAGTCCAGCCGCAGGCATTATTAGGCCAGAAAGCGTTCTGTGACCGAATTAATTACATTATCTGGCGGCTCCCTCCTGATTGGCCGATTGTTATTGCTGACCACCTTCCCCCTTGTCCAATCTTCCCCGCCTCGCGTGCCCCCCTTTGTCCGCCCGCTTGCACCGCTCCGACATTCAAGGGATTGTTTTGGCACCAGACCAAGAACGTTACTAGATGTCGATTAAGTGGACGGACGAAAGGAAGACATTGTTTACTGACAAAATTCATTTCTTCTTTGTGTATTAATGAAAGAAAAGTTATATTGCTGTCACCCATTGAAGCGTGGTAAAAGCGGGAAATTAAAACCTCCTTTTCAAAATTGATATTAAGGTTTATTTCAGTCCCCTTTGTAGTAAAAATTATGTTTAATAATCAGATTATTAAAAAGATTCTTTTTTAACCCGAATCGCAGGTGTTGGGCAGATTTTAACATCTACCTATTCATGGCAAATTTTTGTTACTGTTAGTTTTTCCGACGATAATTCAATTTACATTTTAAAAATTAATAGTTCTGTTTGAAAAAACCGCGTCTTTCTTTTTTATTTTATTTTATGAAACAGAGAGGAAAGAACACTGTGTCAATCTGTCTTTGCATACAAAGTTCAATAGTTTAAAAAAAAAAAATTGTAATATATTGATATGACTATCAAACTAAGCTTAACTAACTGAAACAATAAAAATACAATATCACTGCTACGATTTTTAAAAGTTTTGTAATATTTTAATTACTCAACGCGTGACATCACTTTCTCTTGGGTGAGTTGACCTGATTGGTGCGTTAGCTTCTCGGAAACCAGAAACCTACGATAACACTATCGTTGGTTGATTAAGAAGAACTTGTGACGTCATTTAAATTATTTTTTTTCATACATTTTAGGGAAACTTCGTCGTACAATTAAATGTTCTTGTTTTACCGCGTGTTAGAAAACATTTTTTGCCTCTAAATTCTCGTAGCACTGAACATTCTCATTATTTCTACTTTTTACATGTCCATCTTCAGGTATATGTTGGATATGGTCTTGCCATGTCTTTCTCAGTCTTCCCGATTTCTGCATCCATCAATATTTGCACCGTTAATCTTTTTACACTCAAGTCCCTGAAGTAGTGTACATAGCGACGGTTAAGCGTCAACATGAACAATATAATTTTTTTACCAAATTATTATTATTATTTTACAATTCATATACATATAAGGGCGGGTATATTGCCTTAAGGCAATTTCTTCCTACCTACCCAAACCGTTCAGTTTGAGAAAATTACAAGTACATGAACATATTGAATCTTACAATTTTATACAAAATTTAAAACAAAGATTAGATTAGTATGTAAAAAATAATCGAGCCTTCTTCTGAATCAACCTGTATACTCAATTTCGACCAATTCTTACTAGGTCGTATTAATTCAATTTAAAAGCTAAATTGAATTACTGTCTTTTTCTTCTTTGAATTACTCTAAGCTTGTTTTTATATTTTTAAGCTACATACTTTTGATCACTTTTGGAATTCCCTTTAAGAAGAACATATATTGTTTATCTTACCGAAAAACGTTATTATTTTTTAAGATGTTTTTAAATTAACTTTAATGTATTGTCTTTAATAACGTTTACCGTTGCTTCTCATTTGTTATCTTTAAAATTCCTTAAAATATATATCTAAATATATTTTTCCTCTTTGAAAATATTTTTTTGCATTTGAGCATGTTTTTTATTAATACTCATTAAAATTCTTACTTTAATACGTTTTTTACTTTGATTTCAATTTTCATTTAATTTTTAAACTACTTTTAGATATGCCTTTTCTCTTTTAATATTGATGTTCTCGAAAAAATAAAAATAGTCAATTGATAACCTTAGCATGTCATGTAATATGGAAACTTCACTGATCCATTAGAATTATGTCTAGTTTTGTTTACTATAAAACTATGTAATTGTACTCTGTTTCCTGAATAAAAGAAAATAAAAATAAAGTCACATAAAAAATTCTTTTGTTTTTTGTTTTTTCTGTAAAATGCGTAAAAAATAGAAAGGTCATGTTGCCGCTTAAGTGGCGATATGTATTAAGTTACCTGCATACTACTGTGTTTACCATTTTGTTAACTTTTATAGTATTTTTAAATTAAGCCTTATTTTGCGTTTAATTTGAACGTCATGTCCTTGGGCCATTATTGATTCCTTCTCTAATTGTGTAAAAAGTGGAGCTCGCCCGTAACACGTGTGATCCTACTGCCTACAATTGGAACCCCTTCTACTTTACGTGAATGAATTCTTTTATGATTCATTCTGCAGCACAAAGGCTGTTTAAATAGGTAAAGAGGGTCGGGTTGATAGCGCTGGCAATTTAAGCGAACTTCGCCCAAGGTTCTACAATGGGCAGGGCTTTTCTATTATTAATGGATTTTCCTGTGTCAGTGTAACGCTGACACGGCCGCGTTTTGTGGAACGTGTGACACCTTCTTTTAAGTACAAGATTTCGAAAGGCTTTAATTAAAACACAAAATTAAATAATGGCTTCATCACTTTTACTGAAAACACAACCATGTGTTAACAAATTACAACAGGGATGGAGAATACCTTAAAAAAGGGAATATGGAAGTCTAGGCATTTACAGGGCTTATGACCTGCCAATGGCTGATTTAAGTGGCCATTTTACACACTGTAACGTTCACCATTTTGCCTATGTTTGAACATCCATATTTCTTCAATTCTTCCATTTGTTGATTTTAGTGAAGTTAAAGAGCTGAAACCTTTATTGTTGTGAAGAGATTCATCTGACATGATTATTTCACATACTAGGCAACGCCTGAAAACAATTTTCCAATTTTTAAACTCCTTGGACCAGTTGGTTTTATTACACTATTTGAGTTTGTCCAAATGTTTACAGAAAAATGACTTCACCCCTTCGGGAGTCATTAAGATTAACAAATTACAACAGGGATGGAGAATACCTTAAATAAGAGAATATGGAAGTCTAGGCATTTACAGAGCTTATGACATGTCAATGGCTGGTTTAAGTGGCCACTTAGTCTTTTGTCTGCAAACATTTGGACAAACTGAAATAGTGTAATACAACCATTTGTGTTACTTTCAGTTGTAGTGCGTATATCGATTATCTGATGCTTTTTTACCTACTACTGGTATAGGCACATTTCAAATGTATTAATCATATCAATATTGGATCTAATTTTCATTAAAAATTAAAATTAAATAATAAAGTGTTTACGTTAAAAATAATTTAGAAAAAAAAGAAAAAAAAAACTTTTTTTTTTACATCCACAAGAATTAACTTAGGCCTGAATGTGTAAAATAGTACATTTTTGACAGTTATACTGTGTTTTTTCTTATTTATTTACGAAATAATGGTTGTAGGGGTACCTTAGTTATGTAATTGACAAGATTTCAGCGCAAGTCAAGTGGCGCGAGCGCTCGTAAAAAGCTCATAAAGGTGGTTCCGTAAACACAAGAATATCGCTTAACGTTCCGTTGTCTATTTCACGGTCGTTCGCCAATATTTTTATTGGTTAAACCTCTCGCGTGTAGTTTATTAGTAATAGCTTAAAGCCTAAACAAAACATTGCGCATTCTTTTGGTATTTGAAAAAATTGCGGCTTGTGCAATAAAATATCCTCATTTCGCATTGATTTTTGTAATATGCATTGGTTTATTGTTTATGCAGCCGTAATGAGATATCACACCACCGATTAAATAGAATCATCACTTGAAAAATCTGATGTTGGATAGCTAATAAATTATCAAAAATATTAACATGATTCTAGAACGCGACTATTCTCTCAAACTGTGTTATATTTTAACTTTTTTTTTATGACAATCCAGATTTTTATCGAAAAATCTACTAGCAATTTTTGTGACAAATCTAAATATATATGACGCTTTGGCATTGCTTTTAAGGTAGATAGGAAAAACGAAGAATCGATGAAAAACATACGTTTATTACCGTTTTTTGGCTCTCTTAGAGTTTTTTCTTTTTTTTAATGACCGTTTTATCAGATGGGTGATATAAATTGGTAAAAAAGTCGTATGCAAGGGAAGTGATTTGCTGATCAATGTCGATAAATCGAATATTATGGTTTTTGGAAGACACGAAAGTATGACTAAATGTGAAATCACTGTGAATGGGGTTATACAGAAACAGGTAAAGGAATTTGTTATTTGGGAAATATTTTTACTAGGGATGGAATGACTAAGAAAGATATTGAAAGAAGGGTGAGTGCTGCGAACAGAGTGAACGGTGCACTTACATCAGCCTTGGCAAATAAATGATTACATAAGCATAAACATAAGCATTTTCGACAAAATCAACAAAGCTGTGCGTTGGTTTGGACATGTAAAGCGAATGGACAGCGAAAGGACAGCTTAAAAGATTTACGATTCCGAAGAACGGGAAAAACATGGCATGACCAAATCCAATAAAATATTTGAAGATGGACATGTCAACAGTCGGAGTAATCGGCTGACGCGCATGAGAAGATGTATGAATGTAGAGGAAGAGAGCGATATGGCATTGTTTCCTCTCTGTTTACCCTTTCGGGGAAACAGCGTGATGTTTTTTTTTGTTTTATACTAAAATATAAAATGTGTATCGGTAATAAATTATTTTGAGGAATCTACAATGAAAAACTATAATGATCCTTAAGATAAAAATAACTTTATTTAATTTACTTACATATAACTTTGAATTATGTATCCTTACCTCTGTTCTGTATAAATACATTTAACTTTTTAATAAAGATACCAGTCTCGAAGATGTCGCGAAAGCGATGAAACCGGTCACTGGATATTCCAAATTTGTGGATTAAAGTATCACTCGTGTTTTACTTATATAATAAATTCATAATATTGACATGTTCTGCAAAAAAAATGAGAACAATGCAGTACTATGTATAGGTACATATTTATATGAGATAATTTTAAAAGATATCGCTTTTTAGTGCTTTTGCTAAGTTTCTTGCCGAGATTTGGAAATATTTTCCAACTTCTGTAATGGGTTTGCTTTGTTCTATTCAAATACAGTATTAGTTATACGAAGTTTATGACAAACAATTCAAATGCCAAATGTAGGAACTTCCGAAGAGAACACGTGTTTCATCTTAAGTGAGAACTAATGTACTACTGTTTTTATCATTTTAATAGGAACATTACAGTACATATTTATTTCAAAACCTCTCATACTCTGTATAAAAGTGTACATGCATAGTTAGCTATAAAATACAAGAGCTCGTATACTCGTAGTTGTTTAAAATAAAACATTTAGTGTTAATGTTAAAAAAACATTACATATTTGAAATATTCACATGTTAAAATTACATTACGTATATCATGTTATTCTACCTGAAATGAAAGTATTTATAATACACTGCTTATTTCAATGTATGTAAAATATGTACAAACGTATTTTATTAATAAAAAAGGAATCTATTGCCTCTCTGAAGGCTTTGTTTTCGAGTACAATGTAAGTCGTGTTCTCGAACAGTTTAGGAGAATTAATGTTGAACACGCAGAAAACGTGTAATGCGGTAGAAGGCTTTAATAAATAAAAGCCTTATTAAATTTATCTGGTTAATACAGTTTGATTAGCTCGCCAATTTATTTAGGCAACGAAAGAGAAATAGGCTACGCAAATATCGTCCTTCGGCGAATTTTACTGAAGAATATTAAAAGATCTTTAAATTTACCTACGAACATTTTCTGTTAACAATCTTTAAAGTTTTATTAATATTATGAAACGAATAAGTTTCTTGTAACTATTCACACGCGTAAAGCAGTAAAAAAATTATGTCGCCGTTAGAGAATAATATTTAAAACATTTATGTTTTTACTTTACGTCTAATAAAATGTGTTAAGCATCAAACCTAGTTTTAGTAACAACGCAAATATTTAAGGATCGTGCATGCTTAAATTTTCCTGTGATCTTAATTAGATACTATTTTAATCCACCCTATAATAAATTATTATATACAGTTTGCTGATTGACAGCGGTCGTAAGTTTCTCAACAGCTTTAATAAGATGGTCCGAAATATCGAACGCTTCGTCGAATTATGGTAATTAATCATCTTCGTCTATTTTGAAACGCCGCGTCTCAAACCAGCTTCTAGATTTAATACCTCATTAAACCTACTCGTATTCCGAAAATAATCTCCAAACAGCGGCTAATGATTTTAATACATCGATTAGTTTGTTAACATATTTAAACCTCTCGCATAATTGAAAACTTAACTAATTAAGGGATTTCTGTTGCGAACGATCAGAGATGTTGACTCTGTTAATGTATTGAAAATTTTATATGTTGCTTTAGTACGTAGCCAACTTGAATACAACTCGGTCATATGGTCACCATATTATAAAGTGCACATAAATAATATCGAAATAGTTGAACATATTAATTACTCCTACTTAAATAAGTACTTAATTGTACAAACATTAGAAAATAGAAGAAAACTGAATGATTTGTTATTTTTATTTAAAACATTAAATTCAATATTTGATTGTTCCGAACTGTTACAACGTATATACTCTAAGGTTACAACTAATTAACTTGCGAGGTCCGGGCCGGGTTACCCAATTTAATAAACTATTATATGTAAATGTATATATAACAAACTATAGTGCACACTCGCTAATTAGGAGAATTCATGCGTTAGCAAATGAATACGCAAATGATGTAAATAAATTTAATATAAAACTTTTTAATTTGAAAAGGCAGTGTATTAATTTACTGTCTTCAAATTGAAATGCGTAAATAATACTGTGTTGATTTCCATTGTTCACCGTTTATTGACTTATATCTGTATTCAAAATTAGTTTTTTTCCAATTGTAAGATTATTTCAATAAAACCTACACGAAAAAATGCACTTCTGTTCTCTCCACTGCAATAAATGTGTGTACTATATGTTTAGTATACCCATATGTGCTATACTAATATGTAATATGATATTTTTATTATTTTTCTTTTTCTTATAAAAATCATTTATATTATTTCCTACTTCTGTGTAAAATACAAGTCTGTCTTTATTATATATATGTATGTAAATCATGTAAAAGCGTACAAGGCGTTAAAATAAATAAATAATATAAATAAAAATAATTAAACCAAAATTATCCCAAAGCTTCAGAAATAAACGCTTCAAACAAAATAAGCTTATTATTCAGTTTTATTAAAATTCGTAAGCGTGTAATCGTCTTTTGATAAGATTTCGCTATGGGAAAAACAAGATTGGAACGATTGCCCGGTCAGAAAAGTTAAGCGTTGACTAGTATTTAATTTGAATAAACAACGCTTAATTACTTTTGCTCACTAATACCCATTAGGTACTGTGAGTTTTCCTTGTTGTCTTTCTAACTTTCCGTACACGTGGAGAGTATTAGAATGTTTACAAACATATTTATGCGTACGTTCGGTGCAGCGTGTGTTCTGTGTGCGGATAGTGGATATAGCGCGAACAGCCGTCGCGTCGGCTGAAACACTGCGAAATTTCCCCCCGATAAGTACAAATGGCACACAGTTTTCCGCACGAGCGGTCTCTTCTCTCCTCGCTACTCGATCCCAGTGTATGGGCTCTTAGTCTCCTTCCATTCCGCAGCCATTTAAAGTTTTATCCCAGGTCCATGGAGAATATTAACACGTTCCCTCGCTTTACGTAACCACCGATGAACTGACATAGCTACAATGTCACGACATAATTTATTCCGAATATCTTGTCATTTGACCGAAGTTTGTTTACGTCGGCGGCGGCGTCGTCCTTACCCTTGCCGCAACATGTTTCGCTTATTATGTAAAATAACGCCTTAAGTAACGTTACTCGGAATTCGGATCGGAAGACTTGCATAAATTACCTCGATTTTAATATGTAATAGCTCAGGAGAAGTGAAGAGAGTTTTAGCTTCGCAGTTTGAGTTGCGCTGGGGCGAGAGTAAGCTTCTATCTCTTCCCCGACCGCCCCAACCCCTATCCGGTATTACCTCCATAGGAAGTGAGTTTGAACTGGAAGCATTTTACCGAAGAGCTAAGCTGAGAGCTGAAATATCATAATTGAACGAAATAACGTGGCTACTTCGCCGGAGTACCGTACTCGTTCCATATTATTACACTTTAAAAGTTAATGTGTAAAGTACAACGTTAGAAAACATCACTTGTAAACTATCTTAAATTAAATTAAATTTGTAATAACCTATAAGTAATAATTAATTGTAATAACTTGTACAACAATCAAAGAATTCAATTAAGCTAGCCAATATAAAAAAATATCTATTGTAAACTTTTTTTTCTTCTTTATTTGTGCATGCTGTGTTCACATACGAGGGTACTATTTTCAAACCCGGCAAAATCCATCTTTCTTTATTTTGTGCAAATCGCAATAAACTGATACAATACTTAACTACATTTTTTTTATACTTCAATTTTTTATTATAATCAGTAAATATTTTACACGTAAGCAGTGATGATATAAGCATGAATTTGTCAAGAAACAGTAGTGAAATAATAAATTTAAATGGTACATTCCAACTTTACAATTCTTAGGTAGAGGTTGCTATGTTTGCAACAAACCCGACAATTTAAAAGTCAAGTTCTTACCAATAAAGGCGTATTTTTAACCGACAATGTTATAATTACGGTAAAAAGTAGTATTCTGAATAAGTTTAAATTAATATCTCACTTTTTTAGATTTTGGATTTTGCCGGATTACAAGTAGTACCCTCATATAATTGTTGAACAATACATAAAATAACCATTTATGATAATTATACCAATGTCATATGTATTGTTTGTGAACGAAAATATATAAAATAAAAAAATAAATCATCAATCTCTTTCCCTCACAATACTCATTTATTACATTTAATCAAATTATTTACGTGCAAGTATATTTTTCGTAATTCGTAATGTCGTATTTAGTTCTATATGTAAATTCATAAAGATGAATAAATCGCGAACTTTCCTGTTCCTTCTGATTTTTAAATTATGACTTTTGGTTCGTCCTATTATGATGTGTACTATCAAAACTACTCAATCGATGCTGCCTCAACTGAAATATTTAGAAAACTATGTTTTATATTTACCCTCTTACGATACGTTAATTCGTATACTATTTTGCTTATTACATTATAAGAAATAAGAGAACGGACGCCACAAACTCCGATGACAACTGTCATCAAACGGAGGCGATACGGTTGACTGGACCATATACTGCAGATGCCTCCTGAGAGCCTAACCACGCTTGCCCTCGTTACAAAGCATCAGGTTCTCGACGCCCTGGCAGCCGATAGAGGTGGCTGGAAGTTTTTTGATGACAGTATATGCTCCAACTAGGGAGCGGACATGGAATGATGATTTTGTTTACACTATTCGACAAATTGTATTGTAATGGATTTTAAAGCTAATAAATTCTTATTCATATCAACCACTTTCGTTAAAATGCGAACAGGTTTTTGTTAAAGACGATTATTAAGAATCGGGAATTTCAGGGAGTAATGAATACGTACTTTAACATTCATTACCATAATTTGGATTGTCACGAACGCAGTTCACCTGAAGCCTTTGCAGCTAAGAGAATTCATATGGGTAGATTAGTTATGTAAAACCAGTACGTATAACGGTGGCATAGCGGTGGATTCTGTAATAGTTAAAAGCCTATTCCATTCCGAGAAGGAATAAGATTGGGTAGGTTCATGTAGTACCTAGTACGTTTAGGAAACTTGGCAACTTCTCGAAACTTTACAGTCTGCAGCAGTATTGTAATCACCCCAGTTCGCCATATTACAAACTGCAATTAGCTTCTGTATAATAATCCGATATCCCCTTGCGAGAATATATTTTTTGATATTTGTAAGTCCAAAAAGTTATCTTAACAATACTTTTTCCAAAAAAAAAAGTTGCATATTTGTATAATTCATTACCGATATTGCTCATTAATGAACAACTCGCCTTACATAAGTTTTTTAACAGCTTCCCTATGTGTATATTTTTTATTTGTTTATTGTATCAAAATAGCCCAAGAGGCCTCAAAGCGGAGGAAAAATAGTCAGGATTAAGAATTTAGATTATTGTGATCTAACCGGGTATCAAAACTAGAACCCCCCGAATTTAAGGCATGCGTTTTAGCCATTATACCATAGGAGGCCTTATAACATTCCTTTCTCGATATGTGCTAAGACAAGTAATAAAATCAAATTTGTAAAATGATGCGTGTTTTAAATGAATTAAATAGTTTCTTCTTAATATGCACTTTTTTTCAATTTCAACATCTTCTTTTAGTCCTGATTGAGTTTCCGTAACTCCTGGAAATGTAACATATTGTCATTGTTTTGTATTATGTATGTGACTTTAAAAAAAATCTTGAGTATAAATATTACTATGCCACGTAATAAAACAAAATTTTCAACTATTGTTTGAGATACAAAATATGGAAGTAAAAATGAAGGTAATTTATTAATTAGTGTTTTGCAATGAAAACATTATTTTTTATTTCAGCATATTCCTTTCTGAAATGTTTTTTTTGTTCATAAAATGTAACACAGACAAATTCTTTGCTCATGCCCCATTATAAAAAAATTGGCTGTATCAGTGTACCCCGGAGCAAAAATGTTAATTTGAAATGTGATTTAATTAAATGCTGTTGGTTATAAGAATATGTATGTTTATAAATAACTTTCAAACAGCACAAATTTCTCGGGAAAATTGGATTACCTCGAATGTTCCTTTAACGGCCAACACCAAGTTAGGTATTTTTCTGGCATTCACATGTTGCCTCGGGCTTGGAAACTGTAGATATTCTGTTTTTGTGTGGGAATTTCGCGAAAAAGACACGCGACATTTTCTTTTCAAAACAATGAATAGGCAGAGCCTTTATTATTCCACGTATGTGAAGGTTATTACTGTTACTATTCCACCCCTTTCCACACCCAACGAAAAGGTTTAGGAGCGGTCCTTTTTAAGCCTTTTGCGCAGAGCGAAGTGCTTTTTACATTTTATATTATAACCTTAATTTATTATAATGAGATCGTCAAACTGTATACAGATGCGGTCGTCTGTATCGTTACCATTCAAATAATGTATCGATTTTCTATATTTTCCGTTCACAAAATATATAATTTACCAGATAGGCTCAATATAATATAAGCGGTAATTATATTTTTAATTTATAATTGGCATTTCAAATATTATTAAAAATCTAACTGATTTTAACTAGCCTAACTAATTTAAGATTAGTATCATATATTTTTTCAACCGAGATTAACCTGCTGAGAAAATGAAAGTCTAGGCATTCGCAGATCTTATGATCTGTCATCGGCTGGGTTAAGTGACTACTTGACACACCGGAACATTGGCTTCTCTGCCTATAAGTAGTTGACTTCCATATTCACGTATATTTTTTTTTGATTGTCCGTCTGATTACTTTCGCACGGATGTTGGCCCACTATAAATAATGGAAGTATGGAGAATAACAGCGAAATTATCTACATCACAATAAATACATTATAACTTATATTGAAATTGTATTATATTATTTATATTCAAAGCATAAATTTGTGGTTAGACAAATATTTATTAACACTTAGAAATTGTATCATTTTATGACCAATAGGTACAAGAATAACGAAATTGATTTTTTAATGTTGAAAACGTTGAAAAAGTTATTATATTTAGGAATGCCATAATAATTGCATAAGTATATAGATTTTTAAAAAAATATTCCTGGATTCTGTGGCAGATAATTGCCAATGACTCCTAATCTCCTATCTCCATGTGCAGTATCACCGGGCCGAGATCCGGCTACAGTAAATAGTCAAATACGTTTCATAGTATTGTTATACGCCGCGAGTAAAGCCGGCTTACTTCGAATCTCAGTCGGAACGCCTCCCGCTCTAAATGTTTTGTCATAATAATACTGGGCGCTTTAAATCTCATGCATATTCATCTTTCTCGGGAATATACATATTTGCCCGGTACGGCTCCTCGGGCGCGTGGCGTATTGCCCCAGCCTCCCAGCCTTGCATTTAAAGTAGCAAAGCGTGGCTGCTGAAAAAGAGACGACCGTTCGTTTGATTATTTCCAGTAAAACAATGAAATAGCGTGGATTTTAGTCGCTCGGGGGCCAATTTGTTAATCAAATTGGAGTGGATCTGAATACCGTCTACGTGCTGCCTACCTCGCGTTTTTTTATTTTTTTTATATCTCAATTGATGCTTATTTTTCTCAGCTTTTCCCACGCCCGAGCTTTTCTCTGAACATGACAGAATGCCGCGGGCTAAACGAATAAGTTACACAGCAGGCATTGTTACGGAAGAAATGTATAAAACTAGCGACAGAAATGTTACCCGAGACTCAAGTCGAGTCATAGTTTTTACGAGTATTATTATTGTATTTTATCATTCTTGACTACGAACTGTACGTTAAACAGCGTTGCCAACCCTACCGATTTTTCGGTAGATCTACCGATTTTGGGAGTAATCTACCAAATTCTAACGAATTTTAAACATAACTTTTTTCCATTTGTACATTAAATTTCCAAAATTTTAGAAATGACTGGAATGGTTTTATTTTTTAAATGTTTAATAATTGTTCATTTAAAAAAGCGGTCTTTGGGAGAATAAGACATATTACGAGACTAGCGACGCTGGCCACCTCACGTCGACACTCGGGTTGATAATGAATCTGCCGAAATCAAAATCGAGATCGGCATCGCTGGTTTAGAACAACCCCTCACGTAATCTACGTGAATTATTTTTATTGATGAAAATATATTTTTTTATAACTTTACAAATTTTATATCCCTTTCATAAATTAAATCCCATAAATAATTATACATTCATTTATTACATGTTGAATTTATTATGTTTATTACGTTTATTTTGCTATCGGGGTTAACAGCACCGTATGCATCAGCATCGTTTCTTCCAATCACGTAAGATGCTCGAACAAGTCATTTATACAATCATTAAAATCGTTTGTCGCTAGTCGTCGTTATACACTAAATGACCTGCAGAGTACCGATTTATTCTCATGTAAGTTATTGCAAAATAAGTATCTTCTTTTCACTTTCTCCCATTTGCTCCTAATGGCAACGGTGATTTGGTACATGCATTGCAGTGTTATCTCGATTGTTAGTCGCACAAATGTGCGATCTATAGGTAAGGTCACAAACCGAATATCTCATTTCCGAAATTAAATCGAACCTATGCCTATGATCCGATACATGCCAGTAAAAACCACAACATTATGGAGATAGATGGAATAATTATTCCCCACTTTAATAAGATCAACGAGACATTGAAGCCGTTTGTTGTGTATAATTTAGAACAATCTTTTAATAGAAAATATCCGTATTTAAAAAATCTTAAATTTTTACGCTTTTAACCGTGTAAAGTAGTGTACTTTATACTTATTTATATTTTTTACCTAGTGGCCCTCACATGCGGCAAATTGATATGGAATGACCCTTATTTCCTCGATAAAAATGGCGACGATCAATTTCTGGATTCTATGACGTGTGACAAATTACTTCTGTCACGGATAAATCCTCGATATAAGACATCGCCGCATATAGTTTTCGACATCCGACACAGTTCTTATCTTCGAAAGATTGATAATGATCCCCAAATAAATAGGTAAGTGGTAATGATTTTGCTGACCTGATATAACATGACCATTTATCAGGAACTGGAATAGCGCGATGGCATTGAGCTAGACAATTAACTTCAAATAAAATAAATAATGTTGGTTTAGCTTGTCTCGTGTAGGGCCGTAGTGTAGTTACATGTGTGGTTACTAGTTACACTTCGTGCAGAGTAAATTTCGGTCATGTGTTCGGTTTCTTCAAGGCCGGTAGTAAAATCAGATAAATAATAATTTGTTAAGGTCAGCTTTCCTTTACTCCATAAATAAATATAATTGGTTGTTAACAAAACACGACGCTCTAATCTGGTAAACAAATCTAAACACCTATATGCTCCCATTTTCACAAGTCGATTGTTTTAGGGTCGATACGACGCAGAAATAATATTACTCGATACACACGAACTTAGGTACAGTGCTCTAATGAAATATAAAGTCTCAATAACTATGTTTCATCCTTTAGATTACACATTGCTAGCGAAATAACTGTGTAACGAGAGCTATGTTTAGATAAATGCTCGACAACAGAATCGAAAAATGCATTAAGGATTATTAATTACGCAAAATCTCCACTAACGAGGGAATTTTAAGATAAAGCCGTAGCTAACAGCGTTCCAGCGGATGAAAACGGCACTAAGCGAAGCGATCGGACAGCCCGTGAAGGGATTATAATACTAATGAACTTTTTCTCTCAGTTTTCCGGCTTTTTTTTCGCGGAAGAGAAAATAGGAATTATAATGAATTCCAGAAAGCAGGCGTAATTGAAAAACGTGTAAAGATTACGCAAATAAGTCCCGCTGAAAAGAAACGGTGTAGAACGAGTATCAAAAAAGTTTATTATAAGTCTCAGAAGTCAATAACAAAACCTAGTTCAAAGTTTATATTATCATATTCGAGATGAAAGTGGTCCTAGCAGATAGTATTGCGTAAATGTAAGCCGCTATGCTACAATTGCAGTTTTTTTAATATTTAAAATGCATACTTAATATATATTTCTTCCCAACGAGCTACTTCGTTACTAATTTATTGGGTAGCTTAAATGACCCTAATGCATTGGAAACTTTTAACTTCAATTTGAAATTCTTCACAATTGCAAATTTCTCTATTCCCATCACATCGACTAACAACAACGATTACAAGTCTCGTAACTTATATTATTGCGTGATTAGCTGCAATCTATATGGTATATAATTTTCTAGGCGTTACTAAACAAAAACATGACTATACGGTACTTTATTAAGTCCTAAGCTAGCTGTTATGTGCGCAAACGTGACTTTAGATGATGCACTCTGAATATCGGTTCATTGATTTTAATCATTTATAAGATGTTTCTAATTCTAAGTATCGTTTGTCATTAGTTTAAAAAAACTTCCGTATTCCCAGAGGAGCGGGAATTTATTTTTACCGTGAATTTTGGGGGGTTCTAATATGTAGATGAATACTTGAAGGAGAAGAAGGAAAAAACGAAAAGCATCAGAAATGGATGCTTAAAGTTTAATAGAACAAATTTTTAATAAAAATTAAGTTTATGTCTTCATTTTATGTGCAGTACTCTCATACTACCTAAATGCCCAGCTATCACTTCTCTAAGAGTTAAAGCTGATGCGCGTTTTTTTATTTAATATATATATTTTTTTTAAATAAACCACTTAAAATACTGGTATAATTTATTAAAAATATTTCAATTGCCTTAAAATTGAAAGCTACAAAAAACTTAACTTAACTTCGACCTAACAATTTGAAAACAACAACAACCACTCACTATTTAAATGTATTACTTATCTGGCTTCTAGCTGCTTTTGTCTGACCTAATCTGAAGTTCACATCGATGCATGATTATACTTACATGCATTTTTTCCTTATTGTGATAAATGCCGATGACGTTCATTATATTGCGCATCGTGTGCCTGTGAACGGATTTGAAAAGTGCATCCAATGCAATTTAAAAGTGGGTCTAACACCGCATCTGCCCTGGATACAACAGTAAGTTGATTGTTTCCGTACCGGCTAATGTACAATATAACATATACGTACGTACGGGGTACTCGCTTTGTATTTTATTGTAGTTGGGCGGAAAAATCCGCCCCATTGGATGCGTTTCCCGCGCAGTCTGCATGTAATAATTACAGGATGCGGTTGGAATCCCCAGAGTGGGAACTGCAAATGTGCTGACTCCCCGGGGAATATTGGAAAACTACATCACAATCAATGCATATTGAATATTCTTCGTTGTAGCTGATACTTAAGCATGGTGATTATTTTACGAAGGATCCATTGCCCGTTTTACTATATAAAATTCGCAAATAACACCAGTTAATTGAATTATATTTTAATTATGTCTATTTTACATTGAAAATTGAATAGTGATGGATGAAGAAATACTAAAGAAGGTGAAAGAGATGAAATATTTGGGGATTATTATAGATTCTAGACTGACCTTTTCCCAGATAGCAAGGAAGGTTTCTCTCATGGGAAGAATCAGAAGATATGTAAGTGCAGATTCGTGCAGAATGATATATAATTCCATCATAGTGCCTCATATAAATTATTGTGGTAGTATTTTGTTTTTAACTACTGAAGAGGAAAAAAACTTACGGTTCTGCAGGAGAGTAATTTTGAGAAATAATAGAAACACTAGGATAAAAGGGATGTTGAATAAAACAAACATGATTTTTTGGACTCGTTAATGCATCGAACTGTACAGTTATATTATAAGGAAATACCATTAGAAATAAGAGAACAAAAAAATATTATTTCATTTAAACGTAAGTTAAAAGAATATGTGTGTAGCAGATAAGTTAGCTCTTAAAAACTAATTGTATTCGAGTTGGCTTTGAAGAAGTTTTTATAAAGATTATTTAGAAATGTTAAAAATGAATATATATTTTAACAATAATTATAAATATATTTTTTAGTTTTTAAACTTAGTACATTTAATAATTAGAAGAACCTAGAAAAATATAGATCTTTATTTTCACGTTGATTTATTTAATAACAGTTACTTGCAATAAACACACACACTGCATTCATGTTTATGTCTCGGCTTGCTAGAAATAAAATCCGCGTGAAGCCTTGACAAATGACTTCTTTTAAGTTCAATGTGTTCATTGAACTTAGATGAATAGTCTTTTCGCTACTGGTTTTGTTGGTCTTCCTAAAAACAATGATCATGGACAGTGGCAGTTTTGCGTTTAACCCCCTCATATTGTATATTAATCATTAATTTTACCTTGCTTTCTATGTTGACTTTTTTCTGCTTTTTATGTACGTATTTGTATAAATTGATTTTTTTGCGTTCTCATCGGGAATCGAACCCGGAACCTTCCGTGCGTGAGTTAAACGTCTTAATCACTTCACTACGGAGGCCGCCAATGCATGTTTAAAGATACTTCTCCTTTCTTTTTCTTTTTTTGCTTGTTCCGCCTTTTTTTTGGAACTGCCGTGTTATTATGTGTACGTATTTTTTTTTTCTTGGTGGAAATAAACACTTAATTATTTGAAATGTTTATTTCCACTCATTATGTATCGAAGGCACTGCGTGCCGTATATTTAAATAAATAAATAATTCAATTACGCCTAGTTATTCGGTACTTACCAAACTTTTATATTGCTCTACGAAAATTGTAAATTAAGTGACGTAGTAGAATATCAACCTTACAACATCTGTATTATGTCGAGCGGTCTATGTTGTGTGTTTACTGTATACATATTAGTCCTTAGAGTGTGCGTGTTGCGTGCTTTGGTCTTCGAAGTATTCCGGCTTGTAATATGGCCACTTGAGCAGACTCTCGTGAAAGGCGCGTGGAATATTCCTAAGCCAATGTCGCAAGAAGTAAGATGTGATACTTAAAGACTGCGAGGAGTGCTATGAAGTAAGTGCTCGTCACATCGCGAAGTTATACTAATTAATAAATAATTATTTTCTTTAGTTTTCCCCGATGTACGATATTATTGTGCTGTACAGTTCGCCTGGCTTGAAAGGACTTCCAATACGTTGCTCCGTCACCGAAGCGGCCAGTTTATTTCAATTGAATGTTCCTGTTGGCCACAATAGTAATTAATTAATGACACCATTCGCAGTCCCTTTATGGCAGGACATGAATAACAACTCGCAGTTCACAAGGATAAAGGACCTTCGGTTGCTCCCACATTATTCAATTCGCAAACACACCATTATAATCTGCAACGGTCATTTTCTTTTGTTGAAGTAAATACACTAGAACTCCGTTTATTCGAACTCCAGTCATCCGGATCACCAAATATCCAGATCTTTATCAGTAAATAAAAATAAAGGACATGTTTTAAATTTTAATTTAATTATGCAATTCAATTTGCTGGAAATTTTCAAGTCAGTTTTTAATGTGATTCCATTTAGCTGTATTAATTCAAAAGCAATCAAATCTGGTACTCGTTAATCCGGATAATTAGAGCTTTACTGTAATTTTTTTTTATATCTGTCATTTAAATTTATTTTATCAGTTTTATCCCGATATTTCTGTAAAGATTTAAAATTGTCAACGTTATTATTTCAATGAATTTAAAAATAAAATGAAGTGTTTTGCTGAAAATTTTATATTTTTAATGAAAAGTAAAATATAATTACTGTCCTTAAACATGTTTTTCCTTTTTTTTTTAAGTATTTAAATTAATTTTTTAATTGAAATTTATTGTAACAGAGAATAAACCTTTTTTGAGAACGGAATATGGAATTCTTGGCATTTACCGGGCTTATGATCTGTCATTAACTAGTTAAAGTGACTACTTCTTTATGCTTATTTTTATTAAGTTTCTGACTTTTCAATTATGTTATTCGGTTATTTTTGCAACTTAGCTTTGAAAAGGTCATGGTTACATTTTTGCTGGTCCTCTTTTCATGTTATTTTGAAAAAGAGGAAGTAATTTTATGAATTTTGTCTCAAAAACATTAACCCCTTTGCGTCTAGTTCCGTTTTCCCGTTATGTATGCCATTAAAAAAAACCGTAAATAACATTTGCCCTAAAAAAAGTGAAGGGTTTCTTTGAATAATAGCGCGAGGAAACATAAACATTTGAAATCTTACCTTTGATTTGATTAATGTGTCGAAAATAAAAAGTTACTACTTTAATATCTATCATCAGCGAATACTTCTGTGTAATGTTTTTTTTTTAGATAGATACAAATCAATTTTGAACACCTCGTTATATCTTAACTAATAAACAATACAGATGTACAAAAATAATTTCAAAAACAATACACTGTTTTAAAATCCAGACGCTTTCCGATGACACTCTATCCACTATCTACCTATATGGATGTTGGTTTTTTACAAAAATCATCGACATCCCACGAAACGATGCAATAAGACCCATCATCCCTAGTCTCTTTTGGAAACTCATTAAACATCTTAAATTCTTTATGATACAGATTGGTTTGTACTTCTATCCGATTAACAGTGTTTATTACTGGAATCGAGGAAAATGGAGCGTTTTTAAAATTCCACTTTATTTTTATTACGTTTATCTTTCAAGCGAGATCCTTAACTAATATGTTTGCATTAATTAAATTATATCTTTCCTATGTGGTGGAAAACGTTAGTTGCTGTTATTGTGCATTTTATTAGAAGCCATTAAATAAAATGGAGAAAAATACTAACGTTTAATAAATAGACCCGTAAACAAACGAACCATCTCGCCGTTTCTCCGTAAGGATAGGCAGAGGATAGAATCTCGCTCCCTCTACATTCATACATCATCTCATGCACGCGCGCCGATTATTCGGACTTTTGACATGTCCATCTATAACTGTTGGTTGGATTTGGTGATGCCATATCTTTCTCAGTCTTTCTCTATTTCTGCATGTCTATACTAGGTACATCTTAAATAAAACAAATATTGCGTTGTCCTCAAATTGTACACGCACACGCACGCCGATTATTCCTACTCTTAACATGTCCATCTTAAAGTATTTAATGGACTCGATCGTGCCATGTCTTTCTCGGTTTTCCTTGTATTCTGCATCCATCAACATTCGCATCATAGATCCTTTTAGCCGTTCTTTCGCTGTCCATTCGCTCTACATGTCCAAACCAACGAGCACCCCTTTCTTGATTTTGTCGATAATGCATGTCTCAGCCTTACACAGTTCACGGATCTCGACATTTGTGCACCTGTCATACAATGTTTTACTACACATTCGCCTGAGGGATTGCATTTCGACAGCATTTAACCTACTTTCATCATCATTTTTCATATTCCATTCATCGTATTATTAGCGCTGGGATTTTTTAAAGATTTGTATTTCTAAAACAACTCCGCGTGTGACGTCAGAGGTTCTCTTGCGCTTATTCTCGATCAGAATGTTGGCGGTAAGCAAACCGGAAATCTTCCATAACTCTCTTATCTTTAGTTGATTCATATGAACTAGTGACGTCGTTCGAAGTAGTTCGTTTTTATTAAAATATTTATTATTATCTGTCGGCCTCGTGGTGTAATGTTCAGCGCGTTTGCCTACCATGCAAGAGGTCTCGGGTTCGATTCCCGACGTGGTTGATATGAAATATTTATTTAAAATAGTGTTTTTACACTAAAATATTTCATAGTCCCTGGACGGTACCTGAAGCGTAAAGCTGACCATCTTATCTTCATGCAACAAAAATGATCAAGATACGCTGCGACTGGTTACCAATGCAGTGTCATATGCACCATTAGGTGCGGAAAGGGAATGATGACATTATTTTTTCGTACATTTGCGAGAAACTTTGCCGCACAATTAATTGAAGAAAACATTTATTGTTTCCATTTTCCATAATATTATTTAAGTATAATTTGTTACCTTAGATACGACACTAGTTTGCAACCGTCAAAATTTAAATAAAATACATCTTATTATCATTTATATACATTAGATGCAGCACTAAGTCTTGTGTTCCATTCGACCTATGTTTAATTACACCTCGGTGCGTATTACAGTCAACAGTATTAAGGCTGTCTAGAGATCGGATATTTATTCAGAGAAAACCAAATGCCGCCTATACAACGCCTGCATTTCACCTATTCTCTTCTACGGAAGCTAATCTTGGTACTTCACTAGGGCCCAGAAGAGCAAAATACTGAGTTTTGAGAAAAGGTATCAGACGAATCTTAGTTATGACAACTTTCGTCGAGCGGAGGCGATACCGTTGGCTGGGCTATATACCGCGAATGCCTCCGGGAGCCTTAAACAAGCTAATCTACTTTATAAGGCATCAGTTTCTCGACGTCCTGGACGTCCACTGCTGACTGTTCGTCAGCAGTTTATGTCAAAACTACGGGACGCAAACCTGACTCGGGAGGTCAAACAGGAGTTTTCCAACAAATAAGTTCAAATCTTCGGCGTCCGTTGTAAAAATCGTCTAGGACACCCAACACATGACCAAAATGCGCTCTGACTCCTACCGCTGGTCACGTCCCACGCCCACGCCACAACGCTCGCTCTGTGGCCACGCACTAACTTTATACCAGGTTTATAAGTAAGGCCCTTTTCTTATAAACATCCTAGTCAATTTGACGTGTTTATCCTAAAATGATTAATCAGATTGCAGATCGCTAGATAATTATTCAATTTGACCATTTCAAGTCCCAGTATACTGTATGTAAGTTGCACTAAAATGCTTCACACGCGATTCCCCAATTTAGGGTTCAACATAAGTGGTGCTACAGGGGCCGGCCGAGGAATATCGCCGTGGTAGTCATTTAAGCAATTTGTATCCATTTACTTCCAATAGATGACGTATTGTTAGTTATACTCAGTTATTTTTATTTTGTGCTCATTTGGTTTGTTCCATGCTCTGTCAACTACGCGTTCATTTAATATAATGTTTTGATACCAATCTCACTACAAATCTGATTTTTAAGTAAACTTAAGCCGCCTTTCGCCATGTAAATTGGTATACCGCCATCGTATGAAAAATTGTGACCTTTTACTAACTTTTGTAGGGCAGTCTACTAGAATATATGAGAATGTCTTTGCATTGACTTTGTGACGTCAACTTGTGCATTTGAAATAAAAATATTAAATTTTGAAGGATCCTATGTGCATTTCAAATTTCCAATCATTTCACCAGAAGTCAATATCTGCTATTTATCAAATCATCTAAGAGGAACTTTTGTTTTTGTGCCACAATGTCCAGAATGTGTAGATTAGCCAATTCGTCCCACAACATGGCATTCTTTGGGATAGATTTTCCGGCTTTTCGTAGATCTCTTCGCCCCTAAGAGCCCCCGCTGGATTGTGACAAAAAGTCATAGTGACTTTATTTAGAGGATATTGACGTTATCTAGAATACAGGGTGTAAAATTTTCCTTTTAATATTCGTTCATTATTTATGGGATGTACCCAGTAGTATTTTTTTCGTTTAATTTTCCTTCTGCGTAATTCATGAGCGCAAATCACTGCGAAATCCATCGCTAAATGAACATTTTGTCACCAGTTGTTAGCGCACCCACAGTTAAACACGGTGACAGTGACACAACGTGACAGTGACAAAAAGTCACTGCGACAAAGAGTCACAGTCAGCGGGTGGTCTAAAACAGTGTAGGATGAAGATCGATTGGCATGGTTTAGCTCGAAGTCTTATATGTTTATGAATATATCGTATACCATTATTTTATTGCCCTTGTTTGTTTTGCTACGTAGTTTCGTGTTCTTTTTGTTCAGTTTCTTGCATATTATGTTTCTTTATGTAACTGTTGTTATTGGCTTAGGCCTTATGGTTTGTTAGAAGAAATTGCCATTTGGTAATAAGCCCGCCAATGTACAAATAACATTACTACACAACGTTAAATAAATAAAGACCATAGAAATAATCATTAATGATTATACTGATCTAGGACATATTTTTACCAACCAACGAATAGGCGTGAAGTTAACCGGGAGCCAAACCCCTCAGCATGTCATTCCTTCGTTTTGTAAGTTCATTCGTATCCTATACATCTATCTCCATACGAACTTTTCGTAGCTCTTGTGCTCTTAGAAGAAATGGATGCTGTAAATATACAACACAACACCAACAAACCATCACGCCGTAGAGAGGATACCACTCTGTCTTTGCATACATACCTCGATTCCTCTACATTCGCGCATCTTCTCATGCTCGCAAGCCGAGTATTAGACTTTTGACATGTCCATCTTCAAGTTTTTGTTGGATTTGGTCGTGCCACGGTTTTCTCGGTCTTCTTCACTTTCTTGATTTTGTTGATAATGCTAGTCTCAGCCTCACATAATGCACGGTTCTGGACATTTGCGCATCTATCATACATCGTTTTACAACGATTTCTCGCGTAAAACGATGTTAATATACAAAATACAGTAAAACCAATCATATGCAATCGCCATCTTACACGCCGAGTTTAGTTTAAACAATAACAAAGACCCACACATGTTGTTTTTTGATACGGGTACTCGTATTTCCATTTTTCTATCTCTTACTATGAAGAAAATATTTTTTTCGTTATAAACCCCTGAGATTTTGATGTTGTTTTTGGAAAATTTCTAACGATGCAACAATATTCTCACTATTGTTACAAACAGCACACGTTAGTCTTCTTTATTCTATATTCTTCTCCTATAAACGGAATACCGAGGGTACAGGAAGTAATTATACTCCGCACGAAGTAACAATTTTGTGTGATACCTTTCAACGCACTGCCTATATTAGCGAACTAAGCTCAGTAGCTTTACAGCACAATTTACAGAGTAACGGTCATGACATTCATACCAGAAAATCTTCAAATCTCGTTAAAATTGCAAAGCGCACTGGATTATAACAAAGTAACTGTTTTATTAATATAACCTTCTTTTTTGTATTTCTACTAAATGCGTTAAATTTACTCGAGCGATTTCGCTTGTTAACAACCACCGTTTCAGTTAGCAGGTAATTAATATTGTGGTAAATATATTGGTTGTACAGTAAAATGGCGTAACATTGCTTGTTGTGCTACGAAATTTTCAATTTTATCTATGGATTGAAAATGAAAATGCATGAGAAAAATCACATTTTTTTTACTCATCTATTATATTTCTGTTAAAATACGAATTTTTCATAAAATCAAATCGAATTAATGTTCACGCTCAGCCACCGTACGGGCTGGGCGTGAAATATAGTTCCTCCCCAACCGTAGCTTATAATCTTATAATAAATCTGAAAATAAGTTGTTATATGTTAGAAAACAATGAGTTTATGTTTATAAATCATTAGTGTGTAGTAGTGTAGTCATGTTTCAACAAACAGTGGAAAAAAGAAGACTATTTATTTAATAGCATTGTTTTATACTTTATTCTTAACAAAATATGTGACAAATAGTGAACAATGGAAACTTACAAAAATAGTGCGTCTGTAACCTTAAAATCATAAAATTTTATATGAATCCTTTTAAACCGTTTAAGAATGCATCAGTTTTTGACGCGAAAGTACCTAAATTTTGCTATTTAGAACACTACACCCATAATTAAAAAATTACAACAGTGCTACTAAAAGTGAACTGACATTTATTGATAAATACATAATATTTCAAATATCTGCCTTCTAATAATATACAAAATTATAAATCAAACCGCTTATACACGCGTTTGTGTAATATTCATGTAAAGAAGTGAATTTGAACAGGAATGTTGCGTCTCATAAAACGAAATAATACGGACCAAAATGGACACCAAGTCGTTGGAACAATAGGCGTAATCCTGGGGTCTACACACGTGCGTTTCCAGAAATTCTCCAGCAGCCTAGTGGACCACATGGTGACGATATCTACCTACTGTCTACAAAAGATTCTCTTCGGACATCTATCTCCCTTTGTTAACCATGGAGTTGATACAGTGCTTTATTTATTTAGTTTTTTATTGCTTACTTCTTGGTATGAACACTTGACCAATTTACTACTATACTCTATTTTTTATAGATTTATTGATATTGTTTTAACTTTGCTGGAATTCCTCTCATCCATGCGCTTTGTAGCTGCACGATGATTGGTTATCTAGCTTTCATATTTCAACTTTAAAATACCTTAATTTTGTAAACGGGGTCTAGAATTCCAATCGTCTATGCGCTTAGTAGCAGCAAGGCGTGTTGTAATCTTACTCCTTTTTACTATTCATATTATTATTATTTTGTAATACACTAAATTTATTTGTCAATTTTTAAAATGTGTAAATGGGGGCTAAATTTCTAACTGTCTATGCGCTCTGTAGCTGCAAGACGTCCTGTAATCTAGCTCCTATCTATTATAATTTTTGATTGATCTTAATTGAAAACGAGGAACTAGAATCCCAACCGTCCATGCGCTCTGTAGCTGCAAGACGTACTGGGATATTTATTAATTGTACAGCGCCCTTGAGGTGATTTTCACAAAAATGGCGCTTTATAAATTATCCAACTATATATATATACACCAAATTGATTTTGCCATAAGAAAAAACACTGACTATAAATAAATCTTGAAATAAAAGAGTCATTTTTTAACTCTCAAAAAGCTGTGGTAAAAAAAAATTTCGCGCAGTAATGTCGGCCCCGTAGTGATGGTCAGCGCGTTTGCCTGCCATGCAAGAGGTCCCAGGTTCGCCGACATGGTTGATATGAAATATTTATTCAAAAGGGTGTTTTCGCACTAGAATATTTCATAGTCCCTGAACTGCTACTTGATGCGTAAGACTGATCATCTATCCTCATTAAACAAAATAATCAAAATACGCTGCAATTAGTGTAACAATGCAGTGCCCTATGCACCATTCGGTGCGGAAAAGGAAAAATGATGATGAATGTAACATCGTGTTATCTTAAGTAAAAGACGGATTATTCTGAAGTTTAGACATTTGAAAAAAAAATCATCGAGACATAGTTTTTTTTGCATAATTATGAAAATAAAAATATTATTTAGCTCTGTTATAGCAAAATAAATTGAAAATTATAAATACGCCGGCCATCTTACATGTGTGCACCCTCGTTCACCGCCCATAACTGACCGAATATACGGCCACCGGCCACAGAACATCGTCTCTGTCTTCCTTGTTATGAGTTCTATCTTCGTGCTCTCTCTTACACAGATTTATTGCTGTATTGGCGTCACAATAATTCTTCGCATACCAAGAATAAATGATTTGTATTACAATGCTACATATTTATACAAATTTTACTTTTCAAATCCGGTGTGAAAATGTCCATATGAAGATTACAAAAAATACAAGTTAATCATTTAAACAAATTAAATAAATATATCAAGGCTTGCTTGTATCGTCTGTAGACTAGTGTGACATCTCAGCCACACAAGAGTTAAAAATTATAATATTTTAAGGATTTGTTGATAATAATGTTCCAAATCTAAAAATCTACTATTTTAACTTTATTTATGCAAAAATATATCGAATGAAATAGTGAGATTATCCTTAAAATTCACGACATCCCTCCCACATTACCTCGACTTAAAACGTGGTTCAGATTTCCATCTTGGCGACCTTACGTCTATGTTAGGACTCGCCAATGTCTGCGTCTGTTTGAATTTTTCAATCCTTTTGCACAAAACCACCCCTCGACGTGATGCGTGGTTCGTCTGCATCGCGTGGTCTGAATAATAATATGATTCCACTAAGGGCGCAGGTGAACGTCTCTCCCTGAGGGGAGTTACCGTCCTCTCTGTGCTCGGGGAAAAAATTAAATTGAGTAGTTAGGATAGAGATACCAACTGTTGGATATTTTTGTACTTTGGCTGCCAGTTATCTCTGTTTCTATTAGACGTTTGAGAGCCATTCGGTTTAATAAAATATTTTAGTGATTTTGTCTCAACGTGCTTTCAAAGGCTTCGAATTATTCTCCAAAACAAAGTAGTGCATAACGAACTCGAGAACACCCGATGTAATCGTATTATATAAGCATCTACAATGTTTTGAGTTTGTCCAAATTTTTGTACACTAGGGCTGGATTCAACACCCTAGGGAGCTGTTAATATTAATACATTACTATAGAGAATATAGAAAACCTATATTCCTATGTAGAATGTAGGAATATAGATGTGTAAATATAGGCAGAATGGTGAATGTTACACAGTGTGTAAAGTGGCTACTTAAACCAGCCAATAATAGGTGGATGCCTAGACTTCAAAAAGTTCTTCATCTCTGTTGTAATATGGTGATAAGCATATGTTTGTTTAACAAATAATAGTAGCAATGTAGTTTGTATTAGGCGTGAAACGGGGATGTGTAATGTCACCATGGTTGTTTAATCTATACATGGACAACCGTATGACAGAGATAGAATGTATGGGTATTGGAGCAAAAATTGATCATTTTTCAGTAAGCTGCTTGCTGTATGCTAATGATGCAGTTCTGTTAGCAAGCAGCAAGGATGATTTGCAACAAATATTATCTAGAATGTATGATGTATGCCTGGAGAGCGAATTGGAGGTGAACAAAAGTGATGGAGTTTGAAAGGGAAAGTGAGGTTACTGACTGCATAATAAATGTTAACAACGAATGTCTTGAACAAGTAGAAGAATTTATGTATCTGGGAAGCATGTTTTCAAGGGATGGAAGAGTAGAAAAAGATGTTGAAAGGGTAGTGAATGCGGGCAAAAAAATAAACGTAGCACTAAGCACAGTAATTGCTAAAAAAATATGTCTATTGAAGCTAAACTGGCAGTGCACAACGTAGTTTTAGTCCCAACACTTGCGTATGGAAGTGAAACATGAAACTGGCAGAGGAAGGAGGAAAGCCTAGTAAACGCGGTTGAAATGCGATCTCTTAGACGAATGTGTGGAAAATCAATGTATGACAGGGTTACGAATGATGAAATCAGGCGAGAGTGTAAGTCTGAGTCAATTTTAATTGAGAACTTATAATATTAGAAATCAAACACTGATTTGAGTCTACTGAACACTTTATTTTATTTTTACAAATATAAACATTTTCGTTTGAAAATGCCCTAACAAGGCGAAACAATTGTCACGAAGTTTTGTTTTTATATTTTTTTATATTTGTCAAAATAAAATGGTGTTCAGTAGACTCAAATCAGTGTTTGATTTCTAATATTATAAGTTTAAATATGGAGTTCTACAAATTAAACACCAAATCAATCTATCCGCTATCTGAGACAGTTTGGTCACGTAGAACGAATGGATGACGAAAGAATGTTAAAACGTGAAGACGTGGCATGATCAGATAAACCAAAAACTTAATTCTGGTCTTATCAAAAGCAGACAGAACTGAAGGGCATGTATAACAAGATGTATGAATGTGGAAAAACTAGGGAATATACGCCAGGATAGACGTGTATTCTCTCTAATAGTAGTAGTATGTGATAAATAAATTAACGACGGTTAATTTATTGTTAGTATTGAACGTCTTAAACTTTTATTACACTTCCATTTTTTGTCGATTCACTATTGATCAACTCACAATCTATAAATATTTTTCGAGCTTTCCGTCAAAAGAGCGTGAAATTTATGGGAAAAATGCTGAATTTTGTTGGTCTTTTTCCTTGGTTCGTTCCGCTTTATGCGCTAAATGAAATTTATTTCCCACAAATTCAAGTTTTTCGGAAAAGGTAAAAATCCTTATATGTTTTTTTCCTTATATGAAATATCGGGCAATTTAATTTAACGCCAGCGAAAGAAAAACTGCTCAGTAAAATATTTGATTTGATTACATTAACGATTTTTCCGGAACTTTTTATATTTCATTGAGATCGACAAGAATTATGCGTCTGAAATGTTCTAGCGTGTTTTTTACTATGCGTGAAAAACATCACCTTTCATGTTCGTCTCAATTTCTGCAAATCTTTTTATATTTATATTGAATTCTCAATTGACGTAATGGACATGTTCTAAGTAGGAAGAAAATTGCTTGAATTCCACCCAACGCGATTCATCAATCCATCTTCGGAAAACTGTCATTAAATCATCAATCTCTTTGCTAATCGCGTTTGCTTGGCTATTAACATACATAACGTACATTGTTTTACGCTTAGTATTCCGGAGACTATCCTAATTTTAAAGCATGAAACAAAGACTAAGGAAAATATTCCTAAGGGTAAATTTTAATTCAGGATGGCTGTAGGTTTTTAAAAGTTATTTTTAATTTATGGATACCTTTACTGTGGTACGTGCAATATAAAAAGATACATATTCTAGAATTTCGTTTAATTTAGTTTCTTATATATATAAAAGAGGACATTCTAGAATTTCGTTTAATTTAGTTTCTTATATATATAAAAGAGGACATTCCTTGTTTTATTTTGTATTAAACGTTACGAGTATAACTGAAAGAAAGAAATCCTTTTTTTTATTTTAATGTGGACTGAATTTAAATTATCATTATATAAATTGAACGTAGTTATGCAGAAATAAGCCAGTCTACAATTTTGAAAAAAATGAGATATTGTTGTTATCGGGTGCAGTAAAGTTAATTCTACGTTCTGCTAAAAGAAGCCAGACCGCTTTCATTAAAAAAACTAATATTCACTTTCTGAAAATAGTGACGGTCACAAAAGCGGCATTTCTTAATTTTATTAAAATACCCACAGCACTAAAAAATCTTACGGTACTTTAAAAATCATTAAAACTAGTCAAATAGATAGTAAAATTCTTGTTACGATAATAAAAGAAAAACATTTATTCATTGTTTACATTTGTCGAAGTCAAAATCATTCGAATGTTGTGTAGATTAGATTATTAACTTTTTTCACAAAGGTGCTATTATGTCAGTTTCACTTTTCTATGGCTATGCTTTCTGCATAACTATGTTTAATATTTCCTCTGCTACCAAAATATTCATGCCAGTGACCTAGCAGATGGTTTTCAAAGTTATCGCCGTAGTTGTAAAAATGACATAAATAATATAATAAAATCACCTATTATTTCATTATTTTCGGCACAAATTAAAGTTATGTATAAATATGTCATTTATAAATCACTTTGTTTTTACACCACTTGGACTTATTTCTATGCTTTACTAGTTTCGGAAGGCACAGTTCCTTCCTCCTACATAGAGATGCAAGGCGGTAAAATTACCGCGGTATTTTACGGGAATTTAACAGATTTTGGTAAAATAAGGTATTTTTCGGTGATTTACGGTATTTTTCGGTGTTTTACGGTATTTTTCGGTAAGAAGCGAATTTGACTACTACTTTAGGATAACAGGTTAGCCTGCTTAACAAGGCATCAAATTCTCAGCGTCTTAGACCTCCCCTGCTAATTTAGTTGGTAGTTCATGTCACAACTACGAGATGCGAACCTGACTTGTGGGGATGCACAGGAGCTGGCATCCGACCGAGATGCCTGGAGGATCCTGTCAACACCATATGCTCCAACTAGGTAGCGGACATGGAATGATGATGATGATGGTGATGACTTTTGGTAGGTCAACTATCAAATAATTAGTAAAAAGTTAGTGCAAATAGCGCTCTTCCGCTATTTTGATAAAATGTTTTTGATGTTCAAACGTGTATCTTGGAATGTATTGATCCTACGAAAAAAAATTACTACAATTTTTAGGTAAATGTTATTTTCTCAAACGTTCGTATATTTTTTTCTATAAAATCTTCAGGGACGTATTATACACAAAAAACTGATTTTAAGCACCATTTTTTCAAAATCGTGGCATGATCGGTCAAAACTTAAGGTTTTACTAAGGGCCCTATGTCCACCGGTCCTGTTAAGTTTCAAAACATAATAACCTTTTTTATAAAAAAAAAGTACATACCGAATGACCTTGAACGTCCCATACTTCTAATAAATCTTGACAACCACCCGATGGATCTAAACCTGGTTTTCGCAGTCATGTCAAGTATCCTAAAACAATGCTACTCGTATTTGTAATATCTTTGAAAAATTAAAATTAGTACGTCAAATTCGTTTCTTACCGAAAAATACCGTAAATTACGGTATTTTACCGCGCCTTTTGGTAAAATTTCGTAATTTTACATCCATATTCCTACAGGGCTGGTATTCCAAACGCTCTCGCGGCCGCACATACCGTTTTGTATGTAAACACACGAGAAAACCTGTTTTCTCGTGCCACGAGTGTGGTTCAGAATAGCACTCCTGGTGTTATAAACTGTATTGCATTGAAATAAACTCAAGTGAATAAAAACAGAGTGTTTTCATAATTATAGATTTAATCATGTTATTCCATAAAATTGACGCCGATTCAATCAATAATATTAGTTATGTATAAGTATCACAACATAATAGTGTGTCTGATATTATAATATTTAGTGTAGCTGAACGAACCCTCTTATGAATAAATTGACGTTCCAACGCGTCCTTACCTACTGTAGTGAACTTTTTACTTGGAGACACCTTATACCGAGAATTAATGTAATCTAAATGCAAACAGCGTCCTGTAGCTGAGACATTGTCGTCATATTGATGGCTTTTCTGTTTTTGAAATGAATTATTACTGCTAAACGAATCTTCCTGAATCGAAACCACTTGCTAGAAGTTTATAATTAAATAACAAAATGTTGAAATGACTACGTACTTAAATTTATTGCAACAGAGAGGGAAAACATTTTTGTAAGTCTGCTCATCTTACCTTCATGTAACAAAAATGATCGAAATACGTCGCGGTTAGTGTACCAACGCAGTGCCCTATGGACCTTTAGGTGCCGAAAGAGAGTGATGATCAACTGTTATTCATATTAAACCCTGAAAAACAAAATCTTATTTATGTTCGTAATGTAAGGTACAGGAATGCTTTGTAAACTAATTACGCAGGCGGTAATGAAAATATAATATCCTAGATATTCTATTGTTATTAATTAAATAAGCGTATTCGGCCTCGCAGTGTAATAGTCAGCGCGTTTGCCTACCATGAAAGCGGTCTCAGGTTCGATTCCCGCAATATTTGATATGAAATATTTTTTTAAAAGGGTGTTTTTACACTAGAATATTTTCATAGTTCCAAGTTTTCCCAGGAAATTATGTTAAACCCAAAACCCGAACGACTTTTGCTCAGAGACACATCTTCTTTATCGCACCGAGAGCGTTTAATCTTTTGGAAGAAAGTATTAAGCTTTCAAGGACGAAATCTATTTTCAAAAAAGAGTTTCAAGGCTGGATCTTTAATTTGAGTAAGAAACTCCTTGATGGTTTTACAAATATTTGACTTAGTTTATTTCAATTATATTTATTTTTGTACTTCTAATGTTTTTTCATTATGTGTTCTTTTATATGTTAAAATGCTTTGTATTTTTTAATGATGTTTTTGTTCTGTTATTTGTGTAGTATATATGGTGATATTTCAATTTTATTTATTTATTCATAAATATGTACACTACAAAATGGAATATCCTCATTTATACATAAAGAAACACTAAAAATAAAAATGTTAAATTAAAGGTATACTCGTATATAAAATTTACACATAAGTATGCATAATATTCATATAATAATATGTTAAAAAAGTAAGAGAATCTTGTAACGAAAAACTCCCTCAGAGACGTGAAAAATGTCAATGTCCAAAGTGATGTTGTTCAACATAGAGATAGCCCTTCCAACAGTCATATCCATTGGCAGGTTGGTTCTGTATTTTGAATTATGAAAAAGTCTGTGCTTACGTTGTCTAAGGTAATTAATTATCCGGAATATAAAAGCTGATTCTCCACACAAATACACATTCTTTCTGGTCTCTAATCTGCTGTAACCAAACATTCCTTGGAGGAACTCAGTGGGATAAAGCCATGGATAATATCCGCACTCCCTCATGTACAGAAACCGAAGAAATTTCTTCTGAACCCTCTTCATCATCAGTGATTACTTCAACTCACACGGTCCCCAAATCATCGAGCCACTCTCAAGTCTACCTCGCACCAACGAGTTATAAAGAATTCTCATTACTCGTGTATTACCAAAAACCCTGGCAGTTCGCAGGATGAATCCTAACATCTTCAACGAACTACTACAAACTGTTTCGATTTGATCATGAAATGTCCGGGAACTCACAAAAGTGATGCCCAAATCTTTAACCTTCGAAGTCCGCGTAAGGTTCTAGTCATTTATTCTATAGCGGAAAAAAAGAGTTTTGTTCTTGGTGAAAGACATAACTGAGCATTTTGAAATATTGAACAATAATTTATTTCGTCTTCCCCATTCAGATACGTTTATTATATCCGTTTGGAGAGAACGAAAATCATCCAAAGTTTTGACCTAGTACTTATGTAGGTGAAATAATTCTGTCAGATCAGTTCTCTATCTTTACAAAAATCAGCACGAATCATAATTCAAGAAATATGGCTGTTGGAACATTGGCAGAATGAAGAATGTTACACCATTGCCCAAATAATAAAATATTTCAGGTAAAAAACGGCCTCAAAATATCCATTTTATGTCAACCTCGTTGATAATCATATCATGATCTCAATTTCTCCCATTTTCATTTTTTTTTCTTTTATTTAGGAAACATACAATACAGTTAACGCCTGTAGAGTACGAAAATAAACCAAAGCTTTAACCCTCAAAAATAGCTTCAACTCCCAACTCAACACAGGACTTTGATTCAATGGAGTTGGGATTTGTGTCTGAATAAATGTTACACAAATTTATTGTGAATTAAATAAATAATCCCTGGAGCGTAAGACAGATCATATCACCTTCGTGAATCAAAAATGATCAAGATACGCTGCGATTGGTGTACCAATGCAATGCCCCATGCACCATTAGGTGCGGAAAGGGAATGATGATGATGATTGGTATGCCCACGATATGAACATGTATTCGGCCTTGCAAAGTCAGCGTAGCTGGATCAGTTGTGAAATAAATATTTACAGTTTACGCTTACTTATTCAAGGCTTTTACCGAGCTGTGAAAGCACGCAAATCCTTACACGAGCACATATATTACAATATTAACTACTGCGCTTTATAGGCAGCTGATGGGAAACCCGATTTATGAAATACCACCTTATTATTTATGGTAAGTTGTTTCTGAGAATTTTACATTTAACTCGAGACTACGTCAGGTGAAGTTCGTTTCTGTGAACGTTTATTTTCAAAGACATTATTTCCAATGGTGTCTCAGAGCAACAAAATGGTGAAAAAGATGGCCTCAATGACCAGAACCTCCTGCAAAACGAAAATGGAAGCTGCTTATAGCCCATTTCTCGTGTATCGTCCCAATCCACACGGCACGGTATAATTAGGGCGGGTGGATACTTGTTTATTATTTTATTTTTTCGTTTTATTTATTTGATTTCTACTAGCAGGTAAAAAATCCCGAAAGGAAATCAAGTGGAGATTCGGCCTTATGGTGTACTGGTATAATGATACGCGAATGTAGAATTTCGAAATACAATCAGTAAGTCGCAAGTAGCAACCAATTCTCACATTCAACTTGTTAGGTTACTTTAAACATTGGTTGACTGTTTAGCAAACATTTCTTAAAGTAGGTAATAAATACAAATATGAATATTTAGGTGCGTTAAAAGGTAAAAGAGATATGTTTTAACTCTTAAAAGACTTGATATATTACAATAAACGTGAAGAACATTTTACAGAAGGGAATAAAGAAGTCTAGGCATCTACAGGGCGTATAACCTGTCATTTGCTGGTTTAAGTGGCCACTTTACACACTTTGTAAAATTCACCATTCTGCCTGTAATTGAGTATCTACATTCCTTCGACTCTTCCATCTGTTGACGTTTAAGCTCTGTGGATGCCTATATTCCCTTCTGTAAAATGTTTTTCATCTCTGTTGTAATATGTTAATATTAACAGTTCCCTAGGGGGTTGAATCCAGTCCTTGTCTCCAAAAATTTGGACAAACTTAAAACATTGTTCTTAAAAGACTGCTATAAAATCCCACTTCAAATGGTTCTGTAACATCTGTAAGTCGTTAAGCAAAAGACTAGATATTTTGAAATACTATATTAAATAGTATATGTTCCTTGATTTACATAAATAATCATATGATATAGGCTTGCGGTTGTATAATACGACTTAATATTTTACTAGTGAGATGTATCTTTTTACGTAGAGAGATATATAGAAAATCCCCCTATTGTGTTAAAATAAGCTGTTAATATGTATGTGTGCATTGTTTTCGTATTCCATGTGATTAGAGAATGTATTATAATTTGTGGTGTTGGAGTGAAAATGGAGGTATTTTATATCCTACCTAAGTACTCGTAGATATTTCGTAAACAGTTCGCGCCCTTGTTAGGCGTATTTACCTACTAATCAAACAGAGTTCATGAAACATTTAAAGAATTTCTTGAGTTTATTTCATTTTTAACGAAGATGGAAAACAGATAGTGGAAAGACGCGCTGAAAATACTTTCTATCGGGATCCAGGACACGCAACCTTTTAAAAATGTATCATTACTTTGACAGGTTTGCTGTTTTTACACGGAATTAATTCGTTTTGACGGCAGTTTTAAAATATATTTTTCGCTGCGTAAACAACATCCTAGTCTCTGTTTCATCTCGTTCCAGTTTTCAGATTTGAACATGAAATCAGACTGACATAATATGGCAGATTTAACGCGTTTCTTACAAATATTGACAGCCAGAACAGGTTGGATCGGTGATAAATGTCTGACTATAAAAATTCGAAGATCTGGGCTAAAATTACCTTTAAATAAATATCAATGTACAAGTTTTACGAGGGAATAACGTGTATTCCATAAACACGGGGCAGTTTTTTCAAAAATCGTACTAAGATTTATTTATGTATTTTTTGGATAAAAATACACACAAATATGACATTTAATTAATTAATTTATTTAAAACTTCAAGTACAAAGAATAAGTATTTTGGCGGACTTGTTGCTAAAAGCAATATCTTTCAGCTAACCAAAAAGCAGACTGGTCAAAAGAAGAGTCGGTCTAAAATTTGTACCATAAAACGAAATATCAACAGATACATACATGAAAAAAAAAACCTAATTAATTTAAAAGAACAGATGTTTTTTAAAGGGGAGATAAGGCTTACGCATATTAACTTTAAAAAAGTATAATATGTTATACATGTTAAAGGATGAGGAATGAGGAATCAGATAATGAGTTTGGAAGGAGAAGAAAAGAGGGACCTTAGGAAGTTTTTAAGATATTTATTTTAGTAAAATTATTATTAATGTTTTGCAAATGGATTATTATCACCAGTTTTACTCAATTATCAAAGGCGATTGTAATTTGTTCATAATTCAGAAGTTAACAAATTAAAACAAGGATGGAGAATACCTTAAATAAGGGAGTATGGAAGACTAGGCATTTACAGGGCTTATGACCTGTCATTGGCTTCTTTAAGTGGCCACTTTACACACTGTATAACATTTACCATTTCGCCTATGTTTGAACATCCATATTTCTTCAATTCTTCCATTTGTTGATTTTAGTAAAGTTTAGGAGCTGAAACCTTTATTGTTGTGAAGAAATTCATCTGACTAAATTATTTCACATACTAGGCAACGCCTGAAAAAAATTCCCATTTTCAACTTCTTCTTGGACCGGTTGGTTTTATTAAAATATTGGAGTTTGTCTAAATGTTCGTAGACAAAAGACTGGATTTCACCCCCTCGGGAGTCATTAAGATTAACAAATTACAACAGTGATGGAGAATACCTTAAATAAGGGAAGTGTCTATATTATTTATTATACAGATTAAAGAGCGTCAATGTAAGATGGTAAAGAGCAGTTCTTTGTTGAAATGTCTGGTCATTCAGAATGTTTGGAAATTTTAAATTTTCATCGTGGTCAATATAAAAAACCTCAAGACTAGTGTGATATCACAATAACCATAATATTATTACTTGCAGTTTACTTCACTTACTTCTTCTTCTTCTTCTTCAGCCTTGTTCTCTCCACTGTTCGATAAAGGCCTCTTCCAAACGTCTTCATTCTTTCCTATCACCCGCTTTCATCATCCATGTTTTACCGGCTATGGAGACAATGTCATCGACCCGACCCATCTTTTCTGTGGCCTTCCAACACTTCTTTTGTTTGGCCATGGTTTGGCCTTTATAATTCTGGGTGTCCACCTCCCACTTTCTACATTTTAGTAAATAAAGTACAGCTTTTGCAACATTGTTAATTTTGCCAAATAGTTTTGCATTTTGTGGTTTTTTTAAATGAAGTACCCTACAGAATGTATTTTTAGAAAAAATAATTACGTATTCACTTTTGATTTTATAACTGAGTTATTCCGCTTTTACGAATTTCTTAAAGTGGTACCCATAAAAAGTAAATTAACATCTTAGTTTTACTTTTACGTTTAATGATTGTGAAATCTTCAAGATTGGTTTTTACTAATAAATTTGTAAAATCCCCCCGTATCCTCATTCAGTATTGACTTAAATGAAATCACAGTTAATTTAAATCAATAACTATAGATTAGGTAAACCATCATTCATATCCCGAAGTGAATTGCTCTAAATATGAATATATTATTTACCCAGTGAATGTATTTTAAATGAAGGGAGTGGACTGTGAAAACACTGCAGATAAACGAATGAACTCGCATAAATTTTACCTTAGAAAACAGCGACACAGATTTTTAACATTAATGTGAAAGAGAATAACGTTATCTAAATTTGTATGAAAAAAAAATAACAGTCTCATTTTTATACAGTACAATCTAGATATACTTATACGGAATGAATAATTCCTTAGCTCGTTACATTCTCTAATTAAGTTTTACTGTTCGCGTTACTGTGAACGTGAAATGATTACTAATTTTAAGCTTTCTTTAAATCTCCTATGCCTATCAACATATTTGCTTCCTACAAACGAAATTCCCGGTCCATAGAATTACTTTCTTTCCTAACTAAAAGAAGGGTCCATCGGTTCAATTTATTTAATGCTTCTTATAAAGCTACACAATTTTTAATATTTTCCCTATTTTCGTTATTACCGCTATAATTTATTTTATCAAGCTCCCCTTGGGCGAATGCTTTAAACTTATGGGAAGCTGCACGTACAATATTTAAATAGCAAAAGGGTTTAATTCCGCGTATAATTAAGCATTTCCTATTTATTAACGTCTGCATAAATTATTATTTTCATTTATTGAACCAAATTATGTTACAATATTCTGAATTCACAGGCATGAGTCGTTCATGGTTGTGTCACTATAAACTATGTCTCGGTTATCAATATAATGTTTTTTAATAAATTAATAAATAATTACATTTATTTATTATAGAACCAAAATCTTCATTTAAAACGTACAATGAAATAATTTTATAACATACAATGAAATAATTTTAAAAGTATAACAAATAATTGGTTTTCTTTATTTTTATTATTTTGTTAGATAGTGTAGATATTTACATTATACAAAATTGATTGAAAACATGGTTTGAACATCACCTTAAAGCTAGTTTATTTTGTTTTTAATACTCAAGAAGCCAATTTTTTGAAGGATGTTTCCGGCCCCTTAAAAGTTACGATTTCTTCTTGGTTAATATTTTATTATTATTTTTTATTTTAGGTGAGAATCAAAACAGTTTTAAGAATACTGGCTGTAACATTAGGCGTTATGTTATTTCGATCCTGTTCTACTATTTGTGTAGATACGAGGTAATAATATTAATATTCAACCTTCTGTTTCTTCATCTTATGTATTTTCGTTTATTTTATCGCGTTTTCCGTTAATCTTTCTTCAAAGAGACACCTGCTCCTTGTTCCAAATGTCAGCAATAATCTATAATGAGCTACAGAATCCAAGGTATAATCTTGTCAATTTTTTATGTGTTCCTCAAAAACGATTTATTATACCCAATTACTATTTCAACGCGCTTACGTTGTTTTATTTTGCTAGCAGTACCTGGGCTTAGTTATTTAAAAATACTAAACTTAAAACGTTTTTATAAGTCGTCAATCTTCGCCTTGGACGTGAATTTCGGGTTAATTATTTCTTCATCTTAAATATGGTATACCTGCCATAGAACATAACCAATTATGTGGTTACTTTTCGAATGATTTGTTGTTATACCGAACCGCTAATAATCATAATTAATTTTATCCTTTTTTTCAAATCACGTTTACGTAAAATTCTTTCTAACAAATTTGACAACTAAGACGAAATAAATTTTGATGTTCGTTTGTGGTCAATGTTGCCTTCTTTTGTTTATAACTCTTCGTTGGTCAGAGTTAAAGTGGAACTTTCCAACTCTCCCCGAAACAAACCTTTATACGAACAAATACCAGGCAGAGCATTTAAGGACCAAAGTCTCTTTGGCAGAGCCCACATAAATACGTTGCCAAACAAGAAAATCCGCTCAAAGGAAACTCTCTTTAACGTACTTTATTTTTATTTGTATGAAAATCAACCGATCCAGACACAAAAAATGTTCTTATAACAAATCAAAATGCTTTGATTCAGCGATTTAACCTTTTCAGACCTGAAGTAATTTCTTTGGATATAAAATGTAGTTTTAATTCTGTGTGTACAAAAAGAATTTAAGATATAAGTGGATAAAGGTATTATGTGATGAAAAAACAAAATGCAAAGATATCTTGGGTTAAAGTTTTAACACCAGTACCTACAATTATTACACCTTTGTTCGCTCTCAAAATTGGTTTTCTGCTATTTTTTCATGCTGGTTTTATATGGAGGACTGTACATAAAATTGACATCTATGAAAAAAGTATATTTTTGAAAAATTTGCGACCTAACACCTTCATCTACTCACGTCTCCCACAGTTTTTTGGTATTTTTAATGTTTTTTTACTTTCATCATCATCATCATCATTTCATGTCCGCTCCCTAGTTGGAGCATATGGTATCCACAAAGAGCCTCCATGCATCTATCGGCTGCCAACTCCTTAGCGTCCTCCCAAGTCAGGTTCTCGTCGTTTTCTACTTAAGAAATTATTCAACTTTATTTTTTTATAAACAATGGAACTCAAAACTAATAATCAACCGAAAAAATGTATTTTAAATGTGTTATTATTATGTAATAATACAATATATGTTTATCCAATCAAATTAATTTAATTTTACTGAAATAAGTTCAAGACTTGCCTTACATATCATTTATAAGGATAACAAGTACCTCTAAAACAAACAAACCAGCTGTCAGAGATAAAAAACGATTTTTCTGTGTAGAACTTCGCCTTACAATTTTATGCTCTAATTTTTTAAGACTACATTTTTATCCAATTTCCCGTACGGCTAAACTTCATCATTATACAGATTAAAAACATATATGTTCTTTTCAGTGCTGCTTATCGTAAAATGCGGTTTTACATTATATTGGTTAATTTATACTGTATAGTTTAAATTAATTATTTCTTAATAAATTCCCAAATATCATGCTCTAAAAATAAAAATGCTGACGTATTGTTATTTGCTTTGTATCTGTGACAATAGTAACTATTACTAATAACTATTATGACTCCGTTTATTTCTCTGAAAGGGACCAGCTATTGAAATGGTTTGTTATCCTCACTTTTACAATTTAAATTATTCATAACTGGACATTATGTGTGTGAAATATGAACCAGTGCATTGGCACTATTAAATATCTGTACGTATGTATCTATATAAAATACATCCGATAATTTCCGGGTGTGTAGTCAGATAAGTTACAAAATAATAAAAAATTAGTTTTAAGCGCCACTTGATTATTTTTAAAAAATCTTTTTATGTGAGTAGTCAGCTCAGTCCAGAGGATATTTTTCTTAAGAGAAAATGCGGTCTGGCTTTTCTCCTCACAAATTTATTCCCGTATATTGCTCCAGATTATGGCACTGTGAGAGTTGTGTTTTTTTTACACACTATACATACTCGTATTTAACATTGACGTATCCGTCTCCATTGTTTTACTTTTTTGATAAATGTTTTTTTATGGAAGCTAGGACCATTCAAAAACACACGAAAGCGCCCTGTCTTGTCTGCCGTCTTCGGGCGTACGGTAAACAAATATTTTAAACATTTTTGAAAATCGGGAAAAATACTGACACGGAAAATTTTATTCTAATTTAAAAAAAAAAACAAAATCGGTTCAGTTTTGGGGCGTGGAAAACGGTATTTTTCGCACAGTATCTGAAAGGAATATTTTTTGTATATGACTGCATATAGTTGTTAATTAAGTTAGGTTTTGTGTCAATCTACATAGATAAGTCCAACACTTTTTTTCAAATCGTCAAAAACGTTATGAAATATTTTAATATGTTAGTATGTTTGACATAAAATTAAAAGTCAATACTTAAATCGTTATTTGTTTCCACGAACAAACATAATTTTAATTAGATGAATGTAAATATTTTTTTAACGATGTTTTTGCTGTATCTCAAAATAAGAATTTTGGACTCAACTGGGTACACACACTGGCCCGGGAATTATTATGTAGTTACACGATCTATAAGTCTACTTACACATTAAATATTGATATAGGGAGGGTGCTATAGTAATTGGTCATGCTACAATAATTGGACATTCTAAATCTAATGGTCGCAAATAAATAATAGAATAATCCTTCGAAAAATGTATTTTGGATAAATACAGTTTTTACTGAGTATAGTGACTTTTTAAAAATCAACCATTCTAAAATAAAACATTCTCTTGTTGAAAAATATGTCACAAAGAAGTAACACTTTTTTAACTTTACAAAAAAAAATACTGAAGTTTTTATTCATTTTCGTAAAAAATAGTACCGCGTTTTATAAAATGTTACTGGTTTCTCCTCCAAAATGTTCGGATGGACTTAACGAGCGTTTCCCAGTCGATACTATAGGACACGTAATCCCATATAAATGACGAATATCCTTCAATGAGTGCGGCGCAATATAGTTCAATGAGCAATGAGAATTGAACAAAGGTTCTCGAGGTGAGTCGAGTCGTTTAGCCGTTCGGTGTGTAGTGTTTACGGTCGGTTTTAGAGCGGCAGTATAATCCACCCATTCTCCGTTCTCTAGTACTACGTTCCAGTCCACCGCGCGTAAACCGCACCTTGTTATTTCTGCGCATCCTCGCTCCGGCTTACAAGTTCAAGTTGATTCGGCTCGCCTGCAATGTTCAATAAATAAATAATTACTGACTGTATTAGATACTAGGTACCCACTGTTCGCGGTCGCCGGCCGCTGTCTCCGATCAAAATGCAAAGGCTTCACCGCCAAACAATTCGAAGCCACTACTTCGCAGTGGTCAAAACTATCAACGCTATTTATAATTTCAGCCATGAAATCATTTAAACCTTATCAAAACAACCGCGACAACGACAAAAGTATAATGTGGGAGTTTATTGTACTTTGGTATGTCATTTCGAATGCACGAAAATGACGTCACGCGACAATCTGCTTTAGGTTGTGTCCCTAATTTCCGTGTATGATTTTTTATTTATGGATTCGGATGCGCGATTCATTCCCCGTAATTACCTGTTATTTGTGTATTCTAACTTACAATTTCTACGTATGTATCTGAATACAAGTAATATTGCATTAATACTCAATAATATTACGGCGTTCATTGTACTCGCGTATTTCAATGAATAATTAAATGGAAATTATTTAAACCTGTTTTGCATTAGTACTGGGTTTGGCCTTTTTTTATACATAACCTACCTAATAATTATTTTTGCTTTAGGCTAAAATTAACTCTAACAATACGCCCATTTAAATGCATATTTTTACAAGTAAAAATCTAGTAAAATTGCCGGATTTTCACAACGATTTGGAACTGCATTTACTCGTCGCTTTTCTGAAACTTTATAAAAGCATTCCATTTTCTCCCTGCAAATTTCAAAGGTATTGTATTGTATCTATTGTTGTCAGTTTTATAAAGTTTCCGTCTCGAATTCCAAGTATAGTATACAGTCATATATTGAAGTGTTGAGGGGCTTGCAGGTTTTGTTTTTCTATTCTGCATCGAAAAATATAATAAAATAAGTTTTTTTTATTGTATTTTTATTTGTTCCCGATAATTAATTTGTTCGAATATCAGTGAATAATTTAAATGATGTGTTGCTAGTTTCTATTTTTGTTTGTGGTCTACTTTTCCAGTAAATCTCCATTAAAATCTTAAGTTGGTAAGTTTTCCTTGGCTGTCAAGAGAACGCATATCGTCTGTCTTCACACTGACACTGGCTGTACCGTGTTCGCCATTATTGGATGTCACGTCTATCCGCGATTTTGTGCAGATGCCAAATCGGTTTCAAATAGTTGGGCATCATTACGGATCCCTGGTTCGATTCTCCGTTTGATTAATGCCAGATAACTCCGTTCGATACATTATAGCGCAATTGCTTGACAATTAGTAATGTGGTCATGCTTTCATTAATTGTGAGCCAGCGGTGTCCGTTTCCTGATCCCCGAACGATGAATACACATTAGATATTCTGTATAGCGACTCTTCGCCCACACTTCCGTTGTCTGCTTATAGCAGGAATCAGTTAAGGCGTGCCGATCCAAACCATTGTTCGAATTGAACACAGTCTGGCGATAATTTCAGTTGTAATACGTTATAAAGAAGTATCATGATTTCAGTTTATATTAAACAAACGTATGAACCATCTCGCCGTTTCCCCGTGGGGGTAGGTAGAAAGGCTACAACAAGGATTATTCCAAATTTCTTCATGTCTATCTTCAAGTATTTTTCAATTTGGTCATGCCATATCTTTCTCGGTCTTTCTTGTTTTCTATCAATATTCGTATTGTAAAACTTTCTTTAGCCGTTCTATCATCGTCCATTCGCTGTACATGTCCAAACCAACATAGAACCCCTTAATTGATTTTGTCGCAGAGAGATTGCATTTCAAAAGCATTCAGCCTACTTTCATCCATGTTTTTTCCAGCTCCATATTTCGCTTCCACCAGGACTACACTGTGAACAGCTAATTTATTTTCTGTCAATTCTCTGGGTGATATCTATAATTCTAAAATGCCTCTTTTTCAGCATTTTCTACATCATCAATTCTACATGAAATGAACATTTAATGTAAAATATTATTCAATCAAAATTAAACTGATGTTCCTCCGGCGAGTTGTGCGGTTTCGGCAAACTGTGAAACTTTTTGCTCAATGTTTAAACTTCGAAAGCAAACAATTGTTTTTCCACTAATTTTATTTATTGCTTCAAAATGTTTCCCCCGAAATTAATATAATGAATTCTGCTTGTACATCTCGTTATACGCTGAATTAAATATTAATTCCCTTCGGATTTCATTAACCCTTTTTATTGGTCGTTGTATTAATATGATTTTTATTCCTGTTTTGTTTAGGGGCGGGGGTTGCGGGTAGATGATATTCTGAAACAGCAGGAATTTATGGTGAGTTTCAGTACAAGTCAAACTGCACTAATATGTTAATGTGCACCCACCTGCATCTTAGTTGATAATTGCTGTGGCATGATGGTTATAGTTTATACAATTTAAATATAAAATAGTTTTAATTCACAAATATATCTTTAATTGTGTACTTCTTTTTTGATAGTAATATTTCCATGGAAATCTACCGTTAAATGCATGTATGTATTGTGTTGATTTACTGAATGTTTAAATAGCATCTAGTAAATACTTATGTTTAAGCATGTTTGGTGTTTTTTTTATAATTATTATTATCTCACAAAATACACTATTTAGTTGAGTGTGTTGAAAAAATATTTGTATTGTTTTAGCATAACATTGACACGTGTTTGTATCTATGAAAAAAATATATTTTCATAGCTAACTTTTACTTGTCAATTAGGTTTCACATCATCGGAATACTGGTGTCACAAAATTAAGTTTATAATTATACACTAGTCGATTTTAAAGTATGTTTTAATGTAATACAACAGAGATGAAGAACATTTTATAGAAGTCTGTTATTCCTATTTTGAAAAAGAGCAATCTCTCAATCTGTCTTCGTTGGGGAAACCTAGAACGGAGATGGACCTTATATGCATTTTCATAATACTTAATGCTATACGTGATATCCTATCTCTGTTGCAATCAATTTCTTTTCATGTTTCCAATCGTGTCACCAAAAGTCAAATTCTGCTATTTGTCAAATCTTCTACGAGCAACTCTTGTTTTTATGCCCCAATTTCCAGAATGCGTAGATTAGTCAATTCGTCACACGACTTAGAATTCTTCGGGATAGATCTTCCGGCTTTTCGTCGATCTCTTCGCCATCAACACTATGTGGGATGAATATGGTTTGGCATGGATTAGCTCGATGTCTTATATGTCGGTCGTGTTTATGAATATACTGTACCATTATTTTATTTCCATTGTTTGTCTGTGCTACATGGTTTAATGTTTTTTTTTCAGTTTCTTATACATTTGTTTCTTCATATAACTATTGTAATTGGCTAAGGCCTTATATATAATATATTTTTTTAAATCTAGCATTTACGGGGTTTATTACATGTCGTTGGCTGGTTTAAGTATCCTTATCGTTCACCAGTCTTCCTATACAGGGTGTTCTTTAAACCCTGTCACACCCAAAACCACGATGATCAGTATGAGCAAGAAGACATATTGGCACATTAAAAAAAAATTAGAACGACTAAAATCTTAAAAAATTAAAGATAAATAAAAAACAAATGGTTTACATTTAATTTTTTTTTTTTACATTTTTTTTTTGCACCACAACAGGCCAGATAGCCTAATTACAGTGGTGAATTACATCACAGAGCACCCAGGCTTGAGAAAAATCACATTTTAATTTTTGTGTTCTCACCGGGAATCGAACCCGGAACCTTCCGTGCGTGAGTCAAGCGTCTTGACCACTACACCACGGAGGCCGCCGTGGTGTAGTGGTCAAGACGATATAATGGTTGCTTACTCCTGTAGGGGAGAAACGAAACTAATATGTCTTCTTGCCCATACTGAACATCGTGGTTTCAGATGTGACAGGGTTTAAAGAACATTTGAGAGTTATTAATATTAATACTGTATTTGTATTAATATTAATAACTCTCTAGGTAGTTGAATCCAGTTCATGTCTACGAAAATTCGGATAGATTTGAAATATTGTTGATAAAGTATATTTATTTATGAAACTCAATTATTATTATTATTCTTTATTGATTTTGTATTTTTTTAAACGATTTAAAATCATGAAGTAGTAAATTTAGGTTTTAAAGTTACGTTATTTCGAAAGTGTCCATTAGTCGTAAATAAACCAAACCAAATTAAAATAATTATTCACGTATGTTTCACTTCAGCATCTAAACTAAATCGTTGACATTTCTCCAATTTTGTGGTTTTATAAAAAAATGGGTTTGCAATATTTAAAGTAGAAATGCGTCATGCGTTCAATGTCGTTCGTAAAATACATAATCTTTAACAATATTTTTTTATGTAAATGCTTTTTAAGTCAATATAATAAGGCATACCTTGCTCTAACGTCCGATAATAATTCCTTTTGACTTTATGCTGTTTATAAAATTAGTAGCTAATATTGATGAATATACTTGGATTACTCTACAACTTTTTATCACTTTTCAAATGGTGAAAAGTTTGCAAGCGCTTTTCCGGAAAAAACGTGGACAATGGCGTTTTGTTTGGAATTCAAATTTTTATAATTCGATCTAAATTCTGTTACCAATATAGGTACATAGGATTAAATATTCTTTAAAAGGAGGCTTATTTTATAATGACAAGCTGTATCATCTAAATAATACCAAACAATTTATCTAAAACATTTATGTTTGTTAGTGAAAATTCTTGATGGAAGTTTTAATCAATCATAGAAATAAAATACGACCAGAACCTTAGACGAGTGTTTTTATTATTGGATAGCCACCAGGAAAAAAGCGTGAACAAGTGAGTTGAGATAATTCTGCTTCATTAGTGGTTGGCCCGTTCGCCTACCATGCTTGATGTCCCAGGATCGATTCCTGGTAGGGTCAAAGTGAAATATTCTTGTGACGGTTCAACACTGCAATATTTCACTGTCCCTGGACTGGCACCTTACCTTCCACGTATAAAAAATACCTGTGTACATTGCAATTGTATTTTCAATACAGTGCCTGAATATTCACTTTATTTTAACTTAACTTTTCCTTAACACATAAACTGTATCAACTATTTTAGTAATTCACATTTCGGCGTGAGATGTCTCTACACGAAGGACACAAACTACGAAAAAACACCTGTAAGTAGAAACAGTTTGTATAGATGTGTACCACGTATAAATTATCCTCTTTAGGGATATTTGGAAACTCTTGGAAGAGCATGTCAGGAACGTGGAAGTAATACCAATCTCAGAGGAGAAACATGTCCTGTCGAATATAAAGAGAATACGCTATATGGATCGAACGTAACTTTTAACCTAATTCCGAACCGCTCTTTCGACTTTGCTTCTGTGACGTCTCTTTTGTGCCATCATTTCAAATCTTAGAAATAAATATAAAAGTATTATCATACACGGAGACCTTGAGGTGACAGACAATAAAACATATTTTATCTATTTATTAAAATCTACAGTCAATTATGTAGTTATAATATCGCGACCTTTCAGGCAAAGTCACTCACCTAAAAAAACATCATTTTAAGAAATCGCAATTTGAAAGTTTGGAGACCAAGAAAAAATCTGATTTTTGTGTTTTGGAAAATTTTATATGCACAACAATTGATGTGTTATTAATTCATGTCTTTTTTATAAATTCCATTCTTTTTGATGCGAGGCAAGGTGGCTTAAATTTGGTTAAGTTACTTTTGCTTGTTTATAATGAGGACAATGCAAGCTATTGAAGTCAGTGAAAGGAAGGAAATATTAAAAATAATAAATTTAATGTTAACAAATTAAAACAGGAATGGGGTTCTTTTTAGACAAATGAATATGGAAGTTTAGGCATTTACAGGGCTTATGACCTGTCATTGGCTGGTTTAAGTGGCCCTTTTTACACACTGTAACATTCACCATTTTCCCTATGGCTGAACATCCATATTTCTTCGATTCTTCCATCTGTCGATTTATGTGAAGCACACGTGACTTACGTTTACTATCACTGTCGACATAAAGGGGTTTAAGTTGAGTGATGGATTTATTTATTTATTTTATTTATACTTGCCCTTGTCCTTACCTTGTAGACGATGAGGGGAGGTTTAGAGCGACAGTGAAAGGGACATATTTGTTCGTGCTTTTCCTTACTGAATTTGGTTAGTAGAGGAAGAAATATAATCAACTCGTAATAAAAAAATTAAAAAGTTGCTTGCTTGTATGAGTGAATCCGATGAAAGATATCTAGTCTTTAAAACGGATTCGAGTGTGTGGTGGATGCTTTCATGTTGATTTTAGTAAAGTTAAAGAAGTTATAGTTTAATCCCTGTTGTAATTATTTGTTAATCTTAATAACTTCCTAGGGGAGAAAATCCAGTTTTTTGTCTAAAACATTTGGACTAACTCAAAATATTGTAATTATAATGTTGTTTAAAATTTATTTTTATTTTTAAAAAAAATAATATTTTTTTTATGTTTAAAGACCAAGATAATAAATATAAAAAATATTTTTGTATTATTTATTCATACAAATACATACATATTATAAAAAAATATAGTAAAAACGTATCCCAAACTCCATAAGACCAAGGGCCCTGTAAAAAACAAATAATTCGGATTTACGTAACTAAATCTTTTGTAAGTTTCTTTGGTGACGTTTGCCTTTTAAATAACATAATTTTACGATTCGAATGGCGTATTAACTCAAAACGGTCATTATTAGGGCTAGTGAATTTTGCCTGAACTGCGCCGAATAACAGATACCTACTTAATAAAATGATTTTTATCTTATAATTAATGATATAAGTACAATGTCATAAATTATACAGAAATCAATGCAAAAAATATGCGTTTATGCATATTAAACGTTTTTTTACCAAGAACTATCAACAAAAAACATCAATATTGTTTTTTTTACTTTGTTCGTTCCTAGTATATTGATGTGTTATTTTTCACTGACGTTCTTGTAATACTAGGTATAATATTATTGTTTTACTATATTATTGTAATAAATTGGCTGTCCCAACTCAACACAGGACTTTGATCCCATGGAGTTGGGGCTTGTGCCTCAATAAATGTTAATAATTTGTGAATGTATTAATAAATGAATGCACTGGAACCTCTTTACACTGATAATACGTTCCACGCTGTACCGTATTAAAAAAAAACCCTGCAAAAAAATGTATACTAAAAAAGGAACAATGCTGGATAAGTTTTCTTGTATTAATATCAATTCGGAATATCGAAAAACGTATTTGTTTAATATTTAATGTACTTCATTGTTTTTCTTAACATGACTTTGACGTGAAGATTATTCACTATCACTCTCTTAATATATTATTATACGCCAAGTAAAAGAGCGAGTAGGGCGTTCCAATTTATTGATAAATTAATGTCCAAAAAATTTTTTTATTTCATTTTTTGATTTTTATAAATATTATTGAAAATTATATTAGTAATTTAATGTATTTCCTTAATACCTATAATTTCTTGTGGTTTATATATAAAATTTTGCTGGTAATAATATTTTATTATCACATAACTCTTTAATACTGATTTTAAACATCTCACAGTTTTTTCCGGAATAAGTTTTTTTAGTCGTTTCCTTCATACGTATACTAAAAAAAATTTAATCGCTCGCAAATTAATGGAGGCGTATTAAACAAGAAATTTAAAATAAACACAATTCGTTTTACTTCAACCTGTATCCATTATGGGTTTTTGTATGGCCTTTTAGAAGAGACATTAGGTCCTTCTTGTCTCTAGATGAAGTAAGCAGGTTAAACCTAGGTCTTAATTGCAAAGTACATGCTCAAAATTTGTCTGAATTTGTAACGAGGCTCTTATTATTTACTTGATACATTGATAATATACTTAATGCTATATCCGTGTGGTATGTGTATGTTTGCGTCCCTTTTTTAAAATTTAAATAACTTTGTGAAACAAGTAAGTAGATTATGGTGATATAAATATATGTCAGATATAGGTATATTTATTTATTCATATAAAAATATATATTACAGCAGCAAGGCTTACGGGAGTAAAAAAATATTCTCACATCTCGCAACATCTTCGAGATTCGCACTGGTTAAAAAGCCCAGAGAGAATAAAATACAAGCTTTGCTGGACATTATTCAAAACCCTTCATGAAATAGCTCCAATATACCTATCGGACCTTCGATAAGGGAAAACACATGTCAAAGAAAATCTACTGTTAGGTCAGCATTTGATTCAGGCAGAGGAAAACTTGTCGAAATCCGGAGCTCCACAAACACTAGATTCGGAGATCGTGCTTTTGCCGTTGCCGGCCGCTCCGCCTGGAACCTATTGCCTTCAAACTTACGAATCATTGACAGTCCCAGTCAGCTCAGATCCCAACTAAAATCTCACTTCTTTAGTTTATCATACTCTCAATTTTAATTCAGAAAATAAAATATATCACTTAAGCTTTAACTAAAGTTCAGGTATAGAATTATAAAGCGCCCTTGAGGTGATTTTTCACAAAAATGACGCTTTCAGCCAAAAATAATTATTATCGAAAAAAAATAATAACGTATCCCTAACTTTATGAGGCCAAGAGTCCCGTGTTGAGTTAGGATACAGAAAAATAGATAGTGGGAGAATAAATTCTAAGTATATTTTTAATATGTAACATTGATCTTGCGGCTTTGATTCTATGATCCCTAAAGACAAACGGAATGTAATAAAGATAATTCGATTTAGAAAGCTTATGTCTTGTGAGCTTTGTAAATAATACTGAAAATCCAGAAGTATCTGAGGATATTGGAAATTCCTATCCTGTAATCGGATATGAAATACTGTGTTTCTGCAGGATACGATCGTATTTACAAATAGGCGGCACCTGCTAAATGTGAGATTCTTTACGTCTCGTTTTGCACAGGAACTACAATTTCTTAAGAACTACATTATTGATTATTTTTAACATTTGATAAATAATAATTATAGAATTAATGATATTCAATGCTGTTGTACTTCGACACTTTGTATATGGATTAGTCATATGAACGCAGTGTAGTAAACAAATGCAAGATATTAAAAAGAACAATCATTTAATGTAACATTTAATATTAATAAGTATACTGGAACTACTTAAATATATGTAATAGTATACTATACGATTTATATAAAATAACAAAAATGCTCAATTTATATGAATTAATTTACACAGAAATGGTAAAGATGATATTCAAATTGAGAAACAATAAAATAAAGACGAATATTAAATTGAATTAGAACTACAATATGCACTCAAGAAATACAAGAGCATCAAATGCTCTAATTTTTACCCCGCGTAAGAAAAAAAAATTTGGATCCAATTTCCCGTAGGGCTGAAGTTCCTTAGCATAACTTCTCAACAACCTAGGACTAACAGAAAAATAACAGTTTTTTGGAATTTAAACCTTGACCTTTGATGCGTAAGTCCGGGACATTAGCCACGGGACCATAACCCGGTTCAGCCGTTTGGAAATGGTAACGTACATTTTTGTTTTATTGTTGTTTTTTTTAATATTTCTTTTGCACCACAACAGGCCTGAAGGCCCAATCAAAGTGGTGAACTACATCACAAAACTCACAGGCTTGAGAAAAATTACTTTTTTTTTTTTGTTCTCACCGGGAATCGAATCCGGAACCTTCCGTGTGTGAGTCAAGCGTCTTGACCACTACACCACGGAGGCTGCCGATTGTGTTGTAGCTACATACATTGTAGGTGTACTCATGCCTGGAAACGTATGTAAGGGAAGTACCGAATAAAAAAATATTCTTTTTTATTTTGATTAGATATTTTTCACTTAAAAGGTATTGTACCTGGAAAAAAACGTATAAAATTTTCGGACTGCGAAATGCGAACATTAAAACCATTTAAACATATAAAAAACTTTATAAAACATTTGTTCGTCTCCAGCAAACAATACTGTACTCCTATTTGGTCACCTTTCTATAATGTAAGTATTAATCGACTTTAAACAGTTCAACTACCAGTTAAACCGTAACTTCTCTATGCTGAAAGTACCTATGCAGTACCATGGAATAAACTCTCTTAAAAATCAAAGAATAATGTTAGGCCAGTTATTTTTACACAAATTAATTCCCCTAATCTACTTAAAAGACTTCCATTCCGTGTGCCATCTAGACCGACAAGACACAATCTTCTGTTTTACGCAGACAACGCGTCAACAAACTATTTGAAACAATCTACAACACCTAGAACATGCCAGCAATATAAACATCGATTTGCCGAGGCTAATATTTTTTGATAATGCACGTAAATTTAAGTGAAAAATCATAGAAATATTGAGAGAAGCAGGTATTTTACTAATTTTATTATTATACGATTATACATATTTTTTATTTATTTTCTTTTACATTTGTTATATTTAACATAATTTTAATTATTGTCTTAAATGTAGACATTTTTTTTGGTGTGTTCTCGAGTGTCCTACACTAATATACAAAGAAATTGACAATATTTCTGTACATACTGTTTGTTTATCCAATAAAATTAATTAATTTAAAGGTCGTTGCAATAAATGCATGGACGATCTTATTCCTCCTCCTGCGTGTCAGCAACGAAATTGTGATCACCCGTGCCGTCATTAAAATAGTCTTCATAATCGTGACGGTCTCGTTTTTTTGTTTTTTAAGTGAGTTATTTGTTTCATTTTTCGCCTTGACTTTCTCCGTTTTAGAGGTAGAATTTATGTTAAATGTGCTTGGTAACTCTTTTGTTTTCTACCGCATATTTCGAATAAAGTGCGATATGTCATTATGTCTGTACTTCCTCTACGTATGATGTTATAGAATCATGTTTACGGGCATTATATTTTCTAATATAAGATAGATACCAACTTAATCATTCTTACAAAATAAACAGCACGCATTACTGTTGGTAACGAAATTCATGGGTAAGATAGATAATAATATATATTTCATTTCCTAACCGAATTCCTTCGATTATATTATTTCCGGAGATCACGAGAGGTCAGTGTAATTTAGAGAGAAATACATACCTCTTGTGTAACTAAGGAACCACTTTATTGAACATAGACACGATGCTAAAAAATGAGAATTTAGTGCCCCATAATTTACCAAGTCAACAATTTCAATGGATGTGTATTGCATATTTATAAATACGTTTTATCCTAATTTATTTTTTTGATTTTCCTCGGGGGGAGGAATGCTGGAAACTCCTTGATGATTTTTCAATCATTTTTTATGTAAATCAAATTTTAATCTTCATTTTTTAATGTTTTTTTTTGTTTTTATTTTTCGTCCCACCTCAACACAGGACATAGGTCCCATGAAGTTGGGACTTAGTCCCGATGAATGTAAAATAATAAATTATTTGTGCACGTAAATACGAGTACAAATATATAAATAAATTGAACACGTTATTTCATTGAATTTATGTAAATTATTTTTTACAAATTGCGACTCTTCTACTGTATGACGAGGAGTTTCTCTTTTTTTTTAAATATTTTTATTTAGTTCCTCAAGTTAGTAAATATTGCTGTGCGTATTACTTGATATTTACAATTATTTCATTTACTATATATAAATTTTTACAATCCTACATTTTTTCAATAAACATAACATATTTTTTTAAACTAGTAAGTTTTCTTTCACTCTTTATACGTTCACGCATCTCCTCATATACATAGTTTAAAGTATCATATACTTTAAACTCTTTAAAGACTGTCCTAAAAATCGTTGCTGGTGGTGTTACATTAAGCAAAAGACGAAATGTTTTGAAATACTTGTGTTTAAAAACAAAAAAATAAAATTTAAATTAAAAAATTTAAAATGATGTGTACTCCTAAATAAAATATTTTTCATAATTTATAAAAATAATAATATAATTAAGGTCTGTTATTACAAAATACGACTTCATTATATAAATAAAAAAAAGTGATTTATCAAGTCTTGTATTCAAAGCAAAAGGGTGGCCTTATTCTGTAACTAATTCGCTTCGTAAATTAATTCGTATCGTATGAGAGGAAACAAGACCGAAATATGGTTTTAAATGCGTTAGAGTGAGATAGATATATGACAAACGAATAAACTTACTGTAAGGAATGTAGGTATATTGTTGGCGACAATAATATATCTACAGCCGTCTGCATACCCACACAGCTTGGCCAGTCATTCTAGATTTGTCTCTCCTAGTAAACAGTCGCCTCTAACCACAGTATAAGTATTTATAATAAACCACAGTCAACTACATCAAGTCTTTTTTTTTTTAATGAAAAGAAATGTTTGCGTTCTTATAATTTACGCAAATATTCAATTTCGAGGGCCATTTTCAACGAGTTGTAAATAACTCACTATTAGAAACTGGAAACCAAGTTAGGGTAGAGTGGGATTCGAACCACGGACCTTCGATCCGTGAGTCCGAGACACTACCCACGGGATCACAACCCGATTATTACTGATCTTCATTTACCACCATAGGGTATAACACTTACGAAACGAAATTGTGACAAAATAAGCCTAGGGGCTTTGTAAAATATGTTTTAAAAGCGAATGTCTAAATTTCGAGCGCCATTATCGCGTCTGACTTCTGTTTCACCGGAACAATGAAATAAGTCTAATACGCCAGCGACACATCCTGTCAAAAATGGCAGGTATTTTGATGGAATCTGCGGTCCGCGGCAAACGCAACGTTAATTATTACGCTAGTGCGTTTTTCGGGTATTGCGCCCTCAGGAATGCAAGTGAAATATCATTGTTTGACTCGGCTACGGCGCCGTTTATTGTGCTAGGACCAACCGGTCCACGAACCGTGGCCGCTTCAACAACAGCAAACACCTGCCTTTTGGAGATACATACATTAACAGTTCACGCATTCGTATGAGGCGCGTAGAATAATAATGAAACAACTTCATAATTTTAATAATACAAGCTCCTTAACGAAAATGCAGTCTAAACCTTTAGCATGAAATTTTTCCTTCTCAAAGTTACTTAAATACCTTATTACTAGATGTAGTTTTTGTTTTTCACGTTTTAAACCTTACGTTTTGTCTTTAATCTACGTTTTTTTTAAAAATATTTTTCAGTATTTTACGTTACATTTTCTACAGAAACCTTTTAATAATAATTTATTCAGAAAAATACATTTTTATACATAAATATATATTTTAACTTTTCCCATAAATGAAAAAAAAAACTCATATACTACAATAGGGGTTACGTCTTACACAGACTTCCTTCCTATTTTTGGTTAGTAAATATTCCTAAAATTGCTTATTTAATTACAAAATCTGAAGTGTTTTGAATGATTAAAACTTATAAAAAAGAATTATAAATATAATTTGAAACTTCTTTCTAGAGTATTTTGTACAGCAGTACTCTTTATTTTCTCTGTTTATTTCAGTAAAGAAAAATATTTCTCTTTAAGTATAATAGCATTGCCCAGGTATTTTTAATTTTGGAATTGAGATAATTATTCTAGGTCTCGTACTTGCATTTATAAAACATTATTGATTGTATTACATAAATTGAAACTATTTCATTGCAATTTTTATCGAACTCGTTAACTAACGGTTTTGGTATCACTAGATAATCCTCGGAGTACTGAGGTAGAAAGTTCACTATTTTTACCAACCAGTTTTAGCATGTGGGTACAAGGTACAACATATCGATTGAGAGACCACGTTTGTCTTCTGCTATCTGCTTACATAGATTCGTAATTAATAATATCGTGTTGTGGTCCCGTGGCAAGTGTCTCGGACTCACGGCTCAAAGGTCCGTCATTCGAATCCCACTCTTCCCCAACATGATTCCCATTTTCTGATAGAAAGTTATTTACAACTCGTAAAAAAATGGCCCTCAAAATGAAATATTTGGGTAAATCATATGAACGCAAATATTTATTTTATAAAAAAATACATATCGCTGAATGGTCGTTAATAGACTAAGACCAATGCTACTGTATCTCATATCTTACATACGATCATTTCTACTTAGTGATGATATAATTAGCATTAGCATCAGCATCTTAAAACCAAAATGCATTTTCGGTAGCATTAGCAACTACTACGTAAAGATAACGAAATGCTAAGTATTTTTAACGCACGTAATGCAAATTCAGATATTTCAATCAATGTTAACACCTTATTTCTAACCACTAAATATTTTTTTTATAACCGACCGGTTTCGAAGCTACACAAGCATCCTTATCAATTTTTTTTCTTATTCTTAGAGGTGGGGGTCAGTGCTATTTAAGCTCCTGACGTCACTGCGTCCTGTAAAGGTCTATCGTGACAATTCCACATGAGTAGTATTCGCCCTCCAAGCCCAGGTCTATAAAGAGCTTGGCTGCTGAGTGGAAAGCGAGAGTTTACATTTTGCTAAATCTCCCCCTCCAAGCCTAGATCCGTAAAGTATCAGGCTATTAAGAAAGGGGCGAGCTCTTTAACATCCTCAGGTTTAGCCAGTGATCCCCCGAGGATGAGGCTCCTTTACTGATGTAAAGCATCACATTCACATAGAGTGTGTATCCTTATCAATCAAAAAAATGTCTAAATTTGTTGCAACGGAGACGGAAAACAATTTTAAGAAGGGAGTTGGTATTCAGGTATTCACAGGACTTATGACCTGTCATTGACTGGTTTAATTGGCCAATTTTCACACCGTGTAACATTCACCATTCTGCCTGTATTTGAACATCTACATTCCTTCGACTCTTCCATATATTGACGTTTAAGCTCTGTGGATGCCTAGACTTCTATATTCCCTTCTGTAAAATGTTTTTCATGTTTGTTGTAATATTAATAGATGTTAAAAACATCAAAATTTCCTTAACTCTTCCATCTGTTGACTTTTGTGTAGTAAAAGAGCTGAAACCTTTATCATGTGGGTGAGATTCCTGTTAAACTCTCAGTTGCAACAAATTTTGATCTAAATAAATTCAGCCAGTCTGCAAAAATTTGGACATACTCAAAACATTGTTGAATTGAATTAACGTTGGTGAATTGGTTCAGCCGGATTAATCTCACCCACATGCCAAAAAGCGAATACAATAAATTTTTATTAGCTTAAAGTACGAAAAATTGTCAATTTTCCAAACGTATAATATCGCGTACTCGTCAAGTAATAGCAATAGGACGCTTTGTATTTATTATGCTAATTATATTAGCATGCTAATTATTATTTTTTAATAGCAATAATTTTCATGATTACTCAGTTTATATTTCGTACCTACGACTTTCACTGCTTGAGGGTCCAGAATACGGGCCGGCGCGACACGCACGCTAAATAGCTTCTGATGCAATATGTTCGCCACATGAATTATTCGGAATATTGCAAAATTCAAACAAATTGCCTTTTGCACTCTCGGTTTTTTGTTGGTCATTCATTCAGTTCTCGTTAATCCTTTTCCTTTTGTGCCAAAAGCAGTAGAAGGTATACAGCGGTAACACAAAGAATCGACTTATTTACGCAACCAATTTATATTCTCAAATTCTCATTCACCAGTAACGAATAGTAAGTATTTCGACAAATTTCCACACTATTTTCGTATTTACAAACACGGCAGAAAAAATATTGGAGTCTAAATTAAAAGCCAAAGCGGACATTATTACATCGGATTAAATTTAAAACTAGTAAAAAAAAACAACTTTGGTATCACACAAATTAATTTTTAGAGATAATTTTAACTAGAACTACCTATATTTCTTTACTTGTAATTGATCGTATAAATATTTTTTTTAAAAAAAACACATTTGTTGAAAAAATAATCATCAACATCGTCATTCCTTTCTGCACCTAATGGTGCATAGGGCACTGCATTAGTACACCAATCGCTGCGTATCTTGATCATTTTTGTTACATAAAGGAATATGATCAGTCTTACGTATCAGGCACCAGTCCAGGGATTATGAAATATTCCAATTTGACCTGCATGCGGCATTTGAATGGTTAAGACATGGATTTAAAAAAAAAATAATAATGAAATCACGGCTTTAACTTTGAAATTTCTAGTGATTTCAAACTCTTTTCTTGTTTTTATTATTGTACGAAAATTTTGTGTTGTCTGCTTAAAATTTATTTATAGGAAATAATTTTCTGTAAAACTTGTATTGTTTTCCCAGTAACGTGTACCTACTCGTACGGACGTACGTACGCTACATTACAAAAAATATTCAAATTTATAAACCTTAAGCCCGAGTTAATATAGCCAATTTATCATAAAAAGTATCGTACATAATTAATATAAATGTATTTCTAGTAAGATTACACTTCATTATTAGAGTTTTTAGGTGTTTAATTATTATTTATGAACGGCTTTATGGCTTTTACATCATGGTTTACACTTACAGTATGTAAACAAATTAATGAATGTACCATAACCAAATAAAAATACCCGAGAGTGAATTTTTTTTTTCGTTTATTAAAACAGGACACAAGTTGTTTAATCTATACATGGACAACTGTATGAAAGAGATATAATGTTTGGGTATTAATGGGTATCTATGAATGAAGCAAAAAATTAAGTATAATTTGTCTATGTTAATTATAAAAATTTTATGAAAATTAACTGGTTTTTTTTCTCTCTTTTTTCACCAATTCGAGCCAATCAACAGGCTTATAAAGGCCCTATTAGATTGGCAGTATCGACGAACAACATGTTGAATAAAAATTAAACTAAACAATCTTGGATTCTTAGAAACTATCGAAGAAACCATTTTAAAGTACTGTAGGCATGGTCATGGCAAGATCTAGGCAGACATAGAAAGTGTGTCATTAATAAAAAAAGAGCGACAACACCGCTTGCTTCTTGAATGCTTGCCTTTGCTGTAGGAACTCATCGACAGTACTGTTTAGTGAGATTTTCTTAACTGTTTTGTGGATCCTTGGCAGAAGTGAAAACAACCCGACGTTAGTTTTAAAATTTCCTGCAGCAGACAGCATTGGTACGCGAATTGCGGCTAAGTACATTAAGGTTAACTGGAGCAAAGATATCATGGGCATCTATATAGTTAGGTGTTACCATTTTAAAGAAATAGGTATAAACAAACCTAAATTATATTTTGTCATTGTTGATCTTGGCATGTTTTTATGTTGTCGGTATGTTTTTTTACAAGCGTGGTGCACGCAGCGTACACATTTCATTGTTCCTTAGTAGATACTAAGTTTTCTTTTAAAATTTTGTAGAATTTTTCAATATTTATGTACCAAATAAGAATAAAATTACTGTTAAGACCAAACATTTTTTTAAACTTAATTATTTATTGATAAACAAGAGCTCATGTTGTTAGATCATTGATGTTTGGTGTAACCAATGTCCATTTTCTCTTTTATGTTAACAGGAAACGCGGTCTTACTTTTTGTCATACAAACGTAGTCCCGTATTATCTCCTTGGATTATGGGACTAGAACATTGTTTTTTTACACACTATCAATATTTACCATTGGGGTGTCTCTATCGTTTTGCTTTTCTGATAAATTGTTTTTTTGAGAGCTAGAACCATTTAAAAACCCGAAAAAACGTGCGGTATACAAATGTAACAAAACTTGAAAAACCGAAATGGTACCGACAAAAAAAAATTCATTCTTACGACTCTTTCTAAAAAGAAAACCTCTGATGCAGCAAACTAAAACGCTGGCTGATGCAGCAAACTTCCGTCATCATCACCAAAGTACTTTCGAAACGACCCAATTTTTTACCGGACACGGAGCTATAAGAAGTTATCTTTATACATAGGTTTAAATTAAGGAATGATGACTATTGTCCATGCGATGATAGTTCTTCACAGAGTATCAAATATATGTTATTTCAGTGCCAATTTTTTAGTTTTCAACGCCATAATCTTGAATCAGAAAGCAGGAAAGATGAAATATCCTTAACAGATATCCACACTGTCGTTAAAAGTAGTTATCACGCGCCATTGTTCTTGAACTTTGCAACAATGGTGATTGGACACATAAAGGTAATAAACCAAAATCAGTGATCGAACATCCCATTTCCAAGACAAACAAAAACGATTTTTTCCGAGTACCTTAGCCTTGTACACGACACGTAAAGCTACTAAATATAGGGGTCCAAATATATATTAAAATAAAAGAAAAGAAAACAAGATCGGCTCAGTTTTGAGGTACAGTAAACGGGAGAGTAAAGCCTCGATTTTAGTTTGCCATAGTCAATCCATCATGCAGTTTCTTTTTCGCACTGCGAGATAGTGATAGAAAGACAATGTTCAAATACGTAATCGTCAAAATTTTTACCAACCGCATATCCACTTAATAGTCTTTTTTATGTGTGAATTTACTAATATATCCTTTCCCCATACTAACATTAATAATATCATGTACTTTCCCAAATTATATAAATTAAATTACTTGTTTCATATAATTAATTTAATACTGTTATTTTTATGGCAAGTATATAATACTTGCCCGTTGTACTTTATCTCTACTAGCCTTTTGTGTGTGCATTGATTTCGTTTACTCATTCTTCGCGAACACATTACGTGTCAGTTATGAGCATATTATGTACAATAAATTAGTTTCATCCGTACTTAAACGCCTTTGTGATCTGTAATTATTTTCGATTTATTATTATAAAGTCATCAAACCTGTATGCTATGAACGTTATTTAAAATGATAATTATATTGATTTTTTGTTTTACTTTGTTTCAGGTAAGTTACCTTGGAAATCGAAATCGTTTTTACGCCGTGAAGGCGGGGTAATGTACAGTTATGATAATTCTAATTATTATTTACGCAATTTCATTTTAGTTTTTCACTATTATGAATTATAAGACACCCTGATTAAGGTATATTTTAAAAATTAAACCAAAGTAGGATAATTATTTAAAAAATCGGAAATCTTAGACAATTTTTTTTTTTAAAGTAATTTTTCGTTCAATATAGCTTAAAAGTTGTTTTCGAAATGTGAGGATCTGAAGAAAAGCCAAAAGTTGGCAAAGAAAGAAAGCAAAAGTAAACAGGTGGTAGATTTCTTACCGTCTTACCATGCGCTCTGTCCTGTGATCTAGCTCCTAAGTGTTATTAAAATATATTGTAATTAGAACGAGCTTAGCCAATTTTTTTTAATTTAATTTTTATATGTCGTATTATCAGCGCTGTGATTTTTCAATGTTTTGTATTTATGAAATAACTTCGCGTGTGACTTTAGAGTTTCTTCTCTGTCAGTTCTCCCGATTGGTTCGTTTACAGTAAGCAAACCGGATATCCTTACAACTCTCATATCATTAGTTGGTTCATATGAACCAGTGACGTCGTTCAAAGTAGTGTGTTTTTATTAAAATATTTTTGCACTTTGAAGCTGCAAGACGTGCTGAGATATTTACTGTAGAGCGCCTTTGAGGCTACTTTAACAAAAATAAAGCCATGTTAATTATATATGACAGTAGTAAGGCCTATAGAACAAATCTGGGTGAGTGGAAGGGGGCTTTCAATATTTACAACGTGAATATTCTATTCACCCCAAATGATTTTATTTAAAGATAATAATGACAACGTTGATTAATGAAGTATAATATAGTATATAGGCCTATAATAATATTATGCACAATATTTTGAAATCAGTATCTTGATTTAAACCATTTGGGATTTCATAAAGATAGATAACGAGCCCTTACAGAGACGGTGGGAAAAATATTTGAACAGGTTACACTGAGTGTAAGATGATTATTTGAACCAGCAAATGACAGGTTATAAACCCTGTAAATGCATGCACCTACTAATTTTCGGAATCTCTAAGTTCAGTCATATCACTCCACTACTTCGGGAACTACACTGGCTACGTCTTCCACAGAGGGTCGAATACAAACTCTGTTGGCTTATGTATAAGTCACTGCACAACTCTGCTCCGGAATATCTAAGGGAACTATGCATTCCAGATGAACTAGTTGACAGGCGTCTCACGCTTAGATCAGCTACGTCTTCGGCGAGAGGAAAAGTTATTATACCTTTACGCAAACAGCGCACTAAATTTAGTGAACGCGCATTTGCGATCGCAGGCCCTATGACATGAAATGCTTTCCCAGCAGAGGTGCGAGGCTGTGAAAGTGAAGTGATGTTTCGGAAAAAAATTAAAACCCACTTGTTCTCTAAATCATTTGAATAAATCCGTAGCATGTGACAACAAAGTAAATTATTTTAATTAAATAACAAATTTAAAAGAATCACAATGTAAAGCGCCCTTGAGGTATTACATTACGAAAGTGGCGCTATATAAGTTATCCATAATAATAATAATAACATGTTTCTTTCTCAAATATTTTTTTCTTGATAAGATATATTTATAAATAAACGTAAATGATTTAGTTTATATTTTTTAACTCTAATATTTAGAAATAAATTACATACTCTTGTTATCAACAATTATGATGGCCTAGAATACTTCTACATTTTTAGTTTAGAATTTAGAGAAAATAATATTTATCTTATAACATAGATAGGCTCGCTCAGATTAACTTATCGTATCCCGCCATACCTGATTTGCGTATCAATGCCGTCCTTGCTAGGGAACATTTTAGAACTAACGTCGGATTGTTTTCATCTCAGAGGAGGAACCTCAGAAGATTTAACAAAATCTCTCTAAAAGCATGGTCGTTGTGTTCCTACAGCAACGGTAAGCATTCAAGAAGCAGGGGGTAATATCGCCGGTTTAAAGATAGCAAACACTCTTGCCACGTCTGCCTTGATCACTCTATTACCATGATATTACGATAGCTGCATGTGATTTTAAATAATTTCTGAGATTGTTAAGCTTGAGTTTAGACGTATTATAAAAGTGTTTTGTCACAATCTAATCGGTAGTTTAGCCAGTAAAAAGTATTACTACCTGATTTTTTCCCGGTTCTTGATTTTCTATATGTCTATATGTTAGGTAAAAGTAGATCAAATTATAAGTTATTGAAGTAATAAGGTGCATTCAACATTTCTCACAAGTGGTTTAAGGAAACTTGGTCGTGTTAACATAAATATAGATCCAGTTGTACACGCACCCGGTACTACGCACTACGCACCTATCTAACTATCATCGTTTTAAGACTTTTAACGTAGGGGTAATGTCTGATAAAAAGTACGCAAATCATACGAGTTAGCCACTTTAAAACGCCGTTCTTTCAAAATCACGCATTTAAAAAAATAAAATGAACATGAATTAAATATTTACTTAAAAGTTTTGTATAATTAAAATATTACTTTTCGATCTGCAGATTACGCCTTTAGAAATTGAGACTAAACTTAGGTACATTGGTACTCATACTACTTATATAAAAATTAGATAATGAAGTAAAATTAGTTTAATAATTGGATTAAACAAGAATGCTGTAGAAAAAAAATTGTTTTGGTTTTTAGAACAGTTCAAATATTTTAGTTCATTACATTTTTTATAGAATTATGTATTTTTATGTAGAAGAATAGTATAAGTCAAATATAAAAGTTTTTCTAATTTTCAATTATTCCTTGATTACATTTGAAACCTATAAGCATTTGTATGTCAATCGTTAATATTTTATCAAAATAATTAATTTATATTTGTATTGATGCTCGTGGAATGTACCGAGTACTAATGTCTATACAATCAATATGAGTAGATCTCCCACTCATTGTCTCTCATCGCAGATCACAGCAGACCAGTAAATCAATCAACACGAGCAAACACCAATCAGTGTTCTGCCACCATAGTAAATATTTGCCTTCGATCTGTTATTTGCTTGTGCGTAGCGCTGGGGATCCGTTGTGACGGAGACATGCACCAGACGTTATGTTGATGCTATGCAAACATACCTACGCTTATTTCGTCTGCTAATTTAGGTGATACACCGTTTTTTTATAATATTTTTTTTAACAATAGGTCAGAGTGCTGTCGGAGGAACTTGAAAATATTATTATAGATGATTTTGATGAACAGGTATTTTTTAGCATTGTCTTTCTGTCATTCTCTCGCAAATGCTTCACTGATACTGTGCGAAAAAGACAACTGCACTTCGGACTAATTTTTCCTCACTAAAGTCGACGTTTCGCTATCCCATTTTCCGCTCACCAAAACCACACCGATTTAGTTATTTTTTTTAAGAAAGAGTATCTGACTGAAATTTTCTGTCGGTACCTTTTCCGTTTCTCAAAATTATTTGTCATGTTTTTACATCGTACGTTTGAAGACAGCAAATAAAACTGGGCGCTTTGAAAAAAAAAATACGCATTACAATTTTCCAGTTTTCGGATAAATGTGTAAATCCCACGTACCTACGCTTACTCAACACACGTAAACAAGATCAATTCGTACCCTGAATGCAAATCGTGGTATGCTCAATTAGTGTAGTTTAGAGATACGGGAGTTAAGATTTCACTTTGCTTGAAAAACTGTTTTTTTTTCTGATTTTTTTATGCCTTAATGTTTTAATTTAAACACACTTCCCTTGTACACTTTCAAGCTTGTGACAAATGTGATTATTTTTCATTTAAACCTCAGAAGAGAAATTTGCACTTACTTTCTTTTTACACTCACAATCCGTATTATTGGGTTAAAAGTTCTTCGTGATATAAACATATTAATTCAGATTACCGTAGTTGCCAAATACAATGTTGCTATATAGGTACTTACATACGTATTATAATAATGCACCTTATAAATTCCTGCATATTCGACTTAGTATGTATTTATACAATGCAACCTATATTGGCGTTCGGCATTTCGTGAGAGCGCCATTAAAGCATACATCGCGAACTCGTGCAGTTCGTACGCAACATTGACTCGATGTTCGATCCCCGGTCTATGATTCTCCCAGCTTCAGGACTAGTAAGATGGATGCTATCAGCGCTGTAACTGATTTGATATTAATTTCATCGACCGATATAATCACGAACGGAAAACCTAGTGCAGTCGTGATAGTAACACTCTTAATCACATGTTTGTAAATTTAAAAATACTTACAATTTTGAATAAATCACTAGATCTCTTGAATTCACGATAAAAAAAAACACAGTTTTTTTTAAACAAAAACATGTCCGTATATCTTTAAGCGTTTTAGTTTTTGTTGAAGCAACTGATGATGATATAATATTTTGAAGAAGCCTGTAATTTTGTCACGAAACAAAAAATACGAAAATTTGCTCCCGGTCATTAATCGTTATCTGTGGCCTTACGTTGTATCGTGGTTGTAACTAATTCGTTACGTAAATTCATTCGTATCGTATGAGAGGGAACGAGAGCGAAATATGGTTTTGATTATGTTAGAACGAGATGGATATATTACGAAAGAAAGAACTTACGAAACGAAATTATGACAGAATAAGCTTGTTGTACAACTATGAAGATCGTTTGACTTTTTGCTAATTATGCGGATTCCAAAATTAATTTTTCGTCCCAACTTTAGTTTTTGAAATATAATTTATTTTAATTTTGATAATAGGCAAAAATAACGAAACTGAAAAATCTTGAAAAGCCCAAATAAAGTTTTTTTTTTTTTCGCCAAAATTGAAATGTAATTTTTCATTTCAACTTGCTAACTGCTGACTGTTCATTCCAACTTGTATATTCCTGCATAACCCCAGCCGTAAACTACAAGTAGGAACTAGAGATGGGCATTTCGGTTTTATCATAAAAATGGCAGTTACCGTTTGCATGTACGAGTATTTTATAGGATTCTCATTTTATGGAATAATAATAAAATATTTTAGCTTGAAATTTTTATCAAATGCAAATAGAGACCTTTAAATTCACAAAATGTCATTTCATTTATACCTTTAATTATGTTTTGATTCGGATTATATGTACTTAATTATTAATTTAACATTTTTAATAAATTACCCACATTAAAATATTAATATATACAAGAAATTGTCAGCGTTAATTATTTGATGCACGTATACGGCGGGCTTTTTTTACTTACATTGTTTATGCGAGCGTACACTAAAATTGACCCACATAGTTTATTTGGCATCCCTTTTATACAAATGGCAGAGTCGGCGTTTAAAAAAAATTGTGCGCTTAAGTGCCTCATTACTGTATGTGAATTCCGACAACATTGTATGAAGTTGGGGTGAATGGCGCAAAAACGTAAAAAATATTCCCTTGTCTTATTTTTAAACAGTTTCTTCGAAACGCATTTGTTTTTAAATGGTGAAGAAGCTCACAGGTTATTTAAAATGGTAAAGTTTTCCCTTTCTTTTAAAATGTCTTAAAGGTTACAACTGGTTATGACACCGATTCAGTTTAATATGCTTCTCCGTTGTGGAAACACCTTCAGTTTTTGGTGTTATTTGTATAACGGTAACGACTAACGACTTCGTGCTGTTTAAAATTTCGAATATTTTAAGAAACAAAAGGATGCACAAGGTCATGGGACTGCGCGGGTGAGGGGCGGAGTGAAGATGAGCCGGGGAGATTTCATGCGAATATGTTTATATACTTCTTCCTTGGGAGATAACAATACGAACAGGTAGGTATTATGGATAAAGATTTGAAGTTAGGGCAAAGCGCGGTGCGGAGTGCGGCGGTTCGTTCAATTGCGGTAAGCCAAATGTATTTTTGCATTTGCTTTTGCGCTTGGTGATTTAGTTTTTGTTTTTTTAAACGATTTAATATATTTTTGTGAAACTGTTTTAAGCGTTTCGGAAGGGTAACTGTTTTAAGTGTTTCGGAAGGGTAACTGTTTTAAAACAGCAGTAACTTTTTTTTAAACCACTTTCAATAGGAACTAGTGTCTACCTCAGCACCTGATTAGTTCACAATAAGGAAGTTCAGAGTTTTTTTAAATTGTTAATATACTATCAAACTAAGACAAGATTTTAATCAATATTTTTATGTAAGTATCGTATTATCAGCGCTATGATTTTTAAAATGTTTAAATTACTCCGACAGTAAGTGACGTCACAATTTCTCATCATTGACTTCTGTTGATAATTAAATTGGCTTCCCTTAAACCGGAAATCTATCACAACACTATCAATGCTTGATTCGTTAGAACTTGTAATGTAGTTCAAAGTAGTTCATTTTAATTATTTTTTTCATACATTTTCGAGAAACTTCGCCATAAAATTAAATCCGTTTTAATTGAAAAAAATTAATTTGCTCTATTTTTTTCTGCGTCTAACAAAAACATTTTATGTAATCAATATTTCTTGCGCTGAGCTCATTGAATTTTATTCGTGAGTGAAGCTGTTAGCATTTTGTGTAAATTTTTCACATTCGTTAATATGACATCTAGAATCATAATCATTCGCGATGCGGCGTAGTCCGCCTCGTAGTGCAGTCCCTCGAGGCCCCGGGTTCGATTCCTTGCAGGATCAACGCAAAATATTTATTTCAATGGTGATTCAGTGCAATATTTAACTATCCCTTGATAGGCACCTGAAGTTTACGACTATAGTCCTTAAAATGTAACATGATTAGAATGACAGTTGTCAGAAAAAGTGACGACATAACTTTGTAGTAACGTCAAAGGAGTTATTTATATTGACACGAAAAATCATTTGTATCTGGCGTGTTAATTTATTTTTTTAATACAATGCTTAAAGCATAAATCAACGTCAATATACAAAATCAGCTTTAAAACTAAAATAAACCTAATTATTAACGACGTTACAAAGGTTACATCATTTTGCAAAAGCGTTAGAGATGGACAAATCGATCAATGTAAATTGATCGAATAAAAAAATAATTTATTTGACGTTGTTCATGAAAAAGTATAAATGTCAATTTTTTTTTATAATATTAATAATCAAACACTGATTTGAGTCTACTGAACAGTTTATTTCATTTTTACAAATATAAAAAAATATAAAAACAAAAATTTCGTGACAATTGTTTCGCCTTGTTTGTGCATTTTCAAACGAATGTCGTTTGTTTCGACATTCGACATTCATAAAGTGTTCAGCAGACTCAAATCAGTGTTTGATTTCCAATATTATAAGTTTAAATATAGAGTTCTACAAAATAAACACCAAATCAATCGATGTCTCATTCGGTGAATAATTGTGTTAAACACACTATAATAGGCTTGTTTTTGCGTTTTTTATATCAATTTTCGGAAACAGAGTTTCATGATTGCATGAAATAACTGATAAAATCGATTTGATCAGTGATCAGTAATTTCCCATCACTCATGAAATTAGTTCGACGGCTGTCATTCTAATCAATCTATATTTTAAGGACTATATGACTTAACTTTCATGTAGCAGATTATCGATATGCGCCGCATTATTGGTGATTCCATCGCAGTACCCTGCGATGGCTGCGGAATGGGAAATAGTGATGATGACCTAGGTACTACTCAAAAACATTTTTTAAAACTATAATAACTTTAGTAACACTACTATTTTACAATAATGGTGTTACGAAGCGAACGAAGATTCAATCGCCGATTATCAGATTACTGCGACGGTTCCACCTCTGTACTCCATGCTCCATACCCGTACTTGCCCTGCTGATCGAGCCTCACTTCCTATAGGTACTGTCTCCCACATCGTGCACGGGTATGTTGCGCTCTCCGATCGGCTGCAAATAATAATGGCGCTGGCTACCTCACTTCGGCACAATGTCGCCCGAGTACAGAAATAGCGCGCGCTAATTCGGATCAGCGAGAGCTACAGCCAGAAGCATTGTCGAACTCTAATCGATACCCAATACTCCATCACTGCTTCCGTCCTCCGTCCTCCCCGGGCGTCGCTAGAGCGGCACATTCAATATTACGAGATCCACGAAACTCTGTGTCCTATTTCATTTACCGACCGCTGTCCATACTTCTTCAAAATTTGTGACAGTCGAAGTTTGAAAATAGCCAATTGATATTGGTTTAAATTCATTAGATCGTCAGATATTAAACGAAAAATCCTGAGAGAAGTTTTTCTAAAATGTATGAACAAAATAAACTTTGTCACAAGTTCTTCCGAATCAACTTCTATAAATAAAAAATAATTTCATTTGGCTTAGTTTGATAGTCCATTAACAAATATTTTTATTTTTTGAAAACCACTAAATTCCTCATTTAAAAAAAAAACCTTTTACCCTCCTTCCTTAGGTATCTCAGTTTATAAAAATAATGATTTAATTTCTTTATTTAAAATATTATCATTATTTTTATATGGCGAAATTGTCTGCATTATTCAGCCTTTTTATTTAAATAAATTACTATCATTATTTACCTATCCATATCCAGTAGTGCATAGAGCACTGCATCCGTGCTCTAACAACGTATCTGGATCATTTCTGTTGCATGGAAAGTATGGTTATAATCTTACGCTTTGGATGCCAGTCCTAGGACAATTAAATTGTGCAATGTAGAACCTGTTACACCAATTTTTAGTGTTAACTTAGTTAGAATGTAAGTTTAAGTAAATAATTATAAAGCGCCCTTGAGATGATTTTTCGCAAAAATTGCGTTGTATAATTTATCCTTTTCTTCTCCCTGCCCTTATATTCCGGTTCATCCAGGGTCGGGCCTCCTTGTGCGCAAGCGCCAGGATCTTCTGTCCTGGGTTGAGGGAACAATGGGAACATTTTGTGCTGCCAACTGCTTCTCAATAGTAGACCACCATGGTGCTTGGGTCTGCCTCTAACTCTAGTTTTAGCTGGGATTTTGAGCGCTCTTCTTACTGAATAGTCCTCATCTCTACTCATCTCATCACGCTTGTAAGTTTTCAGCTATCGGTGCCACTTTGAACGACTCTTTGATATACTCATTGCGGATCCTGTCTATGCGTGTTACACCGCTGCCCAGCGCAACATTTTCTTTTGAGTTGCATGCAGCTGTTTTTGTTGCTTTTTGGATATTGTCCAGCATTCTGCGCCGTACAATAGTGCAGGTCTTACCACTTACCAATTCATACATATTTTAGTATTGCTATGTGAAACTGAAGCGCATTTACCAAAATGGAAACACGCATTTTTCTAACAGACTGATGAAATAACAAACAAGCTCTTTCATGTATGATTCGTTCTTACATTCTATAAATTACTATGCTGGTGTTTTTGAGATTTATTCATTTTTAAATCTTTTTTTTTGTGTATTTTACGACTGCTTTCTGCTCAACAGACTTGGTTATAGTCAGTTTTATTTATTTATTTAAATGTACAATATACTACAACTGCCAATAACAATGTACGTATGAGTAGGTATAGTTGACACACCCAGACTTTAGATACAGTAGAACAAATATTATAATTTAATATTTGTCCATAAGTGTATGCTTTGCCCAAAGCTCTTGTTTGTTAGACTGAAATGACGTAGCTAATTTAAAAAAAAACGAATATCGAGTAGGTACTGTAATACAAAATTCCATGGCCCCAATTACAATGGAAAATTAGCAGGATTATTTTCAATTATCTATAAAGTATAAGCGAATTTTAGGTATGAAAACGTAACGTAATTTTCTTTAAACATCTTCAACCTCAGATTACTGTCGTAGATACATATTCGAAAATTCGATTTCATTTTTTAGACAGTTAAATCAACCTATGTTAACTTTCCATTGTAATAGGGCCCAGAATTAAAAATGAAATATTATTTTTATTGGTGTTGTAAATAATGCTTAATGAGGAAGTTCAGTGGTTTTTTTAAAAATTTTTATTTGTTAAAAGACTGTTAAACTAAGTCATTTTTTTTTTTTTTTAATTTTTATATATCGTATTATCGGCGCTACGATTTTTCAAAGTTTTGTATTTCTGAAATAACTCCGCGTGTAACGTCAGAGGTTCATTTCCGCTTATTCTCATTCAGTTCTTCCTATTGGTCCAGAAGCGACAAGCAGACCGGAAATTTTCCATAGCTCTCAGATCATAGGTTGATTCACATGAACCAGTGACGTCATTTAAAGTAGTGCGTTTTTATCAAAATATTTTTATTATTTTTTCTGTACATTTTCAAAAAACTTTGTTTTACAATTTAATGCTCTAATTTTTACCCCGCGTAAGAAAACATTTTTTGTATCTAATTTCCCGTAGGGCTGAAGTTACTCATTATAAGGATACCGACGAAGATATTTCGAAAATGAGTATATTTGTTATTTTACTTCACATAAAGATAAGAGTAAAAGCGAAAAAAAAAATACTATTTTTTGTACACGTACATATAATGTGGTTAGTTATTTTATTGACATTTGTTTTATAGACGTCAAAAAGTTCATTGAATTTCGATAACATGACTGAGAAATTACTCCTCTACTATTTCAATTTACGACATTGGCCCTTTTAGATCCAAGGCACAGATTTATCTTTTATTTTCCATAATCTCTAATTTTAATCAACGTTACGTGAAATTTGCATTGACATTTTGTAACTGGTCGCGTACAAACAATGTTATCGATTGTGTAATAAATAAACTTAAATTAAACTTCTCATCGCGCCCTGATAACAGTTTCATTGGTTATTCAATAAAGCTATTAAACTACATTTCATAGCCTCCAAAATTGAATACTTCTACGGGCTTCATTTACGCCAGCGACTGGCTTTATTCAAATTTGAAGACGGCTCTGAGAGTTTTCGGTATTATTTTCTATTCAAGACGCTTGTTTACTTTTCTTTCAAACGCTTCACGAATTTGACAACACCTGACGGATACAATGTGCTCTTTACAGGTATATAAATCTTCGCATCGACCGTTACGCGACTCGACGTTAACATTTAGTGATATAGTTCCTACTGCCTGCCTATTTTTTTTTAATACTGTTCGTAGAAGATTTTTAATTGATTAGATTTAAAAAAAAATGGTTTATTCATTTTTACGTAAGAATCAGATGGAAGAAATTATCAAAGCTTCACTTTTACATATTTATCAGAATAAAAACAATTAAAAAAAAAATACAAATTTTACGTTCCAATGATTTTTCAAATAAAAACTGTGTAGTATGCCTAAGAAAAAATATTTTACAAAAAGTGTCATTTTAGTGTGGTTCCATTACTTCATTATGTCAGATATAATGCATTTAAGTTTGTAAGTGAAAATTCTTGTGTGAAGTTCATTGTAATTTATTAAAGATATTCCAAATTTGTGGATTAAAGTATTACTCGTCTTTTATTTCTATAATAATCACTTAATGTATTGGGTGAGCATAATTTGTGTTAATTTTTTTGGGCAGTTTAAAATGCATTTAATAACAATATGCGAAGTCGATTTGTTAAGAATAGAGAAGTACGTATCTGTGTAAATTTTACGAAAATCATTCGATGCATGAAGGATTTATGCTTTTTAATAAAAAAAATGTGGATTTTTGCTTTAGTTTTAATTATAATGTTAAAATAAACTCCTGAAATATTGGTTTTCTTTCATGTTTATATAGCATATATAAACATACCTTTTTTCTTGATTCCATTTCTCCAGGTGAGGTTCAAACGCTTTCCTTCCATTGAAGTCGTAACAATGTAAAGTTCATAAATCATTCATTTCCGCTGGCCTAACGTCTTCTATTCAAATGTGCTGAATCCGTTTAGTAAGAAGAACTACGGTGTTTAATTTCCGGTATTAAACTTTCAATACGTCGATAAAACTCACCGCCATTTTTCAGTCCCTTCTATTCACTACGAAATGGTTAATCGAAAATTCGCATAATAGGTCGTTGCCATGGTTAAATTTTTTATTCGAAATGGAATATACATACTATAGTACAAACAAAATAAATCATGTATATACATACGGCGCCGAAGAAAAAACGCATGCCTTACTTCGCGTCAGACATTAGAAAAACGACTAAAAGCTTTGCCGAGCACACATGGTCTCATAAATAATTATCCCTATTTAAGATGTAGCTGCCATCGTTTATCTTTTTTTATTAATTTATAATACATATTTTAAACATTTTTGGGTGCCAGGCTTTGTTTTGTTCAAATTTAATTTTAGCTTCAGTTTTTTTATCCGATAAATCATTTTTTTACATTGTGTATGTAATTTCGTATGCAAAAACGAAGTTTATAAACCTTAGCGAAGTAAATATAAAAAATGTTGGTGAATATTTTTACAAAATCAATTAGATTTAGACCGTAGTTTTTGCTAGATTGTAATATTTTGGTACTTACTTACATACCTACTTAAATAATAAAAAAAATATTACGTGTGTTATAATAATGTATTAATATATATTTATTTTAGTGTTATATTTTCTCAATTTTTAAAATTGTTTAATTTTTTATTAATTTAATTTTTTGTTTTGCATTTTTTGTTTCTTTTTTATGCTATTTTGTAAACTTGCTAAACACAAGAGCCAGACTCTTTTTTGGCAAGTTCAACCTTAAGTGATCCATTTTTTACTGAATGTATTTTTTATTTATGCCAATAAAGATTTTTTTTTTTAAATATACGCGCTTACACACACCTGTACACTTTCATGCAAATACACACGAACACGCCCTTTTTCATGTATATATTATAAACACGCACACACAAAAAAATGTACCATAATTTAAGATATAAGATTTTTATATAGAAACTTCACTAGTCTGTCTATCAACCTTAAAATTATTATGCAATTTAACCATTTTTGACTGTATGTTTCTTTAAAGTAAATCAATAATAATTATTTTATTTACAAAATTTGGTTTTTTCTAATACCGCAAGAGCTTAAAATTATAACTTTTATTTTTTAGAACACGCAATTTTTTTAAAATAAAAAGAATGGCCGTTTTCACACCACACTAAAAATCCACCGGGCTCGATTAAAAAAATACAGCTCGGATAGATTTTTGTAGTTATAGTAATAATTATTTCATTTATTATATTTTATGGCAGGAAACGCACTAACCAGTACACCATGAGGCCGACTAATCTCCACTCGATTTCCTTTTGAAAAAATTTTACCTGAGAGTTGAAAATATTTTTTTTTTTAAATAATTTTAAAAAAGTATCCACCCACCCTAATTTTACCGTGCCGTGTGGATCAGAGCGATAATGTGAAATGGACCAATATTAAAATACATTTTACAAGCATTTCCATGATATGTAGGTAGTTTCATAATACATATTTAAATCAATTTATTTTACCGTGTAAATCAAGATAGAAATCACAACAATTTGCATAGAATTTTCTGTGGCCTCATGTTTTATAAATACGTGTGTATTAGAAACTTTTACATGTAAATTTGATAATTCTCTTTGTAGTTTAAACCTCGAGTGTCATGTTTATGTACCGGCATTAACTTTTCACTTCTCTTTGTTTTTTTGACTACCATTCCTCACCACTAATGGCCACTAAAGATAATTTATTTCTGAAATTGTTTCACTCTCCCATTACCGTATTTCATCATTTAAATAAATAAACAAATTATTTAAAATCTCGCTGATATTTTAAGTATTTACGAGCAAATTAAATGACGCTCTGAAATTAGATCAGGATACATAATTCATTAACGTTTTGCTCGTTTTAAAATTCAGTTTATGCGTCTTTTCCTGTGTCCTTAAAACATTTTCAAAGCATGTTTTATGTACTCGACATATGTTATATGTGATTTTTCTGACAACTCTTAATCTGAATTTTTCTCAAAATTGACGCCTATTTCATTTCGAACATCTGTGACAAAGTTATAATGAAATATTATATTTTTCAAAAGTAATAATATTTTCTTTTTGTATTTTTGTTTTTTATGTAACAGGGCAGACTAAGAATATAGTTGTGTGTGTAATAGAACCAGAATCCTAGACGAGTGTTTTCGACTCGATGGCTGCTCTCTGGAGAAAAGTTTCTCCTCGTAGTGTAGTGATTGGTGCGTTCACCTACAATGCTTGAGGTCCCGGGTTCGATTCCTGGAAAATTGAGAATATGTATTTTTTTAAAGGAAGTTTTACGCTAAAGTATTACATTGTCTTTCACTGGCATCTGCAGAGTAAGACTGACTATCGTCCCGTAACAAATGTTCAAGATACGTGAAATCCACCCCTTATTAAGGAAGTTCAGTGGTTTTATTATAGTTGTTAAAAGACTGTTAAACTAAGCAAATAATTAAAAAATAATATTTTTTAGTGTCTTTGAAGTTATTCCGCCGGTGACATCATAAATTCTTTACGGTGAGTGATCCTGATTGGTGGGTTGGCTTTCCGGTAACTGGGAATGTATCACGACATCGTATTATTGGTTTACTTCGGGAACTAGTGACATCACTCAAAGTAGTTAATTTGTTTTATACATTATAGAGAAACTTCTTTTTTTATCCGATTTCCCGTTGCACTGAACATCTTTATTGGTTGCAGCTTAGTTTCATTAGGTCAAAAGCAAGTCCTAGACAAGTAATCCTTTAATAGTTCCTTCGCATGGTGCTGACTAAGTGCCTTTTCCCAGAGCATTATCTTTACTCTGCTTCAGGGGCGAATCGACCAAATAATCGATTATGCGCAGCTTACCATTATACTTGACTTTCAATAATAATGTTTTATAGTAGTTTTAATTAATTAATTAATTTATTTATTCATTCAAAATTACACTAGTGTAAATATTAATAAACTTATAAGGGCTTTTTAGGATTTGCCCGTGTCAAGCCACATTAAATAACAATAAAAATACATCGTAAAATTAATTAAATTAAATTATAATGACATGTGATGCAATCGAATAACAATCTAGAAAAAAAGGTAAAAGTAATAAATAATAAAATTCCAATAAATACAATGCAAAAAAGATAATCAGAAATTATTATTAAAATAAAAATTATTCAAATTAAGAATCACACGTAATTAAATATACAAAATAATGGTGCGAGTATCATTAAAATCAACAAAATAATAGTAAAATATAGTAGTATCAAAAAAAACAAAATAAGAGTGGAAAAATAAATAAAATAATTTATTTTTATCATAAATTAACGTCACCGTTTATATCTTCCTCAAAAAATAATTATAAACATCTATTAGCTCGCCCAGCCCGTTCTCAGAGGGGAAAAGAAACTAGCCGAATACTGCAGCTTATTTCGTCATACAAAATGTTTACTGTATTTTAACATCTCAAAACTCAGTAGGTATGTTATTATATCCTTCCTGAGTTCTCTCGCAGATTTCAGATATTATTTGAAGCTTCTTTTTTTTGCTTCGTTTTTAAAATATCACTTAAACTTTAAACTTCACTGTTAAATATAAAAAAAAATAAATAGGGGGTTGATTTCTTACTGTCCATGCGCTCTGTAGCTACAAGACGTGCTGTTATCTAGCTCCTATCTATCATAATTGTTATATATTATAATTGGAGACGAGGAACTAGAATCCCAACCGTCCATGCGCTCTGTAGCTGTGCTGGGATATTTATTTATTCTACAGCGCCCTTGAGGTGGTTTTCACAAAAATGGCGCTCTATAAATTATCCAAACAAATATATATATTTGGAGAACAGCATTTCGAACATTATTTTCCAAGGACCATCTTACTTTGATAGTATTCTGTTGACATATGACACCAGTTTTTTCGTCCGCCCATCGTAGATAGTGGTCCTCCGCCGGTGCTTTGTCAATTTTTTGCATTATTTATTTTTAGAAGGGAACGAGCCGTGTATATACTTTATTACGTTTATATATGTTTGTACATGCAGGTGCAAATTATGAAAAAAAAAACAAAAAAAAATAGCTTACCTGTTAAAAATGACACTGTTCGCCACTGCTCTGCTGCCGGGCTCATGACCGAGAATATGAGTTTATTACGATAAGCACATTAGGCAACTAATTTAAAAGTCTTTACTTCATTTTATAATATTTTTTATACCTTAGCCCGATCAGTGATAGGTCGAAGTAAATATGTATAGGTATAATGGTGTGATACTCGTGGGTTCCATTACTAGTTGTTAAATGATTTTAATGAAGCATGAAAGGAGATACATACTATTATAATACACGTAAGAGGTTGGATTAATTGCACCTTATTTCTACTTAATTACACGATCATAGCAACAGAAGCAATAATAAATAGTATCTATTTCAATACCGCAAATACTGCTCCCAGGATTAAATTTAATAGATTTCAAATATTTCGAACCCGAGTTCGCGTTTATCCAATATGGGTTAATCAAACAGCATATAAAAATATGTACCGTTTATAATAATCATGATCTTATAAATAAAATTGAAATACATATGTTAAACATTTTTTTATTTTCTTACCGACCGACTTGGTATTAGGAATTTTGTAGTTTTTTGTTTATTTAAATCTTTGTACAACAAACAACGAAATACAAAGAATTTTAAAGAAAAAAAATTAAGAAACAAACTTGACGAACTTATTTCTTAAAGCAATATCTTCCAGCCAACCAAAAAACAGACTGGTCAAAAGAAGAGTTAATTTTTTTTTTATTTATTTGGAAGTTCAACAAGAATACATAAAATACATACATTTTGTAAGTAAGCATAACTAACGTTCTTTATATATATTCTCAATTATAGAACTCCACCATCTTTCATGAATTATATAAAATAAGAGTGTAAAATCAATTTAATTAATAATAAAGATTAAGTTTAGTGAAATATATGAATAAAAATTGAGTTAAAGAAATAAAATTGAGATAAAATTGAGTAATGATTACGATAAAATTATAAATAAACTTATCAATGAAATTTCTTGGTTTAGTTTTACTTTTTATTATTTTGACCAACGAGCGCTTTCGCCTAAGTAGGCATCTTCAAGAAAAGTAAAACTAAACCAAGAAGTAAAACTAAACCGATAAGTTTATTTACAATTTTATCATAATCATTAACTATGGAGTTTTATAAAGAAATATCAACAAAAAACATCAATATTATTAAAAGAAGAGTTGGTCAAAAATTTGTACTAAAAAACAAAACCATGTATCAAAAGATTTTTTATGGAGAGATAAGGCATGCATTTATTAACTTTTCAAAAAGTACATCATGTTATACATATCAAAGGACGAGGAATGTAGAATCAGATGAGTTTCGAAGGAGAGAGAAAGACGAACTAAGAAAATAAAAGGTACAACAATATGTATTTAAAAAAAACCGTAAAATACAGCGAGTATAGGATTTTAAGGATATACATATATTAATGTTTCAGGTGTTTTTTGAAGGTGGCTAGATAAGGTACATTTTTTATATGAAAAGGAAGCTCATTCCAAAGTCTAGCACCTCGAACAGAAAACCAAAGTCTTTACATAAGAAAGAAACGAAGATGAAAGAAAAAAAAAGTAAACAATACACATATTTTGTTTTTTTTTACATTTTCAATTTGCAATTTGTCGCCCATCTAGTATAGGTACACAATAGAAAAATTGTTTAAACATCAATTATTATTTTAATATCTAGCTTCTACAGCTCATATATATATATATATATATATATATTATCCAACTATACTTCTAAACACAGTTCCATATTTTATTTCTTTAAATTGATGTTTTTTATACACTCATCTTTTTATTTTTATTCCTACTATACTTCTTAACACTGTTCCTATCTTTTATTTCCTTACACTGTATTTTTTTTAATTTATGTTGTTTATATACTCATCTTCTTTTTTTATAAAAACTTTACGTCTAAACACTGTTCTATCTTTTATTGCTTTATATTGTATTTTTTAAATTTTATATTGTTTATATACTCATGTTTCATTTAACTTTCATGTATGTAAAAGCCTTATGGGCGTGAAAAATTAATTTAAAAAAAAAGAATAATAAAAATACAGATATACAAAATATAGGTATATAAATAATATAGATATAAAAAATCTAATAAGTAAGCAAACGTAAAAACACAAAAAATCAAACATATTAACGGTTTTAATAGAAGTCACGTATTTCTGCTATTCGAAGTAACAGCAGGTAAAACCTGCACAGAAATTTTTGGCATTTCACGGTATTTTTCAATGCCTTTTCTTACATAGATATTTCTTGTTCTTTAACCTGAATCTGTGGAAAACAAAAACATAATAAAATTCTTTATGCTATTATTGGTTAGTTAGTGCTTGTTATTATAGTCTTGGTTTTTATTGTTCGGAAAATACTTGTTATAATCGAGTTTTTTGACATCGTCGGGTTTTTCAATAATACGGGTGATTAAAAATTTATTTCTTAAGCGTACCTATCAAAATGCTTAAATACGTTTGCAAAAATTATGCCAAGGAAAGAACCGTCTTGAATTTTTTTTTCTGATAGTTGGTTCGAATTGAAATGGCGAGATCAGTATTCTACAAAACGCAGAAACTCTTGTTCAACCGCGATCTAAGTCTTGGGACTATATGGACAGCGATTAAAGCATATGTATTGCCGGTTTTGCTTTATGGAATGGAGGGTTGGACTCTCAAATCTCAACGATGAACACAATTAAGGTCTTCGAACTATGGTTGTGCAGAAAAATGCTGTGAATCTCTAATCGTGTCTGCGACGAAGCTGTTAATAATAAAAATATTTGTCTGATTTACATAGCGCCATTTTTGTGGAAAATCACCTCGATGGCGCTTTACAATTGTATACGTAAACTTACATTCTAACTAAGCTTAAGTTACATATTATATGAGTATTTAGAATTGAGGATATGACAAACTAAAGTAATGAGATTTTAGTTGGGACATGAACTGATTGGGTCGATGATTCGTAAGTTTGAAGGCAATCGGTTCTATGCAGTGGGTCCGGCAACGGCAAAAGTTCGATCTCCGAATCTAGTGTTTAGGGAGCGCCGAATTTCGACAAGTTTTCCTCTGTCTGAATCAAAAGCGACATAGACGAAGAGAGAGAATTACTGACCACAGTCGAAAGAAGAAAAGCCTCATACTTTGTCACATATTTCGCAATGAGAAGTTTGCCCTTCTGCAACCTTTTGTGGGAGGAAAGATAGATAAAGAAGGAAATAGGGCAGGCGGGGAATGAGACGCGCAAGAGCATTGTGGCTCAGAAATCTCAAGACAGTGGTTGAATGTACCGGATGCAACAGCGCTAATTTGACTAGCCCAGGATCGAGACGAGTTCGACCAGATCCAAATTTACGAAAGAAAAAGAAGTCAATTAGAATTTCCGTTAACAAATTTGGAATATTTATGAAATATGTTCAGATACCTTTTACGTTTACATAGTACCTAACGTGTTACCGGCCGAATTTCCTTAGAATATTTCACTTTTTTATCCGGCAAATTCGAGTTTACTGTATTGACAGAAATTGGTACCTAAATCTCACATATACGCATAATAATACAATATTGGTGTAGCTACTTAATAAATATAATAATATTTGTGCCTTCGTGCCCAATGACATTGGTGAATTACGGCCAGGCTTAAGAAAAAATACATTTAATCGTTTTGATTTCACTAGAAATCGAATCCGGATCCCTCCGTGCGCAAGGCAACCGTTTTTAGCCATCACGTATGTATCGCTCAAAAATAACCGATACGATGTAGGAACTGAAAAAAATGCAGATATTAAATCCTTCTTTCTCATGTTTTTTTTTATTTCTAAAGGCTTAAACCGTTTTTCAAGCTCTAAAATATTTCAATTTTACATTTATTCAAACCGCTCAAACCGCCGAAGGATAGAATATCTAGCCCTTGGCGCTGTAAATGCGTTGAATAAATTTGATATTTCGTTTGAAATTTCACGCCGGTTAAATGTTTTACGGGCTGGTATTGGTTAGTTTGTTGGGTTCGTAACTAGGCCAGAATTTATCTTTACCACAATACTAAATAGTGCAGGAGACATGATTGGGTTTCATGGCCGAATAGTTTGTACAAATTACGTATGGCGATCCAGTTCATTGCTACTTGTAGTCCGTAATTGTAATTCAACATACATTAATGGTCTAGTTTACACCACGAACTTGTTGGCTTGGCTCGGCTTTAGGATTATCAGTAATAATATTGTTCCACGTCGTGCTACTGATATTCAGTATTTGTATTTACTGCATACATTCATGCATTGGGTCAACTCCACCTAAAATGATTATCTAGAAGCAAAATTAAGTCAATTAGGTTTCAGCTCTTTTACTTCACAAAAGTCAACAGATGGAAGAGTTGAGGAAATGTGGACGTTCAAACATGGGCAGAATGGTAACTGTTACACAGTGTGTAACGTGGCCACTTAAACCAGCCAATGACAGGTCATAATCCCTGTAAATGCCTAGACTTCCATATTCCCGTCTCAAAAATGTTTTCCCTGTGTTAAAATAAATTTAAATATGAATAACTCCCCAAATAAAAATAAAAAAACCAGCCAATGACAGGTCATAAGACCTGTAAATGCCTAGACTTCCATATTCCCGTCTCAATTTTTTTTTTCGTCTGTTGACATAAATTTCAGCTTTCATTTCAGTTTTGTTTTTTTTTATTTGTCTATTAAGACCAACATTTTTTATGCTTTTTTTCTATCGTATTATCAGCGCTATGTTTTTTTATAATTCTTTTTGTTTTCAGTATGACCCAAACCTAAATAAAAACCCTCGGTCTTTACAACGGTTTTTGGTTTTGTGGAGGGAGTGCTTTCTAGTTGTAACTACAGTAATAAGTAGTTATTTGTAATGATTACAAAAACAGTACAAAATAATTACCTGTACTGTCATATCTTCGTGATCGTAGAACAAAGATAGATGTGCGAAAAATGCGACGCTGACTTTCTCTTATATTTATTCTTGATTAGGTTTTATGAAGGCTGTATATTGTAGGTTTAAAAAAAAAATGCATAACTAACCCAAGTTTCAAAAGATATACTTCAAACCACTATCATTTAAAGTTGAAAAAAATCACATGCATCATCGTTGTTTTATGATAATGACGAAGCTTCATTCCCTTGCCGTAGCTAATTAGTGATAAACTTTCCGACAATTTATTTAATCTTAAAATAACTTATTCCATTTGTTAATACTACCTAAATATATTTTTTTAATCTTACAATATACTTTATGACTATTTTTTGTTGTTATACGAGTAGTTAGTCTACTCATACTCGTACACATAGTCTATGTACTTTTTTGATACATATTTTAACGGGGGTGTATTACTTTTTTGTGAAGATATCATTATGGATGTCTATGCATCATTGATTTATTAATACACTAATAAATCAATGCTATGCATCTACTGATCTACTGGGTCTGTCATTCATTGAATGAAGTGATCATTTTACTTGTGAAATATAAACCATTCTGCCCATGATAAAGCATTGGTTTTTTCTTCAACTATTTTTATGTTTGCTGTTTTTATGCGTCAAACATAAGGAATTTTTTGTCGGTATGCATTTTCAAATAGACGAAACGTTAAAAAAATATGAAAAACAAGAGTTCAAACAAATCGACATTTGGTATTTAAAAAGGTAGGAGGTATATTTTTTACTCCCCTGAAAAAATTCAAGGCTACGAAACGGAATGTTTCGTTTCTTCTAACCAAACTTGTTTGCTGGTATGTTCCTAGAAGGATAATCAGACAATACATCTATAATCATTGCTACATAATTATTATAATAGTTACCAACAATGCTTTAATTATCTTAGACCTGTTATTTTAATAAACTTTTTGAATTTTAACTGTTTAAAAAATTATTGCCATCATAATCCGTTGATTCCATGATGTGTAATGTGTATTTTATGCGGGATTTTTTTCTAGAAAGTGCTGTAAAAAGTATGTATATAAATTTATTTTAGTTACTTGAAATAAATATTGATTATGTATCAGACGTTTTTTTATGTGGGTATGTAGTATATTGCAAGTGGTCATTATAAAAATATAAAAAAATCGATACAACCCAATCGGGTAATAGGAATAATTTGTATTTTGTATTAGAAAAAATACTTTATATACGTACTTTGGCGACCTTTGCTCCCCTATAAACACCCCGACCTGTAGATCCACACCCTATTGTAATAGTGGTGGTAATGAATTCACACTACTGCGAAACACAGAAATAGCTTACCTTTTTTTTATTGATTTTTATAATTATAATTATTATTGAGTTTTATAAAAATTATAATAATTAAATATATAGCGCCATTTTCTTAATCTTCAACTGCCTCTAGATATAATGCATTTTATCTTAAATAACTTGTAAAGGTATGATTTCGTATCACAGCTTTTAACTATTCCTGTTACATCAGTTTGCGTCTACTCTCTTTTAATGAAAAAATATGTTTTTTTAATCACATTAAAAATAAATATTTGATTTCTCGATAACATTGAATGTTAAGGTCAGTTTTTAAGTCTTTAACATTAACCATCCTAACAAATTCTAAAAAATAAGGGTTAGAATTTCTGAACTTTAATCTGTAAGTTTATTTATTATTTATTTATTTATTCGTTTTACAGAAACAAATAGTCAAAAATGATATAATAACATTAAAAAAAATACGGTTTAAAGACAGACCAGCGAAGTTTCTAAATAAAAATCATACAAATAACATATTACAACAGAGATTTAAGAGAAGGTAATGTAGAAGTCTAGGCATCTACAGGGCCTATGACCTGTCAATGGCTGGTTTAAGTGGCCACTTTACACACTGTGTAACATTCACCATTCTGCCTATATTTGAACACTATATTCCTTCAATTTTTTAATCTGTTGATGTTTGTCAAGTTAAAGAGCTGAAACCTTTATTTATGCGGGTGAGATTCATCTAATTGATTTATTTCACCTACATACTAGGCAACGCCTGAAAATATTTTTTTTTCAATTTCTATACTTCTTCATGGACCAGGTAATTTATCAACAATATTTTGAGTTTGTCCAAATTTTTATAGACAAGGACTGGATTCAACTCCCTGGGGAGCTGTTTATATTAACATATTAAAACAGAGATGAAGAATATTTAAGAGAAGGTAATATAGAAGTCTAGGCATCTACAGGGCTTATGACCTGTCAATGGCTGGTTTAAGTGGCCACTTTACACACTGTGTAACATTCACCATTCTGCCTGTATTAACTAACATCTATATTCCTTCAATTCTTTCATCTGTTGATGTTTTCAATGGACAACAACCCGGTTTATATCAATACTATTGTATTGTACGACAATACGATGTATTAATCTGTTTTCTAAATTAATAAATTTGAAATTTTATTACCTAAAATATATCCCTTTACAAGATTGTTAAAAAAAAAAATAAAAGGGTTTTAAAAAAATATTATTCGAACAGAATTACAAGAATGCGTTTATAATATATAATACAGTAAAATATGTTATCGAAACATTTCAGTTGGTTTAAACAAGCTATTTTGAAATATCTCCGCCGTGTTGCGGTCGTTTTGATAAAATAAACTTAATGTAATTCACCGTAGAAATATTTACTGCGTGGCGGAAAATTTGTGAACACTTTTGAAAACTGTGAACATACATACGATGGTGTATTTATGGCCGTTGAGAATTTGGAAAAATAACGCTATGTTGACACGAGTGTTTGTAAAACTCATGGTCATACTCCCAATATGTTTTTACACTGCAGAACACCGGTTATTAAGGCTGAAAATCTTAAGGAAATCATACGATTTTGCCATTTTAAAACACCGTTCTTTCAAAAACGCGCCAATAAAAAAATAACGTAAATGGTTTTTTGTTTACTATTTTTTCTGTCAATATGTATTCCATTTCATTGCTACGTAATTATCCTTTTTTAATACTCTGATTTACCTCTTATGATGTTGTAAAAAAAAAACAAAAAAAAATAAATAATAAAAAAAAATATTAAGTTTATTATATTTTTTTGATTTGATTATGATTTCATTGGGAAGTCAACAAAGTTCTTTAATTGTCTTTTAAGTATAATCGTTTTTTTTTTACAAAAGTATTATTTGTATAAAAATTTTAAGTATCTTCGTCGGTACATGTTTAATCAAAACACTAAAATATTTACATGTACGTATAGAAAATGCGATTTTTCCTTACGGACATTGAAGTTAACAGTTACCTTCAATTTTATCTATAAAGTAAAATTAAGTTTTCTCTACGAAAAATAGAACACGCATACAAAGGTTCATACTGAAGCTGTTCAATTAAAGGTTACCGACGAAGATGCTTTGAATTTTCTTACAAATATACTCATTTCCTCTGTTAACTTCCCATTGTAATCGGGGCCCGGATCTATTAAAACATGATTGTTTTCAATAGGAGATGTTAGCTTTCTCCATACTTTCATCCTCTATAGTAAACTAACGAGATGTAATATTCAAACTAAAAATATATAGAGAATCGAAAAACTCCATTCGTAAATATGGTAGTCAACCACGTAAAGGCAGAATAGTGAATATTACACAGCGTGTAAAGTGATCACTGAATCCAGCCGATGGCGGATTATAATCTTTGTAAAATGCTTAGACTTGCATATTCTTGACAGCATCTAATAGGGATATTGAAATAGATTGAACATTGAACGTAAATAAGTGTCCCACTTTTGTACATTGCAACTAGTAAAATACAGATTTACCTAATTATTGTATGTGTGTATGGATAAATAAACATGATGTATGTGTATTTTATTTGTACTTCTGATCATTCTGCGACCTTTCAACCAATGACCGGTGCCTTCCGTTATAATTTGAATTGATGGGATTCCATTTGACTTTGTATCTGGAAACGATTCGGAATATTTCGTCCGAAACGTGGCATTTATTTATCAAAATACTATTAGAACGCAGCGTTGAAAGATTGCCAGAATTCGGCGATTTATTGGAGCATTCCTCGTCAAAGCGACATTTTGGCAACGCGAGGACATTATAAATACTAATCGGGATGGGAAGGTACCGCAGTTTCATCATGATCACTTAAAATTTACCCACCTTAAAATATATACTTTCTTTTGGATTTATAATCCACAATCGGCTAACGGGGTTAACAATGCAGTCCTGATACCAACCATAAAGTTTTTTCCCCCGCGGAATTTAGCGAAATCCATTGCACCATCAAAGCATACTTAATTTAATTGCAAATTATGTATGTAATGAGACATATATCTATATTATTAAAGATGGAGACATTCTTTCTGAAAGGGTTTCAATGAATCTTTTTTTCACCTCATGCGTTATAATGAATAAATATTTTAATTAAATGATAGGCACCGTGGCACTTAACGGCCAACCGTGAAAAAGATATATTTGTTTTCCCATAGTCTGGTTGTGGTATATTTTTCATATCTTCCATACACACGAAAATAAATATTTTTGCCATTTACTTATAAGCCTCTAACATAAAGGCTTAGCGGGAAGGCTTACCTGTCGAGAATCAAATAAAAAAAATAGATTATCTAATTAAAAAAATAATATAACAATGTTTTTACTAATTGTATATTTCTTTTGTTTCAGGTAAGTTCCTGGCAAATGTTATTGACATCGGTGATAAGTGATAAGTAACTCAAACATTTTTTTTGCTTTTTTATTTTAAAGTTTCCATTGAATCCATTTATTCTTTTGTTTATTTCAATTCCAAATATTGTTTTTTTTTATTAAAAAAAAAAAAATTTAATTTTAAAATATAAAAATAGAAAACAAAGTATAAAAATACGTGTTGTTTTTTTGTATATGCGCGGGGGAAAAAACTTTATGGTTGGTATCAGGACTGCATTGTTAACCCCGTTAGCCGATTGTGGATTATAAATCCAAAAGAAAGTATATATTTTAAGGTGGGTAAATGATGATGATGAAACTGCGGTACCTTCCCATCCCGATTAGTATTTATAATGTCCTCGCGTTGCCAAAATGTCGCTTTGACGAGGAATGCTCCAATAAATCGCCGAATTTTGGCAATCTTTCAACGCTGCGTTCTAATAGTATTTTGATAAATAGATGCCACGTTTCGGACGAAATATTCCGAATCGTTTCCAGATACAAAGTCAAATGGAATCCCATCAATTCAAATTATAACGGAAGGCACCGGTCATTGGTTGAAAGGTGTGGTCGCAGAATGATCAGAAGTACAAATAAAATACACATACATCATGTTTATTTATCCATACACACATACAATAATTAGGTAAATCTGTATTTTACTAGTTGCAATGTACAAAAGTGGGACACTTATTTACGTTCAATGTTCAATCTATTTCAATATCCCTATTAGATGCTGTCAAGGTTATGCAATTCTAAGCATTTTACAAAGATTATAATCCGCCATCGGCTGGGTTAAGTGATCACTTTACACGCTGTGTAATATTCACTATTCTGCCTTTACGTGGTTGACTACCATATTTACGAATGGAGTTTTTCGATTCTCTATATATTTTTAGTTTGAATATTACATCTCGTTAGTTTACTATAGAGGATGAAAGTATGGAGAAAGCTAACATCTTGCTAACATCTTCCAAGACCGCCGATTGACAGTAGATGAAATGTCTGCGATGTTTCCACAAATTTCCAGATCTCTTTTAAACGAAACAATTACAAAAACGCTGGAATATCGAAAATTTGGCTCAAGATGGGTCCCAAAACAACTGTCAGAGCAGCACAAATTGAATCAGCTCGCGAGTTCCTCAAGCGATTTGAATTGGAAGGTGAGGATTTTCTGAGCTCCACTGTAACTGGTATTGAAACATGGGTGGTTTATTACAACCCTAACACAAAAAGACAGTCATCACAGTGGTGGCGCACTGGTTCCCCGTCTGCAAAAAATTAAAAACCTCAATTTCGCCCAAAAAATCATGGTATCCGTGTTTGGGAACGAAAAGTGATAATTTTGATCACTTATTTGCCTCAGGGGGAGACGATTACTGCAGCACGATGCGACACCCTACATAAGCTCAAAAGAGCAATTCAAAACAAACGGTAGGAATGTTGACAAAGGAGTGTATTCGTTGCACGACAACGCCCGCCCGCACACGGCTAACGCCAACAAGGCGCGTTTGAACTCGTTTGGTTTGGACATTTTGAACGACCCCGCATACCCCCTTGACTTGGCGCCTTCGGATTTTCATATTTTCACCGACCTAAAAACTCATATGGGTGGAAAACCGACGAGGAGGTGAAACAAGAGGGCTTGAAGTGGACGAAGGAGATGGCGGGAATGTTCTATAAGGAGGGCATCAAAAAGCTTGTGCCACGACTTACAACCTGCATAGAACGAGAAGGCGACTACGACTACGTATGAAAAAGTCCGATTGTATCTTTAATCATCAATATTTAAATAATAATGTTTCCAATTATAATAACCACCCGATCCGCCAAACCCTTTCAGTACCTACATATTTTGTTTTTTCTATAATTATTATTTAAATTTTGTTTATGTTAACACCTAATAATAGGTAAAATTCTGAATACCCGAATTGTTGTGTTATATCAATATTAAACTCGTGTGTGGGGTAAAATACAGTGTTTTTGTGATGTAAAGAACTGTTATTAAAATAAACGTTTCACATCGACCTTACCGGGAATCGAACACGGGATCTTAGATATGAAAGGTAAACGTACCAACCAGTACACCAAGAGGTGGATAATTCTCCACTAAGTTTGTTTTCAGAATTATCTGAGAGTGGCAATCGAGTCGAGAACTCTCGTCCCGGGTTCTGGTTCTATTTCGCATACAGAACTACATTATTTTTTATAAATAACCCGGACGCATATTCGTAAATACCCGACACATTATCCATTCGGGATGCTTCGGTATCACTTGAAAATACATATCCGATTCGGGATTACTCGGGCGCTCGTTGTTAAATAATATTATTCAATTTCGTAGCAAAATTGCCCCTGAGTAGCACCTGCTAACGTCACTTAACATAAACATTCTCGTTTTCATTGTAGTATCTTGGCTACGTCATAAAAGTCTTGTGAAAGAATTTGGTTTATTTCGATTGTTACTAGGTGGATAACGCGTCAGGTATTTCCATCCGACACGTCTGCTATTTACCAAGCCACTTTGGGTGGATTCTGAAATATCCCGAACGTATAACGCGTCGAGTATTTATGAATATGCAACCTGGACACAAAAAATCATAACTTTAAAAATGTCTGTTTTTATTTCTATAAACAGTAAACACGCATGTAAAATTATTTGTTTACTTTCACAATGCTGGCCGTATCCGTTAACGTGTTTCGAAAAATATTTTTGTTAGATCCGTTTTATCTTTCATCCAGTCCAGAGGCAGACGTCTGCTGGGAAATATTATTATTTATTGTTTATTTTACCGTTTGGGTTTGCGAAAATAAAATTGTGATAACATTCCTGCTTCCAGAATTTTCCATTTTTATTAACATACACAAACATTTATTCTTGTATCTTTTGCAACTGTAAATAAGTAGATTTCCCTGTAAACGAAAATCGCCGTCAATGTAGACATTGTAACGTATGCGTTATTTATATTACTAAGAATCGGATCACGCGTAAATATAACGTGTATGAATGTAATTTTTTTTAAATAAAAAAATGCGCTAAACAATCGAAGCAGACTTATTTTAAAAAATCCACGTAATTCATTTATATAATTACTAATTACAATAATTTTTGGCTAGGAATATAATTATTATGTCATACTTGTATTAATAAAGACACTGGTGGTGTACCAATTCCTCTGTCTACTGCGTGATGGTGGTAGTAGTTTTTTTTATTTTTATATAAGCAAGATGTAACATATTCGATGTGGTTGTTTTTATTGACCAATCGTCATGATCGTAGAACAGCGACGTATGTGATTTTCTCCAACTTTACATAGGAGCGGTTTAATTTTTTTTTACACTTTTTGTCATAACTTGATGAGCTACAAAATTATATAATTTGAACGTAGTTATGCAGAAAGCAGCTATTCCACAATTTTGAAAAAATATCGGGTGCATTAAGGTCAATTCTATGTTCTGTCAAAAACGGCCAGACCGTTTTCATACAAAAAACTGTATCAATCACATTTTGAAAATGGTGTCGATCACAAAACCACATTTCTCAATTTGCAGAAAACACCCACAGCACTAGTAAAATAATTAAAACTGGTCAAATACGTAATTAGATTCTTGTTTGTATTATAAAATAAAACTAACGTATTCATTGTTAATCGTTTGTCAAAGTCAAAAACATTCCAACTATTGCGTAGATTTGATTATTCATTCTTTTTACAAAGGTGCTAATATCTCAGTTACATTTTTCTATGGCTGGCTGCTTTCTGCATAACTACGTTCATTTGATATTTATGTTATAAATGTTATTTTCTTCAAACCAGGAATATAAAGCCTTTGCATAGTTTTTTAAGATCAAATATAAAAGAAAGTCAATATCGCATTTTTCACACATCCGTCGTTGTTCTACGATCCCGACGAATGTTGTTTCAAATGTGTCCTAGTAAACGGAAATAATGAAACTACTATAAATTACTAATACGTACTCATTTCACTAAAAAAAGTTTAATTTATTTATATAATTACGCAAAGGAAATGTACTTATTCATAATAAAACATGGAAAATCCACAGTCAACCAGCTTAATTCATTGAAAAATTTATTTAACATGACAACATGTCCGAACATGATGTGATGTGTGATTATTTTTATAAGGTGTAATTGTAACGATACTTTCACAACTTAATTCCGCAATAAATGTAGAGAATGTGTTTTCTGGCTCAAAAAGCATGTCCAAGACTTAATTGAAGTATTCTGAGTTTTATTTCAGTTGTAAATGTCTGTGGAAATAGATCACACATAAAAAAGTTATATTTATGTATTTTCGGTGTTATAAATGTCGAGTCACTAGCTTGGCTACGAGTATTTAGTTTTCATACATAATACGTACGAGGGTTCCCTACTGAATCCATCTCATTCAAATGTTAGCAACTGCAGAAATGATGAATTACTTTTTAAGTACATAATAACTAAACTTTTGTACTTGCTCGGTCGGCTATCACGATGGCTGTATAAATACAGATATTTGCAATTTTGTTGACGCATTGTTTGCCACTGAAACCCAACATTTGAATCACAATTAAATTTGTAATTTGCTCTCCTCTTGTGTCGACTTTGTGCCGAATACCGAATATTTATTCACGTCCAATAAAACCACGAACATTATGTTTACATGCACAAATGTTTGCGATTCATTATATTAAATGTATCATGCGATTTAACTTTTATATACCTTTGTCATTAGTCAATGATATTGAAAAAATGATATAAAAATGCTTAAAAAATAATCGGAGTTACCAGCGGCGATAATATTTGTTCGTCTCAATTTGCTAAGATCGATCTACCTTTACAGATTTGTAATATTTTTTACATTAATACGAGGCATATCCAAAAAGTAAGAGTACTCAGTTTTTGTATTAAAAAAAAATATTAAAAAAGAAATTATAGTAGGTACATTGTTTGTATATATGTATATTATTTATTTTTCCACGTAGTCGCCTTCTCGTTCTATGCAGGTTGTAAGTCGTGGCACAAGCTTTTTGATGCCCTCCTTATAGAACATTCCCGCCATCTCCTTCGTCCACTTCAAGCCCTCTTGTTTCACCTCCTCGTCGGTTTTCCACCCATATGAGTTTTTAGGTCGGTGAAAATATGAAAATCCGAAGGCGCCAAGTCAAGGGGGTATGCGGGGTCGTTCAAAATGTCCAAACCAAACGAGTTCAAACGCGCCTTGTTGGCGTTAGCCGTGTGCGGGCGGGCGTTGTCGTGCAACGAATACACTCCTTTGTCAACATTCCTACCGTTTGTTTTGAATTGCTCTTTTGAGCTTATGTAGGGTGTCGCATCGTGCTGCAGTAATCGTCTCCCCCTGAGGCAAATAAGTGATCAAAATTATCACTTTTCGTTCCCAAACACGGATACCATGATTTTTTGGGCGAAATTGAGGTTTTTAATTTTTTGCAGACGGGGAACCAGTGCGCCACCACTGTGATGACTGTCTTTTTGTGTTAGGGTTGTAATAAACCACCCATGTTTCAATACCAGTTACAGTGGAGCTCAGAAAATCCTCACCTTCCAATTCAAATCGCTTGAGGAACTCGCGAGCTGATTCAATTTGTGCTGCTCTGACAGTTGTTTTGGGACCCATCTTGAGCCAAATTTTCGATATTCCAGCGTTTTTGTAATTGTTTCGTTTAAAAGAGATCTGGAAATTTGTGGAAACATCGCAGACATTTCATCTACTGTCAATCGGCGGTCTTCACGAACAGTTTCGTCAATTTTTTGCACTACTCATCGGTCACAATTGAAGGCCTTTCTCTCCTTTGCTCGTCATGAATATTCATTCTTCCTGCATTAAACGCGCGACACCACTTAAATACCTTCGCCCAAAACAGTTTTGATCCGTGCAAAAAATTCAGTCGGAGTTTTTCCTTCCGCGAGAAGTAACCTAATGACAACGCAACCTCGCACTTAGCGGGATTTCTTATTTACATCTTTCACACAAACGAACACCACGCGACAAGTTTTGGTACTAACGAGGGTCACCGATGCTCGTTGTGTTCAGGAGACCCCCCCCACTACCAATCAATGCCGCCGTCTTTTTGAAAAAAAAAATCTCACAGCACGAGAGCCAAACAGTAGTCTTACTTTCTGGATATGTCTCGTATAAGGAATGGGAATAAAATAACAATGAAAGGAATACTTGAGCGACCACAATAGCTAACAATCGTATCAAAAGTGAAAACGCGTATGGTCAAATGTGGCACATATACCTTGGTCCTAAGATTTTTAATACTCTGTAACTGAGTTTTGCAACTTAAATCGTAAAAAAAAAACTTTTTTTTATTGGTGGTTGGAAGAAATTGCGATTTGGCAACAAGCCCCCCAATGTACAATTAACAGTATGTAAAAAAAGTTAAATAAATATATGCTCTCCATTTACCAACTAGATACTTTAGTACACAATGTATAAATCATCATTGTTCACTACATTCTTTATATGCAGCTTTACATTATATGATTAAATCAACGCTTTTAAATAGTTTTCTTGTCGAGTGTATTGTATTCATTGAACCTCATTGTCGAGTGGAGAAGAGACTAAGAAATTGTGGTGTAAATATTCAATATTTCTGGGTAAGCATGTCACAGGTCACAAATGAGCTGACAAACTCGACATAGCACGCAAGACTGACATTTCTCATGCTAGTGTGGGATCCGAACAGTCGGCTGTTGTTTATTTTCTGTTCATATTATTTCTCTGTATCCGGCATACTGGGTGCATGTGTTTTATGCGTCCATTATTTGTTTTTGTTCCTTTGGCTGATCCTTATAAATAACCAGCTAGAAAGTGCATTAACAGTAAACTCTGTGCACGTGGCCCACGTCTCCCGCCAAGGTATTGTATTTTTCCATTTTATTTTTTAAAGCTCATTTAGTAGAAACAAATATAAATATCATGCCACTTCTTATTGAAGATATTTACCCTCTCGTTTGTAAATATCTTGACACGTTTTAACTTCGTTTTGATAGTTAGAAAAATATAACTTCAACATCGGAAAAAAGAACAAAGAAATTCGTCTACGCAAATGTTTTTTTAAATCCTCATTGCGATTAAAATTTTAATGTAATTTCGATAATTTAAAAAAATTAGTACTGCATCATCATTATCATATCATTAGGTGCAGCCAATGTTGCGTAGGGCACTGCATTGCAATACCAAATCCAGCAATCCTCGATCTTGGAGTATTATCTGTTGAGAGAAGGCAAGATGATCATAAAATAAAGCTAAAAGATAATTTAATTGTTTACAAATCGGATTGCTTTACATTTCCATGTGTGTATTTTTCATGCTACAAAATAGTTCGTCTAATCACGAATTGTGAGAAATCTATTAATAAATAATAAAAGTTTCCCAATGAGGAAGTTCAGTGCTACAGGTAATTGGATGCAAAAATGTTTTCTTAGATTAGAGAATTCAATTGCACGGCGAAATTTCTCGAAAATGTATGAAAAATAAATAAAAATGAACTCCTTTGTATGACGTTACGAGTAATTTCAAAACTTTTAACATTTTAGAGCTGGATAATACGATACATTAAAATATATTTTTTTAATTTTGGCTTACTTTAATAGTATATTAACAAATAAAAAAATATTTAAATTTAGTAAATGGGGTCTAGAATTTCAACCATCCATGCGCTCAGTAGCTGCAAGACTTGTTGTTATCTAACTTCTAATTTTATAAATTTGCTTTTTATTTCGTTTTTAAAATATCACTTAAACTCTAAACTTCATTGTCAAATAAAAATTTTAAAAATAAGGGCTAGATTTTTTATTGTCCATGCGCTCTGTAGCTGCAAGACGTTCTGTTATCTAGCTCATATATATCATAATTGTAATATATCATAATTGGAGACGAGGAACTAGAATCCCAACCGTCCATGCGCTCTGTTGCTGCAAGACGAGTTGGGATATTTATTTATTGTACAGCGCCCTTGAGGTGATTTTCACAAAAATGGCGCTATATAAATTATTCAAACATTATTATTTTATTATTATTTTTTAAATATTTTAATACCACTGAACTACCTTATTTGATGAGTTAAAAAAAGTTAGTTTAGCTTAGCAACATACTATACTTGGTGAATAAAAAAACGAGTTTCCTCAAATTTCTTATATTTTATCTTTTTGGTGATAGTAAAACTTGCGCAAATATATTAATTTGTAACAATGCACAGCGATGGATTTAATCTAACGGAATTAGATGCTTGGAGCAAAATCCTCACAATAATTTTACCTTGTCTATTCATAAATGCACTCTCACCCACCGCTCCTGCTCGCAATACTCCAATTGCACTCGGGACACATGTCATTGTGTTCTAGGGTATTATACAGGTGGCCAAAAACATAAGTTTTGACCCAAAATGTAGAATTTAAGTTCGAGCGAGTCAGACTTAAACTTTCAACTTAAAATAAAAAATCTAAAAGGCGATTCCTTGGTTTTTGAGTAACTTTATAAACTGCGCTAGACTCTTAAGCTTTCGTAATAATAAAAGTAGTATTTATTAGTTCACATACTTGCTATCATAAATATTCCACCTCAGTACCTATCTTTAAAGACCGATTTCAGCGAATGATTTTAAATTTGCTCAGAAACGTAGGAATTGCCTTTTTTAGATTCTGACGTCTGACTCTCTCGAACTTAAATTCTGCATTTAAGGTCAAAACTTTTGTAGCTTCCATTAATATTACGAAGCAGATTATTTTATACGTAAAAGTACAATTTAAAAACAATGCGTCTCAAAAAAAATCCTGAAAAACCGTCCTGAAATTAAAAACCGATCAGGTCTAAAATTATCACAACCCCATTTAAAAAATCATAACGCGAAAACTACGCAAAATCGCGAAACATACAGTGATTCGGATACTCCTCAATATGAGGCACCTACATTTTACCTTTGGACGTCACTTCTCCAGCCTTCCATATATCTTACTCTCCGTGTCGATCTGTTGTTTCGTAATTTTAACTAACCATCGAAATCAGGTTGTGGTCCCGTGGCTAGTTTCTCGGACTCAAACTCAAACACTCTTTCACGGATCAAAGGTCCGTGGTTCGAATCCCACTCTACCCCAACTTGATTCCCATTTCCTAATAGTGAGTTATTTACAACCCGTCGAAAATGTCCTTCAAAATTAAATATTAGCGTAAATTATAAGAAAGCAAATATTTCATTTATATTAATAAAAATAAATTAAAACTAGTATTAAATATGTAATATATCTAATGTTATAATTTGAAAATTATACAACTACTGTTGTTTACAAATTTTTATCAAACGAAATTAACTTTCGATCTTGGCGGTGTGTTTTATTGGGGCGTGGTACGTACATATGTATATAGCAGAACCAGACTTCAATTCGGACTCCAATACATTAATTTTCAGACATCGGGCGTTATGCTCTACTTAATTAGGTATTTAATTAGCATAGACCGGGTGACCTGTACGCTCATAGTAATGACCCCCGAATCATTCGCGCATACTTCGAGCCGGGAAAATAAATCATTCCCGCTTTGTTTTGTAGAATCGAAAGTTTTTAAAGAGTGTCCGAACCTCGTTTCAAGGCCGCCTGAGATAGAGGAATGCACATTAACTCATTAATCTTAAGTATTAAGTAATACTTGACCCGTGGAAAAACAAACAGCAACGACTTTGTTTGAAATCCAGAAAGTGTGCCGTCCATAATAAATGTTCAACAATGAAAACGTATACTATAATAGGTTGTGTTTCTTAAATATTAGGTCTTTAGATAAAAATGGCGCCAGTGCGCAATGCTAAAATAAAGCTGATTTATCGCGTCACTCTGTCGTCCTTTGTTGTTGGATATTTGTGCTATGCGACAGGGCCGGAGCGGGGCATTTCCACCTTTATGACGAAAAACTTAGCATTAACATCACGACTTCCCAGTAAATTTACAATAACAATTAATATACATACACATTTCTTCATTGTTTCTCGTTCATAGGCACTAAAGCATTGTAATAAAATGTATTATATTATTTATTTGATAGCTTTTTCAACAGCATTCATTTTCATTTACGAAGAGAAAAATCAAATATCTTTGAAATAATGGCAATGTGGCATAACAAAAACATAATATACATAATATTTTTTTATTGTTTCATCTAATCCAATAGATTTAAGGCTAGTTGCATCGAAATAAGTTAAGTCAGTTATAGTTGTTAATATGTCAAATTGGGTTGCATGAAAAAAAGTAAGCTAAATCATATTTTTTTGATAAAATGTAACAAATTGTTTTTCGATTTGTGCAGTGCCTTAGCGTACATGTAGGCATTTTAGTAATTGCAAATTAAAATTTCAAATGTAGTCAAGGAATGTTCGCAACAGACTAAAGCCCGTTCTATCAGACATATGCCAACTGACCGCAGGTTGAGGAACGGTGATGCTTACTCTAGTTTGAAATAATATATAATATGTACCTCAATGGAAAAAACCGCCCATTTTATAAATTTTTGTCGAAACAGTAACATTTGTGTTCAATGTTTAAACTTTTTTCGGTGCAACTGCCACAAGTCCATAAATAAATAACTATACAGTAATAATAATAACAAAACATGTCTCTCCCCTACCCATGAGAGCAGTTTCCCAAACATCTGGCGACGGTTCTATTCCTGGCGGTCGCCATCGCGTGCTCTTCCCCGAAATAGCCATAACCTTATTCGAAACAGCTCCATGTCGAAAGTCGACCTCTCACTGCACGCAAATATGGTATTTATGGACCTGGTCGCAGGACGCGTAGTTCCTTGCCACATTATTCTTTGTCATTTTGTCCGCGCGGTATTCACAACCGACATCAGTGCCTTTGTTCTAAGTTTTAAGGAGGCATTAGGGATGGCCACATCGTCCATCGAAACATCGATACATTTAGAAATCGATGTCTTTCAAATATAACTATTATTATTATTTATGAGGTTAAATATGACTTGAAATATTTTACCTGCTCCCACGAGTTAAAATAACTTATTGAGCAACCTATTTTAATCTATATATCGACATTTTGAGTTTTGATAGAGTTGCATTAATAGTATTTATTCTAATAAAGCATTTTTTATGTATTTTTATTAATAAAGTCTAATAATGATATATTTTAACGATAATTTTGATTGCGTCGTTTTCCTAAGTAATATAAGTAATAACTTCAAGCGCCCTGTACATTTTTTACTTTTAAAAATAAATAAAATGTATCTATAGGCTAACTCTTAATCATGTAAACTATTTTTTTTTTTTTTTTTTACATGGCATTTATTGTAACATAAACAAAACACAAATCAAAAAATGACTTTTTTATATTTAAGGTTAGTAATGTAGGTATCATAATAAAAACGTTTGACAAAAAATGTATAATCTATATTATGTGTGTAACAAAAAAAGCAATTAGTACCTTAAATCCGAATTGTAAAATGTGGGAAATTTATTTATAAAAATAAATGTTTACGTTCTTATTAAAATATAAAAATTTTTAAGCGTTGTAAATAAAGTTATGGTAGAGCCGTGTGTCTGCGACACAAGCCATTTGACCGGCTCTTAATATGACATGTTTTTTTTTATCCGCGCAAGCTGTCATATTAATAAAATATACACATATCCAAATACTAATTTTAAGTTTTATTTTTTTCATGTTCCTTTGTGTAACAAAAACAGTGATTTTGTATAAATATACAGATTTTAATATATTATGTAGAACACACCTTTTTAAACGAACTGATCGAATTTTAAACGATCTATCGACGTTTTCGAGTCACGTGTATGTATCATCCCTAGTTCTAAGTAAATTTCGCGTATTTTGATACGATCGCATTGAGCGTAGAGTAGACAGCGGCGCGGCGCGGCAGTCCCACATTGATGAAAGTCCAATGGAGCGTCTTTTCTTTCCGAAATCTACCGACGCGGCGTGATGTTCTGCGCCGCGGCGTTAAAAATACGCTCTAAATTTATTAAAATGACTATTTTAATATACGAACGCATGTACAAACATACTCCTGTCATCTAGTTTTACTGATGTCATCTCATGTTATGTTGCAAAGCTATAAAACTAGACTAATGTGCTTCTGGCGACATTATTTGCGAGCGCGCAATTTTGCGAAAGTTTTATAAGCGGCCTGTTACATTTTGTTTTAATATCTTTGATGTTTTTATGATTCATTAGCAACACGCGTTAATCCTACCTGGCTCGGCTTAACGAGACGCGTAGTGAATCCATCCAACCAGGTTGGGTTTATTAAATTCGCCTTGTTAGATTGCTGAAATATCCTGAAATAAGTTAAAAAATGCCTTAATTTAATTAAAACTTTAATTCTTGCATCCCCTTTTTTAGGAAACTATGTGGATTTATGTTTAATCAATATTGAAAACTGTTTTAAAGTACCTTCCAGCTTTTCTTATTCAACATTTTTTTATAAATCATTTAATTTTAGTCACTAAATAAAACATTATGTTTCGGAACACAACCGTTTTTTTTATTCAAATGACTTTGTAAACTTAACATTTTACAACAGAGATGAAGAACATTCAAGAAAAGGTAATATAGAAGTCTAGGCATCTACAGGGCTTATGACCTGTCAATGGCTGGTTTAAGTGGCCACTTTACACACTGTGTAACATTCACCATTCTGCCTATATTTGAACATCCATATTCCTTCAATTCTTTCATCTGTTGATGTTTGTGAAGTTAAAGAGCTGAAACCTTTATTTATGCGGGTGAGATTCATCTAATTGATTTATTTCACCTACATACTAGGCAACGCCTGAAAATATTTTTTTTCAATTTCTATACTTCTTCATGGACCAGGTAATTTATCAACTCATTGAGTGTTCTTCATCTCGTGTTCTTCATCTGTTGTAAAATGTTAATATAAACAGCTCCCCAGGGAGTTGAATCCAGTCCTTGTCTACAAAAATTTGGACAAACTCAGAATATTGTTGACTTTGTTAACTATTGCCAAATAAAGACCCGTAATAAAAAAAATACTTTAGGCCTATTATATTTTTTGGTCCTGGGTTCGATCGCTAGCAGTTTGAACGTGAAATATTTATTTTGGAGTTGTTTTTTGCTCCACACCAAGAAGCCCAATAATAATCTGTTGTCACCTGCAGCGCAGGAAACCTAGGCTTGAGAAAAATCACATTTGATTTATTTTCTCACCGGGAATCGAAACAGGAACCTTCCGTGTGTGAGTCATGTGTCTTAGCTATTACACTACAGATGCCGATTGTTCAAACGGCAATATTTCATATATCGGACTATCGAAATACGCTGCGTTTGGTTTACAAATACAGTGCTCTGTGCACCACTGGGTGCGGAAAGGGGAACGATGGTGACGGTGATTATTATGTCTTTGAACGTCCGAATACATTACATATTTTTTATTTAAATAACTGAGTTGGTAAGTTTGTTGAAACAGTATTGTTTAGAATCCTGCCTGCGCAGTAGTATTTTACTATGTGACTTTAAAATATTAATAAGCTATTGAAAATAATACATACCTATATATGCAGAACCGCAAGGTTTGACCAGAACTTCGAATAATTTTTAATTTAAACTTTCTCCTGAAAAGAGATTGACTCGCACTCGGTTAATTTGGTCTGTGATTCGGATGAAGTTTGCAGAATACCGTAATAAAGGGATGATCTGGATCAGAAAACACCAGAGTAGGGTCGCCAGGCTCGTTACAATAGTTCTCAATTGCTACTTGATCCGAGTTGTTAGTAAACCATAACAGATTACATTGATTCTTGAATTAATCTTCCCTTGTAGATAAGTAAAATTTCCAATTTACCAAATTGTTTTTTTATAACTAGCCGGAAATAAGAATCTGCAATTGGAAATTAATTTTCTGCTTAGATAACGCTCTTTTCATCCACATACTACTATCAAAATACAGAGTGTTTAGAAAGCAATCTATTACAAATTCTAAAGGTAAAGCGTGTATCCTGTCGCAACAAAACGAGCATATTACATTTTCTCGGCGAAAGCCTGATAACCTAGTAGATCGTTGAACTCTTTTTGTCTCGAATATTATTTTCTTTTTCACTCGCCACTCAATTTTCCCGCCTAAGAGAGCTCAGAATTTTCGTAATCTTCGAGCGGCTGGCAGCCACCGAATAATAAAACACTGCCAAAAATGTTATTAATTTTGTGGCGCTTTTATTATCGTTAATCGCGTCGCTGGCGATCTTCTACGACGAATATTCACATCGGCTGTTTTGATAAAAATACTGCAGCTGAGATACATCGAGATATATTATTTTTTCGTCACTTCGCGAGTAAAAACACGAAGGATTTCGACTTCGCAATTAATAAAAAGAAATTGTGATTTATACGGCGCAGATAAAAGCGTCAGTTCGAAAAATAAATCTCAACAAATATCGTGCGTTTGAGAGAAAATAAATTCCACGCATTTGAATTTGAAATGTTGATATTTATTTAGAGATTTTGATAGAGGTTTTAAACGTCGTGGATACTGCGAATTTTTAATTAGGCTCGTTAGACACACGATACGCATACCATTCGTTACTTATTCCCTTTTTAGTGGGTTACACAAAGCCACCCTAAACAAATGTTATGGAATCCTTAACAAAGGGATATTGTGCTTTTAGACAATAATGAGTATGTGTAAAATTAAACCAATTTGTGTGGAATACATGAGTCATTAAAAAAGATTATAACAGTGTAATTTTATTTTTTAGTATTTAAAAGGATCATTAGCAGAGTAATTTTATTTTTTAGTGTCTCAATATTTACATATTCCTATTTTCGGCTATTTGATACTTACCGTATCTATTTAACACGCTCTGATCATTCTAAATAACCATGACGATATGACTAAAATCTCAGGTTATTACGCTCTAGAGCTTTCGTTCACCGCACCGCTCCGTTTCGAAATTCACCTCCGGTAGATTTGAAGGTGTGTGATGCGTCTCGAATATAATAAAAACATTTGAACTTCCGTACATGACGCGTCCTTCCGCCTTTTCCCTCAGCTTAGTACTTGGTCGTTGTATTTTTAATAGTAATTTAGTATTAATTTTAAAGCTTCAACATTCGGCCGTCCCATTCCGAGGGCCGTGGCCGACCGACCAATTGCTGCCAATTAAGTTAATGGCCTGTTGTCTCATCTAACCCTCCATGATGCGGGCTGGAGACCGTTGTCTGCATATTCACACATTCATGCCTAGTACATATTTTAATAGAAATTTCGCCTCTCTCGTATTTGAGTAAACTTTTGGTGCAAAATCTTTGTTTCGAAAATTCAAAACAGAGTGTGTTTTAAACATTACGAATCTCGGTTTACCTGTGTTCACGTTCCGCAGTGTCTTAACTTAATTACGAGTACATTGTCTAACCTTTTCCGCTAAGAATTCTAGCTTAAAACGCCCTTTCTCTTCTCTTTCTTCTTATAGTTAGTTATGTAGTTCTTTTAATTGGAAGTGCGATATCTTTCTTGTAAAATTAAACTTCTCCATTAGTTCAATTAAAATCTAGAGTGTATCTCGAACATTTTTTTAAAACATAAACTGAATCCTTACACATGGTAATTATATTTATTTATTCATGCATTTCATAAATATATATACAGTTTTTTGTTCACTTTGCCCAGCTGTGTGAAACAGTACTTATGATTTGCTTGTTGTTTTACTGTAGAATGTTTAATATTTAAACTTTCTACTGAATATGCTGTATAATTTTTAGGTCATTTTTTTAAATATAAATCTTGTATAATTTTAAGTTTATTTTTTTTTCATAAATCTTGGGTATAAGAAAATTCACGTTTAAAAATATATATGTTAAGCCAAATATGTTAATATTTAAAATGTTTGTAAAAGGCAGATTTGCCGTTTATGTTTATAAAATAAATAAATAAAATAACTAAATAAACACATGTATCCTATATACAACGAAGATTACAAATTTAACTACTGATCTCGTCGGTCTAGCCATCTGCTTCAGTAGCGTCATAATATCTTGTCTCAGGGGATTACGATATTTTTGAGAAACACATTAAACCATGTTCCTAGTACGATTTACATTCTGTAAATCTACCTAAAACTGGCCATATTTTTGGACGCTCCGGTTTCTAAGAATTGTGAAACTACTCAGTGAATCTGTGATTGGAAGCGCCAGTCGTTATTTGTAATAATTATATGGACGTGCACTTTGTTTTTATGGTCTGCTGTAATGCCTTATGAGTTGTCTTTGTCTTTTTTGTTTATTTCCAATTAGATATTTAAATTTACCTACTAGTATACTTAATAACATTATTTAACGTTCTTCTGTAATATGGGTACTTGTGACTTATGAAGGTACTCATTTTATGTACCTGTATAAAAACATTTGTGTTTGTTCTTATACCTTGTATAACGTATCCATAACCGCAAGTTCGAGGCAATGAGAAAGAAAATCCTAGTACAATTTAAGTTTTTAGTTAAACCCTCGGATTCGCAGTTTTTTGCGAACTCTCCGGGTTCAGAATTTTTTTTAAACATTTCGTTTATAAAGAGAAATTTTCAATAGATTATCGATTTACTTTTCATCTTTATATTTTTTCTATTCTATTTAAGGAGCTTCGTCGGGGCGCTCCAAAGTATCGGATATTTGATATGCTTTTAGAATTTAAGTTTTATCTCGGAGTGCCCATTGTTTTCGTAGTTTCTTAAATTAACCCCCTTTATCAGTGGAACCTCCAACTGGTTTTATTGTTTCATTTAAGTCATGCGTAATTAATTACGATCATTTGACATAAATCCCTAATGGTGCAAAGAACACTGCATTGGAATAAATTATCCCTCTTAGAGTAGATTTTCTAAACTCCAAGTTATCACCATATCGATCATTTGTTACATTCATTCATTACGCTTAATTATTATTATTGATAACATAACATATTGTACATCTCCCCCCCCCCCTCCTTATCCTCTCTTCAGGCATTTTTGTCCTTATCCCGCCCAATTTACAGTAACTTTATGTTCTTAAATTTAATATTTAAAATATCTTTGATTATTGAGTACTTGAAAATAACATTTTTATACGTATAAATTGTATGTATTTATTTGATATGTAATATATATTTTCTTTACTAACTTTGTATACTATGTGGAAATCTGTTATTAGTTCTGAGTTTATACACTATATCTGTTTGTTTACTAAAAATATGTATGTAGAACTGTTGATTTCCCTAATAAAATAAAAATAAAAATAAAATATATGGCGCCATTTAAGTAATATGAAAAATAATTAAGAAATTATTATGGTGAGAAAACGACTTTGTAAATTAATATTCAATTTATCGGGAATTGACTCAGGGCCTAATGCAAAAAAACTATATTCATTACAGCAATATGGCGGCCTCCGTGGTGTAGTGGTCAAGACGCTTGACTCACAGACGGAAGGTTCCGGGTTCAATTCCCGGTGAGAACACAAAAATTAAAATGTGATTTTTCTCAAGCTTGGGTGTTCTGTGATGTAATTCACCACTGTAATTGGGCCTCCTGGCCTGTTGTGGTGCAAACATAAAAATAAAATACGGGGCAAAATGTCATAAAATATTTATATTTGATATTTATTTATTATATATACGGCCTAAGCCAATTACAACAGTTACATGAAGAAACATAAATGCAAGAAACTGAACAAAAAGAACATAAAACATATCACTGGAATTTAACATGCGTAGGTATATAATGTTGTTTTGTTTTGTTGTAATGACGCTGAGTAAATGAGTGAATAGCATAATATCAGTTAATAAGCCTTCCCTTAGTCCACATAGAGAGCTTTTGCTTTGCTATTGTAACTAGGGGATGAGCACTAAAATCTAGCGTCATGTGGGTGCTGGCGCTATTTGCTTCATGTTCATACCTTGCCACAGTCTGGCAAACATTATAATTAGTTCCTTGTTTGTGGGTTCTTGTTTTCAACTGGAACTTTTCAACTGTTGCAAGAATAATTCTGTGTGACTCCTCCCTTAGTACGATGGTGTCCTCAATATAAAATATATGAAATATTTATTATTATAATTATTGATAGCGCCATTTTCGTACTATAATACCTCAGGGGCGCTCCACGAAGTGATTTTAGTTTGATAAAATATGAAAGTAAAACAATTTATTGTCTCATCACATGCTACAGATTTAGTGAATAGGTGGGTTTAAGTTTTCTCCAAAACATCACTTCACTCTTACAGTTTTGCACTTCTATAACTTTTCCTATCACTGTAGATGTAGCTGATTAGGGAATGAGATGTCGTCTGTCAGCTAGTTTATATATAACATGCATAGTTCTTTTTGATGCTTTTTAAATAGTCTCATAGAAAGACCGTTAACATAACGAAAAACTTATGAGGTTTTCTGAGCTCTAGGTTTACATGAACAGGTAACGTTTTGTGTTGGTAAGTTAAATGATTAGTAAAGTATCTACTATAATTGTACTCTTTTTAGTAAAAAACAATGTGAAATTTGTTTTTTTTTTTCATTAATTTTTTTAAATATGCCTTCTTTTTCAAGAATCAACACCTTACATGTTGAAATTTTATTTAATCTGCGTATAAATTTTAACATGTTATTGCAATTTATTAATCCATTTCTTTAATGATTAGTATTAAAATTAAGCTGTTTTATAATCTTATACAAGTGACAACTGCTACACTTTTTACAATTCATCCAATAAATTGGTTATAAAACGGTCGTATCCTTCATATAGCTACTAAAACTAATTTCAAACCTTGTATTTTGTTCAAAGAAAACGTTTAGATTCAAAATATAAGTGCGGATGGACTAGATAAATTCTGTAGCGTATAAGAAAATCAAATAAAAATAAAATAGCATAGGAAAAAATATTTATGCTGCGACATTTATTATTTTTGTTGGATGGATTCCTTGATTAGTCTGGATATATCCACGACACAGCAGGTACGCGTTATTACACAAATCTCGTGACCAGAGAAACTAAACTTGATTTACTGCGTGATCCAACATTACGGTTTTGGATTTATGGTCTGTGTTGTTTGGTGACTTCTAATCTCTAAATTATAATTATTATAATTTTATTTCAGTGAAAAGGCTGAAAAGTGCATAGCCAAAATCACCATATAAACAAACAAAAAAACATATTATTTTCATAAACAATATAAATAATTGCAATTCATTCAAATGTCCCTATAAAATCAAGACATTGCAAATAAACTATGTCTTAATGGCGGTTGCAAGATTTGTAGCAAATGCGTGAACAAGGGGTGAATGGATCCACTCTGCAGTGGCTTGGAGAAGCGTATTATTGGAACATCTTAGGCGTCGCTATAAGATTCAGAGCCCCGATGACGGAGTTAACAGAGTTATCTTCAATTTTCTGTAAAGCAAAATTGAGTTATCTCTATGAAAAATTGAAATACATTCAAAAGAATTTTCGAAACGTATTGAATTACTGATTTCAGACGAACACAGTTCAAATATACGCATTTTCGTACAGAAGATTCGATTTGACTTTATAGACAGTTAAAAACTCGGTTACGTTCCAATTGTAATCGGGGCCCTGGGGCGTAATTACAATCGGAAGTTTACAGTTCGACTGTCTATAAAGTAAAATCGATATGTATCTACGAAAATGTGTATATTTGCATGAAAGTATCTTTGCCATTAACCTGTTATTAAACATGTTTAGGAAAAAAAATTGTTTGAATATTCTATTTTTCATACAGAAAACTTAATTTTACTTCATCGACAAAATTAAAGATAATTAAATGTTGATGTCCCATTGTAATACGGGCCCCGGGTCCGTATTCTAATAGGAAGTTAAAATGTATCTGCAATTTTATATACAAAGTAAAATTAAGTTTTCTGTATTAAAAATATAATATGTGTGCATTTTTTCTAAACATGTTCAGTTACAGGTTACCGACGAAAATACTTTGAATTTTCATACAAATATACACATTTTCGTACGTAAATATCGATGTTAATTTACCGTCTCGATGTGTACCGATGAAAATAGCGTTCATAATCGCGGCGCTGGTCATATTCTCATGCGTCAAACTCGCAACAAAACTGTTATTTGGTATTATTTTTTTTTCTTTTACTGTTTTTGTATTTGTTTTTTTAAAATCGAAAATAGTGTAGGGTATCCCGTGCCATGGGATACACTTTACGTAATTTTGAAACGTGCATTAAATTCGTAGTAAACAAAACTGTATTTTAACATTATTTGTCTTATAAGTAACACTACTAGAAAAACACTTTTTTACCTACTTGGCCTGCTCCATTCATCGATCCATGCGCAACCCACTTCCACTGTCGTCTTCTTGATGGCAATTTTATAGTGTGAGTACTTACTAATTATACTCGCCACTGTCTATGAAAGGTTGGGTTGTTTTGCTTATTGAGTTTATTAAATTAAGAAAATAATATGTGTATTCATTCTTCCTTTATCCACACAAAATGGTGCATATGGTTCTAGATTGACATTAAAATTGCACTGTATTATTATTCACAATTTACGCATACTTATATAAAAAATTAAGTAAATGTTTTATTATTATAATAATAATAATAATGTTTGGATAATTTATATAGCGCCATTTTTGTGAAAATCACCTCAAGGGCGCTGTGCAATAAATAAATATCCCAACACGTCTTGCAGCTACAGAGCGCATGGACGGTTGGGATTCTAGTTCCTCGTCTCCAATTATGATATATTACAATTATGATATAAATAAGCTAGATAACAGAACGTCTTGCAGCTACAGAGCGCATGGACAATAAGAAATGTAGCCCCTATTTACATTTTTATTTTTTATTTTTTTATTTGACAATGAAGTTTAGAGTTTAAGTGATATTTTAAAAACGAAATAAAAAGCAGATTTATAAAATTAGAATTTAGATAACAACAAGTCTTGCAGCTACTGAGCGCATTGACGGTTGAAATTATAGACCCCATTTACTAAATTTAGATATTTGATAGTTGATAACATTTACATAATATGATAGCTAACATTACAAAAAGTCTTGCAGCTTCACAATGCATCGACAAATGGAATTTCAACAACATAAGAATGATTTAAAAAAATTAATAATAAAAAATAATTTTAAGAAACGCAATAATAATACATTGAGCAAAGAACTAGTAAGTATGGCAATTAAGTGAACATGTAACAGCACAAAAAGTAAAATATAAAAGTAAACAAAGATAGCATTCCTTAACTTATTATTAAGGTTAACAAGACAATAGACGATACCCAAACTCAATCCTTTTATCGGGATATAAAGATATTTTATTGATCCCTAATAAATTTTAGCACTTTTTAACTATTTCAGAATTTCTCGCCTTAAACAAACTTTGAGGAAGCTAATAAAAATAATATCTTTGTAAAATATTTCATGCTGAAAACATCGCTTTTAACAGCACGTTTGCTTTATTAATAAATTTTTATTTATTACGTCGTTTAATTTTATAATTAAAATTCATGGTCTTCAAAGAACGATAGGTAAGACTTAAGAAAAGCCAAATGCAATAAGATTTACACGGTTTTCTTGCGTCTTAAATATTATTTTAGTACAAGTTTAATGGCGTTAGAAACATCAATTCTAACAAAGGGTGGTTCTAGGGCTGCTAATCTTACTAAATACAAAATGATTGAAGGGATTTGTAAAGCCTGAGGCTTAAAGTTATCACACTTAGCATTACCTTGCTCCAAATGGTTGTGACAACTGTAGTATTAGATGTAAATAATTATAACGAGGCTTGGGAATGATAACTGGGCGTGGTTCTTGTTCTCAACACTTTGTTCTCTTATGTCATTGTCTGTTTCTCTTCCAATTTATATTTTAACGTACCAGTAGCTAAAACAAATTAGAAGGTTTTACGTTACACGAGTTTTAAATGAAATTTGTCTGAGAATTCATAATGAATAACATTAATGCCTACATTTGGATTTAGTTTAAAAAAAAAACAACTAGCATATTATGGGCTAAGATTATTACATTTCATATTGATAACAATTCTTCAAAAAATAACCGTAGGTACACATACATAATTTGTAGCTATGTGGCCATTTACCAAAACATAATATCGGCCGAAAACAATTTACCTATATTCACAGATTATTACAATGAGGATATTATAAACGACGGATCCAGAAAAATGTAATAATGATGCCTTAATATTATGATTTTTGTTTATTCCATGTTTGGTCTTTATTTTACAAAGTCGGTAAATTGTCTATTTACCTATTTAGGCCATTTAAAGTACCAACCACTGAATAGATAAAAATACTATATCAGTGGTACCAACTCATACTAACACCTCTGTAGGTATTTTTATTTTTTCATTCTCAAATCGGAATCCAATAAATAGGTAATAAATATTATTTATCATCGTCGTCGTCGTCATCGTAAGTTATCCATAATAATAATAATAATCGGCCTCCGTGGTGCAGTGGACAAGGCGCTTGACTCACAAACAGAAGGTTCTGGGTTCAATTCCCGCGAGAATTTCTCAAACCTGGGTGTTCTGTGCTGTAATTCACCACTCTAATTGGGCCTCCTGGCCTGTTGTGGTGCAAAAAAAAAGTGAAAATTGATTCACAAATTTGTCAAATCGCAATTTAAAAAACAGCATTCAGTATTATATTCAATACTTATTATACTAATTATAATATAAAAATTCCATTAGCAAGTATAAAATCAATACTTACCTTATCTACGTTAATGTAAAAACTTTGTTCAAAAAGACTTAAATTTGTGGTTTGCAGCAGGCTATCTTATAACATTATTTTACGCAATATTATTTTGGTATGTATATATATTTTACATATTTATACACACACAATTCTGGGTTTTTTATCCCAAGGGGGAGTAGGTATATTATTATTTATATCACTACAGAGATGGGTAGAATTTTTGTTTCAAGATTATGGATATTCGAGCGTTTACAGGGCTTATGACCTGTCATAGGTTGGGTTCAAGTGGCCACTTTTATGTAGAATTCTACAACATTCCCCATTCCGCTTATTAGCGAATATCCATATCGGTGACATTTTTGGTTTTAGTATATATGTCATGAAACAGGGAAAGCTTTCGCTAGCGCGTTTGGAGCGCGATCTATGTATTTGACATTGAGGTTAAGTATTAAAGCAAATTACTTAACCAAAAATGTCACCGATATGGATATTCGCTAATAAGCGGAATGGGGAATGTTGTAGAATTCTACATAAAAGTGGCCACTTGAACCCAACCTATGACAGGTCATAAGCCCTGTAAACGCTCGAATATCCATAATCTTGAAACAAAAATTCTACCCATCTCTGTAGTGATATAAATAATAACATTATTTTAAGTCATAAATAATAAAATTATTTCGTATTTGTATTTTTTTGCACCACAACAGGTCAAGAAGCCCGACTGGATACAGTGGTGAATTACAGCACAGAACTCGTAGGCCTGGGAAAAATCACCACCTCCGTAAATAAGGCATGCGTCTTAACCTCGGGGGACGACTTTATGTTGTTTTTAGATTAGGTTCTCTTACAAGTACCAGCATATATAATATGGTGTTTCTTTTTTAATACTTAATGTATTCCAATAGTTGTTATTTGCGTCAAGTATGTCATGCACTTGTCACTTGTTTCATCACAAACCGGATATGATCGTTAATAGTAGGTTATTACATCCCGTTTAGTTTGGCTAATGAATAAGTTACTGTCCGATCATTGCAGCCACTGCGTGCAACTACATACATTAAGAGCAAAGTGGTACACCAAATAATAAGCTTTCTGTCGCACTTACCAGCATTTCGTTGGTGTTTAGTAGAAAGGGCGAATAAACCAAATTACGGTATTACAGGAGAAGCGTTTTTAACTTTCGGTTTCTTTTTGAGCCACCTTAAGCAAACATGTAAAATATGTTCATTTTCACATAATAATAATAATAATATTTGGCTGATTTATACAGCGCCATTTTGGTAAAAAATCACCTCAAGGGCGCTTTACAATTGTATATCTTAACTTACATTCTAACTAAACTTAAGTGATACATTATATTTCCACATTTAAAATTGAGGGTATGATAGTTTAAAGAAGTGGGATTTTAGTTGGGATCTGAACTGACTGGGACTGTCGATGATTCGTAAGTTTGAAGGCAATTGGTTCCAGGCAGAGGGGCCGGCGGCGGCAAAAGCACGATCTCCAAATCTAGTGTTTGGGGAGCGCCGGATTTCAACAAGTTTTCCTCTTCCTGAATCAAATGCTGACCTAAGAGTAGATTTTCTTTGACATGTATTTTCCCTAATACAAAGGTCTGATAGGTATTTTGGAGCCATTTCATGAAGGGATTTGAATACTGTCCAGCACAGCTTAATGTCTAAAGTATGTAAATAACTGTGGCAGGATAATTTTTACAATATTTGAGTTTGTCTAAATGTTCGTTGTCCAATTGTAATGAAACCAACTGGTCCAAGAAGAAATTAAAAAATTGAAAAATTGTTTTCAGGCGTTGCTTAGTATGTGAAATAATTCAGTCAGATGAATCTCTTCGCAACAATAAAGGTTTAAGCTCTTTAACTTCACTAAAATCAACAAATGGAGGAATCGAAGAAATATGGATGTTCAAACATGGGCAAAATGGTGAATGTTGCACAGTGTGTAAAGTGGCCACTTAAACCAGCCAATGACAGGTCATAAGCCCTGTAAATGCCCAGACTTCCATTTTCCCTTATTTAAGGTATTCTCCATCCCTGTTGTAATTTGTTAATCTTAATGATAATTTTGTTTATGGATTAACACATTTTCCTAAAAATGATTTATTCGCCCTTAGTATAAAATACTGACAATTTATGATCATTCAGTTTAATTGATAAATGTTTTATCGTTCCGATACGACCTTTGTCCCATAAAAAAATTACAAACCAACCATCACGCTGTTTCCCCGTAGGGATAGGCAGAGAGGATAGAAAGCCGTATCACTCTGTCTTTGCATACAGACCTCGCTTCCTCTACATTCATACATCTTCTCATGCACGCACGCCGATTATTCTTACTCTTGTCATATCCATCTTTAAGCATTTGATGGACTCGATCGTGCCATGTCTTTCTCGATCTTCCTTGTTTTTGCATCCATCGACATTCGCATCGTAGATCATTTTAGCCGTTCTTTCGCTGTCCATTCGCTCTACATGTCCAAACCAACGCAGCACCCCTTTCTTGATTATGTCAATAATGCATGTCTCTGCCTTACACAGTTCACGGATCTCGACATTTATGCACTTATCATACATCGTTTTACCACACGTTTTACACACAAAAACAAACATTATATCACATATTTTCAAGAAAATTACATAGCTTACAAACATAATTTTGTATATCACATGCCATACGTAACAAATGCTGAATGCTGTTGAAATACGATATTTTATTCAATTATGTGGTAAAACTAAGTACGATAGGTGCACAAATGTCGAGATCCGAGCATCGTGCGAGGCTGATAAAAGCATTATCGATCAAATCGAGAAAGCGGTCAGTTCTGGTTTGGTCTGGGCATGTAGAGCGAATGGACGGCGTTGGATGCAGAAAACGAGGAAGAACGAAAAAGACATCGCATGACCAAATCCAAAAAATACTTGAAGACGGACACGACAAAAGTCGAAATAATCGGCACGCGAGCATGAAAGATGACTTGATGTAGAGCAAGCGAGGTCTGTATTTCTATCCGTTCTATCTTTTCTGCCTATTTCTACGGGGAAACGCCGCGATGGTTTGTTTGTACTTAATGAAATTCAACCTTACATTAGTATATCGAAAGCAGCATATCTCGTCAATTTGTTACATGATTTAAATTTATTTCAACGGAAAGGGAAGAAGTTTTCGAGAAGGTAATATGGAAGTCTAGGCATTTACAGGGCTTATGACCTGTCATTGGCTGGTTTAAGTGGCCACTTTACACACTGTGTAACATTCACCATTCTGCCCATGTTTGAACATCCACATTTCCTCAACTCTTCCATCTGTTGACTTTTGTGAAGTAAAAGACCTTCTCGAAAACTTCTTCCCTCTCTGTTGAAATAAATTTAAATACGAACAACTCCCTAGGGGGGAAATCCAGCCAGTCTGCAAGCATTTGGACATAATCAAACATTGTTGTTACATGATAATTATTGTCATTACAAGCTTCAAATGCCATTTACGAAACAATCAAATATTGAAATATAAATGTTTTCTTTGCCGGAAATACCGCTCGGTACAGGAGGTACCGTGAAATTTAATCTAATCGAACAACTTCTAATTAAACGGAGAGCTTTTTTCTAGAAAATACCAATATGATAAAATAAACCCGCGTTCAATCATCTTTTTAGCCTCTCATTCAGATGTTATGCACATAAAACCAAACAATGAAGGTGTAATTGATTTTAGCACTTACTAATTAAAAACTTACATTTGTAATGTAATACCACTACCATCACGCCGTTTACCGTAGGCGTAGGCAGAGAAGAAGGACCTTCACACGTGTCTATCCTGACATACATTCCTAGCTTCTTCAAATTCATACATATTGTCTTACATGCCCTTCGATTGTGTCGGCTTTTGACATGATCAGACTTTAAACTTTTGGCTTTATTCGGCAGAACTAAGGGACGTGAATTGGCGTGGGAGTAGGGAAGAGTGCTGGCTGGCGATATGACTCCTGATGGCATCTGGTGATATCTACGTGTCTCGCGTATGGATAAAAAAAACTTGATATTTTAGCATATCTGATCATGCCACGACGTTCTCATCCTCTGCTTCTACTTCTACGTTTTACGTTTAAAAATATTTAATATCACATTGTGTTTTATCTGAACTTTTTAGCTGAAAAAACTCACGTATAAAGTTAGCCAAACGTTATTCATAAAAAACGACGTGTTAACACGAACCCATTTATAATAAAAAACACGTATATTTCCCATATATAGCTTTTTTCTCAATCAATTTTCCGTGTTATTTTATGCATTTTTGTTGATTTTACTTGGTAGACAACTTGTAATCGTGATTAGTATTATTGCAATAAAAGCCAGCTACTTACTATGCTATTTTTCCACAAACGCAACCCCTGACACTAACTTGCTCACGCGAGGGTCCAGCCGAAGTGGCGCTTTGCATGGCACTGTTACACCAAGTAACAAATATAAATAACAAGTACTCTGAACTTCCCGTTGTTGAAAAAAACGTGATTTTAATTTAACCAACCCTTATTTGATAACTTGCATAAAATTTAACATACCCAAAAGTCTGCTTGAATGTCAGAAAAACAGTCAAACTTGTATAAAATGATTTCCAATATTGTATGTTCCTTTACCTTCTGATCCTTTTTAACATCTCTTGTATCTAGAGAGGTACAAAACTTTCTTAGCGAGTATTTTATTGCTCTGTTTTTTTATTCTAACTTGCGCTAATATGACCATACATTTGACATCTTCCGTTTCATAATAAAAATATTAAAAAATCACTTTGTTCCGGAGCCACACAAGCTTCATACTAACCCTTTATAAGACAAATATTTTGTATTGCAAACCTAATAAAATATTTTATTTTTAAGATAATGAATACTCATATTGCATATGAAAAAGCTGATTGGAAGACAGATCCACCAGTGTTCACTATACGATACTCTTGTGACTTAAGACTTTTTATTAATATGAAATATTAATAAATAAATACCGCAATTCTGGTGGTGTATTTACGAGTATGTACCACTTTGTTCTAGATGTCCTTGAAAGGGTTATATTTAGTAATGAATATTCTATTTTTAATTTTAGCAGCGTCTACCGAATGCTAAATCTTGTACATTGGAGGCAATAAGTCAAGTATTTGTGTTATGCAGTATTTTGTGTTTGTAAAGGTATGGAGTAAGGAGTGAGAGGAGTTGAAATCAAATCATTTTCTCTTCTAAAATTAGACAACAGCGGACAATATGAAATATTGTTTATTTGATTATTATTTAAATAATATAATGAATAACCACTAAGCTATTGCTTCCTATCTTATTTATTGGGCATATTATTTATTACTTATATTTCTTACTACAGTGTATAGTGAGTTTATACAAACCTTATCTCAATTATCATTTTGATTATATTTTCATATATATATTATTTTTCTATTGATTTTAATGATACTATAATTTTGTTTTTTTTTTCAATACTTCTATATTTTACTATTATAATTTATTTTGGTGATTTCAATGATACTGTCACTTTGTATAATCGATTATGTATGAATCTAAATTTAAATTTTACTCTTTATGTTTGATTATCTTTTTTAAATTGTATTCGTTGGAATTTTATTATTTATTACTTAAACCTTTTTTTTCTGGATTTTTATTATATTGCTACACATGTCATTATATTTCAATCTAATTAAATTTATTTAAAATAAAAAACTTTGTAAATTTACCACACCAAGAGTTTAATACATTAAAACACGTGTAAAACACAAAAGTGTATTAAACTCTTGTGGTAAATTTAAAAGTGTTTTATTTGAAATGAATTCAAAATGTTTTCCCACAAAGTAAATGCTGAAACAATAAATAATATAATTAATTTTGCTTTGTATTTTTTATTTTAATTTATTATGGCTTGACACGGGCATAGCCTAAAAGTCTAAAAAGCCTTAAAAGTTCACTTACATTTAAATGAGTGTAATTTTGAATGAAGAAATAAATAAATAAAAATAAATTTTATCTTCCATTTCAATCTGGACGGCCTTTTGGTCGCCTCGTAATTTTCGATAGATGAAATTATTTTTAATTATTTACTTATCCTTTAAAAGCGTAACATCATTTTATACATCCATTTTTCTTTTCGATTGGAGTCAAGAAAAATTATAATGAGAATTTATCACTACCCTGCAGTGTAATAATTTGGTAATTAAAACTGAGAAGTACCGTTCAGGCGTGTATGTTTTAAACACTGGCTTTGTAGTGCTTCACCTTGTTATTTTTTTGTATTATTATAGGTGTGATGCATAAGACGTTGTATTTTTTAAGTTAATTTTGAAATTATGAATTATTCCTAAAATAACCGTGCGCCATCGTAATTGTATTATCATCGTTTGAAGTGAAAATTAATGCGTGTTCATAATTGATTTAATCAAAGGTCGTAATTCGTAACTGAGTTTGCACTTCTGTCACTTATTTTGGCTAAATTAGTGCCGTGAAATATTTCCCGAACCTTAGCATAGATTGAATGTTTTACCGTCTCCGTTTTGCAGCGCTTTTAGTATTTTCACATCGAAATATATTTCTCAGTGGTAATTTTGCTGCAAACGATTTAACAATGCTAACAGAAACACATTTTACAGTTTATTTATCTGCTTTTCGCAACAAAATATCGCCATAACTCTGTCTTTATTAGTTCTGGAATCTGTTGGCTATATTTCATTGAATACCTTTATAATGGCGGCCTCCGCGGTGTAGTGGTCAAGACGCTTGAATCACACACGGAAATTTTCCGGGTTCGATTCCCGGTGAGAACACAAAAATTAAATGTGATTTTTCTTAAATCTGTGTGTTCTGTGATGTAATTCACCACTGTAATTGGGCCTCCTGGCCTGTTGTGGTTCAAAAAAAAATTATTTTTTTTAATATGCACCAGTCCATAGAATCATAATTTTACAGTTTTCTTCCTTACTCCTTAAATCTTACGAATTTCTTAAAACTAAATAGTACAATAATTAAAAATAGCATTAATATCATAAACCATTCAAAGAGGAAGTTCAATGTTTTTTTTAATTAGTAACAGACTAGCAAACTAAGCCATAATTTTGGTATTTCGTATTTTATTTTTTATTTTTAAGATATACGTATATATATTTGGACCCCTGTATTTAGTAGCCTGACCTGTCATGTACAAGGCTAGGGTACTCGGAAAAAATCGTTTCTGTTTGCCTTGGAAATGGGATGTTCGATCACTGATGTTGGTTAATTACCTTTATGAGTCCAATCACCATTGTTGCAAAGTCCAAGAACAATGGCGCGTGATAACTACTTTTAACGACAGTGTGGATATCTTTTAAGGATATTCCATCTTTCCTGCATTCTGTTTCAAGATTATGGCGTTGTAAACTGGAAAATGGGCACTGAAATAACAGATGTTCGATACTCTGTGAAGAAATATCGCATGGACAATAGTCATCATTCCTTAATTTAAACCTATATAGATAACTTCTCATAGCTCCGTGTCTGGTAAAAATTTGGGTTGTTTCAAAAGTACTTTGGTTATGACGACGGAAGTTTGCTGCATCAGCCAGCGTTGAGAAAAAAGAAGCACGGTAATGATCCTCCCAACGCCGCTGCGTATATAGTTTTATACAGCGTTTAGCAAAGCTAAGGGGAAATTCTGAGAAGAAAGGTGCCGTTCTTTTACAAGTTGCGGCTCTTGCTGGTTCATCTGCTCTCTCATTTCCTACGATACCAGCATGTCCTCTTATCCAGCATATTTGAATAATCATCCCTCTGATATTTAGATGCTCAATTTTACTCTGAATTATAAGCGTTATGATTTTTTAAAGTTTACGGTTTTTCAATTACTCCGCTTTTGACTTCAGAAGTTTTCTACGGTTAGTTGTCCTAATTGGTTGGCTTCTTGGTAACCGGAAATGTATCGCAACTCTCTATAGTTCATTTTTATCAAAACCATTTTTATGAATTTTTTCAAACATTTTCAAGAAACTTCGCCGAACTAATGAATGCTCTAATTTTTACCGCATGTAAGAAAACTTTTTTGTATCCAATTTCCCGTTGCACTGAACTACTTAATTTCAAATTATTTTTGTTGCTTACAAAATTGTAAATGATACTTGAAAAATATTATTTTAACTACTAGTACTATCACGCCATTTTCCGAAGGGGTAGGTAGAGGGGATGGACCGCCACACGCGTCTATCCTGACTCCTGACATACATTCTTAGTTTTTTTCTCATTCATATATCTTGTCATACGTGCCCTTTGGTTGTGTCTGCTTTTGAAATGACCAAACATGGGATTCTGTTTTATCTGATCATGCCACGCCTTTCTTGGTCGTCCTCGTCCTACGCTACCATTCTTTCGCCATACGTTTATTCTACAAACCATCTTAGTGACCTTTTAATGCATGGCAATTTGAAATGATTGGCATATTTATAAAAAAAAATACAAAGAAGAAGAAGAACCTTTATAATTTAGTTGTTATGTGAAAACATAATTTAACAAAGAATGTCATAAAACGTATATTTAAAGTCAAAGTAGGTATTCAACTGATAAATGATATTAAGAAGTACAGTCTACTACTACTACCATCACGCCGATTCCTCGTAGGGATAGGCAGAGAGAATGGACCGCCACACACGTCTATCCTGGCATATGTTTTAGCTTCTTCTACATTCATACATCTAGTCATTCATGCCCTTCGGTTCTCCCCGCTTTTGACATGACCAGACTTAAGGTTTTGGTTTATCTGATCATGCCACGTCTTCCTTGGTCGTACTCGTCCCATGTTACCGTTCATTCTCGCTATATATATATATATATATATATACCTGTGTTACTATTCTTTCGTCATACATTCATTCTCCATGACCAAACCATCTCAGAGACCCTTTTTTAATCTTATCAATTATACCTGACTCAGATTTACACTCTCGCCTGATTTCATCATTCGTAACCCTGTCATACATTGATTTCCCACACATTCGTCTAAGATATCATATTTCAACAGCGTTCACTTGCCTTTCATCCTTCCTTACTCCATGGTCTTAGCATATTGCGCCATTGCTCGAACAACGGTGAATGGATCAACCCTGCAGTGGCTTGGAGAGTTTTGTTATTAGAGCTTTTCAAGCGTTCCCATAGGCTCCAGGCTCTTTGGCGAAGTAGGGGAGCGAAGGTGTTTATTCGTCCAGCTGTAAACATTTCAGAGGCACTGCAGTACCTAGGCAATCCGAATAATTGTCTGTATGAATTGTTATACGTGACCCTTAATTAATTCCATGCTGCTTGCGTATAGTTGTTCCATAGTTCCGCTGTATACATGGACGTCAAATACGAAGTAAAGATGATTTTCTTCACTTCGTTATATTGACTTTCAAATTATATTTATTTTTCTAAAAATAATTATAGACATTCGAAAACGGCATTATTTATTCTTGTATGTCGTATGATCAAGCTTCTGTCATTTACGCTGTAGAAATCGTCCAAATATGTTTGCATTGTTAAGCATTGTGCAATTTCATGGTGTAGGTACCCTATAAGTATTTTGATACTGACGAAGGTTCTGCCATGAAGAGTGATCCGTCACAACATCTCAAACACTTTGTAAGGTTCAATATTTGCTTTTTTCCCAATCATACTCCCACACACCTCCCTGTCATTCTCGGATTACGTCTCTGAAAAGCTCTCATCGATACTTGGCGTATTTAAAAATATATTTTCGATTTTTTTGGTGTTCGTCCGTGATTATATTTAAAATTCAGCATTCAGCCGAACTTGGTTATAACGATCACGGAAATAGCGAGATCTCGGACATAACGAGGAAACATTAGTTGACAGTCTAGTTTGTGGTTTTCTCCAAACATTTATTAACTTTTATAACGCGCTTCTTCTCGGACATGCCGAACAAAAATACTGTCAACAGTTGAGCGAAAACTCTTCAATCGTTTAAAAACATAATTTTCGAAATGCATACCTAAGTAATAAAATCCAAATGGGGGGCTAACTTAGAACCGATGCCGCTTAGTATTGGGATCGGTTTACATTTATGACACTATGCAAGTGTCTAAATTGTTTTTTTCGCCAACATTGACAAGATATCACTTGTATGGCGGAAATTGCGTTTAAAATAGCCGAGCTTTGTGGACTTAGTAAGTTCGGGCAAAAATCACGAATAATTTTAATGTTTTCATCGGGATTCAACTCCGGAAACTTTCGTGTGTGATTCAAGCGTCTTAACCACTACACCACGGAGGCCGCTAATATTATTTTCTAACATATTTCCGTTCGTTTTCGTTCCGCTTTAGAATATTTTATTCAGTTAATAACAAATGTAAGTATTGCACTCCTATAATCTGATTGAGTTTTTATACCTGGTGGTTTGCTTTTGTAAGGAATGAAAAAATAGGAGAACGGACTGAACTACAGGATGCGAATCTGACTTTAGAGGATGCACAGGAGGCGGCAGTTAACAGAGATGCTGGTAGGCTCTGTGGAATTGCCTTCAAACTTACGAATCATCGACAGTCCCAGTCAGTTCAGATCCCAACTAAAATCTCACCTTAATCGGGAAATATAATATTTCACTTTAGTTTAGTTAGAATGTAAGTTTAAGTATACAATTGTAAAGCGCCCTTGAGGTGAATTAACACGAAAATGGCGCTATATAAATCAGCCAAATATTATTATTATTATACTATTTGCTCCAACTATGGAGCGGACATGGAATTATTATGATGTTAATAAATACATAATATATATCGATTATTTTTCTATTTTTGAGGTATTGTTTTTTGTTTACTTGATTGTACAATTGAATTAGTGTTTGTTGAAATGTTGTTTTTTTGCTCGTATAGTAATCGATTACTGTGTTCTTTGATAGGATTGGATGAAACGATGAAAAAAAAATGGTAATATTTGTGTTTCATAATTTTCTAATATTATCCGCTAGATGGTGCGCTGTCTGAACTGCCAAACTTCACTTAAATGTCAAATTAAAATTTGCATACTTTTCTTCGTGTTTTAAATAGACTCTAGTTAAAAGTAGTCACCTTAAAACGATTTAAAATCAAAATAAATTTCTGTTTATTTAAAACGTAACGTTGAAAGTATTTTTTGTCACTTCCCGTGTGTACTGGGGGGTACGAGTGCACTCGATAAATATCGATGTAGATATACGAGTATACGTCACAACTCGAAGATGCGGGTCAATATTGTATCTTGTGGAGCAATGGTTTGATTCATGTTCTGAAGTGGACAGTAATTTTTCCCTTGATATAATTCTGTACCTTAGAGGCAGACGGATGCAAATCCAAACGTCAAATGTTCAAAAGAAGCCCAAAGAATCTACTTTCTTTAAGTGATTTCTTACGATTTATTGCATTTATTTGAATTTTCAGTATCTGCATACATTATTTTTTTCATTATAAGACTTACATTTCTTCAAAATCAATGGACATTATCATAAACGGAATACATAAAACAAAATGTCATTTCATCAAATTCTGGATTTGCATCCTTCTGCGTCTGAGGTACAGAATTTGATATCGCGCTTTGGTAATGTTATAAGTTGTTAAAATGTACTGATCCTCCGAAATCCGTCTTTAAAGTAGGGTTTATTACTTGTTAATTACTACAATTACGTGACCGAAATAGTTAACCACATTATACGGTATTACTAATTAGATAACGTATGCACACACGAAGTGATAATAACATCCTCCTCAAAGACTCGGGAATGACATTCGTAATATATTACTTAAATATTGATCGTAGACACAGAACCAGAAATCTGTTTGCGGTAGAAAAATATTGACCCTTCTGTAATAGGTGTAGGTACACCTGACTAACGACTCAATGGGTGTCATATTTACGATGCTTGCTCTGTGCCGGGAGCAGGTGTCAATAATAAGCTCAGCCGAGAAACTCAATGAATATCTTTCCTAATTTAAACGATTAACCGAGATTACTTTCCTCTTTGCATAAAGTCAACTCTCCTTAAAAAGGAAAAATATCGAAGTATGTAAATATATACAATTATAAACTGTGTCTGGGTGAATGAAAAATACAGTTCCGCGCATGAAATATAACCAGAAATTTGGACGGGTGTTTTCAACTCATCGCTGCTTTCAGAGTAAAGTTCTTGAGAGGAAATGCGGTAACAGAGAAATTTGATTAACAGGAATTCGAACAAAGTTTTGCTGTCACTCTCTCGCAGATGCTTCCCCAATATTGTGAGCTGCACATCGGACTGATTATTCCTAAGATTGACAGTTGTCCCGTTTTTCGCTCCTCAAAACTGAACCTTGTCCGTTTTTCAAAATGATTACGTACGTCCAAAGACAGCAGATAAACCTGGGCGCTTTTATTGGTTTTTGGATGTTCCTAATTCCCACAAGAAACAATTTATCGAAAAAGCAAAACGGTAGAGACACGCAAATGGGAAATATCTATAGTGTGTAAGAAAAACACTGCTCTAGTATCATAATCCAGGGAGAAAATACGGAATGCGTTTGTATTAAGAAAAGTCAGACCGCGTATACTCTTAAGGGAATCAAGTAGACTAGATAAGTCCACCCCGTAGTGTAATTGGTTTGCGCATTCGCCTACCATGCTTGAGATCCTAGGTACGATTCCTTGAAGGGTGAACTTGAAATATCGATTCTAAAGGAGGTTCTAAACTGCAATATTTCGTGGTTTTTAAACTGGCACTTAAAACGTACGATATGTTCAGTAAACCACATTTATTTTCTTATGTCAACTAAACATGAATTGTAATTTCAACGTCTCACACAAACGTTTCTTAAATTGGCTTCGAAAGCAATAAGCGCATATCGAATAATACTCTTCTAGGAACATTTTATCTTGTCTAGTAAATCCTATATGACCAACACAAATTTTCTTTGATAGTTAAGTTAATATTTTAAGCGTAAAATAAAAAGATACCCTGAGATAAAAGGACAGTCATAAAATTTGAAATCGGCGCCATAAGGAGTTTTTCTTCGTTTATCTCGTTTATTTTACGTTTCTCGTCTTAAAACTCAACTCACCTCAGTACTTGTTTGTGCACGACGTCTTTTGCAAATACCTTGTTACCTGTTACTGGCACTTGGAAAGTCTTCTTAGGTCGTTAGGTCATTACTTCTCAAGCATACCTTCCTATTATTTTATGTACATTTTCATACACGGTAGTTTTAAAATGCAGTATTCTATGAACCTTTATACCCGCAGTCAGTATATGTCTTCCTCTCAGCTTAAAGCATAAAAAATGCAGAAAGACATTAACTGAACACGTGAGCATTTTTCGTTGCTTCGTCCAGGAACATTCAAACCAGTGATGGGTAACCTGTCACGTCATAGGTGACACGACAAAAATGTACATTGTGAACTCGTTACATGACCAGTTCGGTGAAAGATTTAAGGCATTTAGGTCCCTAGCTAAAAACAAATAACAAAAAAATCAAATATCCCGATGTAAAAGTTTACAGCTCAGAGTAATAATTCACTGGAGAAGCCGTTTAGCTCTATTGCATAAACAAAGGCGTTCCAAAACTTTGATTTGGTTTTTAGTTAAACAACAAACGGACGGTTTCGGTTTGCGCTTGCGATTGCAATTCTCGACTTTAGAACTTACGGCCCATCATATTTATTTTATTTTATTTATTTATTTACATGCATAAGTTTATAATACATTATTTGAGACAATAAGTACCACTCCATGGGACTAAAAGTCCTGTGTTGAGATGGGACAAGCAGTTATATGACACAGACACACGAGTATATCACCATAAATATAGGATTAGAAAAATAAAAAATAATTGTAAAAAATATTTTTAAAAAAACATATATATGGCACATCAACATGGTAAACAGTAAACTCAAGCATTTGGAAAATCATCATATTAAACTGTAGCTAACTTCTTAGTTGATAATCATAGAATGATTTTTGTCAGTAAGGGGGACTCTATTAGTCATGGCGTGTTATCACTCTATGGTTTACGGTGATTTAAAATTAAATGGTTTTGAAAGGATGTGATGTGATGCTTTGTATTTGCAACTTGCAGAATTTCAAGAGAGCATCTGGGCTCAAGAGTTCATCGACTTGGAAATTCGTGAATCTAAAAAGAAATCGTTTGGACAGTAAAAATGTTTTTTTATGCTTGAAACCGATTACCAAACACTTTTGTCACTCTGGTAAAATCTAGCGTCAGCTTTTCTCATAGTATTTCCCGTAACGTATTTTAGTGAGACCTTTTTCTCGGCCCTGAACAATAATAAAACAAATAAATGAAACCGACTGACTGATGAAACTTGTCTTTAAAATTTACTAAATATTATAATAATATTGAAGATTTAGTGATTGCAATTTAGCAGCAAAAATCGCTCATGAATCAATGGTTTGTTTTTGCTTTTTAATTTATTTACTTATTATTATTCCTAGATGTGACCCGGCACCCGGGTCAAGTCAGTTTTTTTTTTCAGAATTTTGACACGCCGAGCTAAAAAGGTTACCCATTACTGTCCTAAACACTCGGATTATTTACTCTTTTGTATTGTGTATATGAGACCGCCCCTCAAGTCCGCCGTACACTGAGGTCTCCTATTCACAGTTTCGAAAATGGAATGTATTGAAGAAAGAAAACGTTTAACCCGCCATACACATGAATGGCGTCACATATTTTGAGACGGATTTTTAATATATTTCCTCTAGCCCTCATTTAGCTGCGGTGGTCCCATTATTAAATCTGAATGATCAATTCTAGAACTTCGATGATAGGTCTGTGAAGCTTTAAAGACCTTTTTATGTCAGTAATTGACATCATTATGATCTGTCTTCTAAACTTTGGCAGAATTACGGCATGTAAACTCGCAATTCTTACGTATAAAAGATAAACATTAACTCTGATTTATATTTGACAAAAGCACTAATTTACATGTTTATGAATGTGCTTAGTAGGTTTATAAATTCAACTCGTGGGGTATATTGTATTTAACACAATATTATTTTTGGTATGTGTATATATATTTACATATTTATACACACACAATTCCGGGTTTTATCCCAAGGGGGAGTAGGTATATTATTATTTATATCACTACAGAGATGGGTAGAATTTTTGTTTCAAGATTATGGATATTCGAGCGTTTACAGGGCTTATGAAAAGTGGCCACTTGAACCCAACCTATGACAGGTCATAAGCCCTGTAAACGCTCGAATATCCATAATCTTGAAACAAAAATTCTACCCATCTCTGTAGTGATATAAATAATTATATTGTATTTATTTATTTATTTTTGCACCACAACAGGCCAGGAGGCCCAATTACAACAGTGGTGAATTACATCACGGAACACCCAGACTTGAGAAAAATCTCATTTTAAATTTGTGTTCTCACCGAGAATCGAACCCGGAACCTTCCGTACGCGAGTCGAGCGTCTTGACCACTCCACCACGGAGGTCGCCAATACATATATATATCTATCTGCAGCGTATATGCGAATAATGGCACACATATTTATTATATATTTAATTATACTAATTCCTCTCTACCACAACTAGAATCCTATTTTTCCACCGCAAGTTATGTACGAAAAAGTATATAATAAGAACTGCAAAATTTATTTAATAAAAATACTGATTTTAAACATTATTTAAAAATAAAATGCGTTAAAATCGAGTATACATATGAACGAAATAAATAATTGTTTTATTTGTAACGTTCCTCTATCATTCTCGAGGGCCTGGATTCAATTCCTAGCACGGCGGACGTGAAATATTGATTTCGAAGGTTGTTCAAACTGCAATATTTTATTTTTCCTGGACTAAGCGCCTTACCTTCTTGTAACAGACAAATAAAATGCCCTTTGCACCACTAGATGCGGAAAGGAGAATGATGATGACGGTGGATAACATTTTCGTAATACGATACCGTACAAAAGCGCTTTACAAAGTTATTCTGTGAATATTGTTTTTTTTATTTATTATTAATTAATAAAGTTACGTAAAATGAAACATATTTTTTTTTCTATTACAATTTACTCTTAAATATATTTTTTTAATCTTAAAACTGTTAAAATCGTTTTCTAATAGCGAGTTATTTACAACGCGTTGAAAATGGCCATCAATATTAAAGGTTTGGGTAAATCATCAGAGAATTACTATTTCTTAAAAATAAAATAAAACTAGCTCTCGTGCTTGGAGAGTGGTTTTCGCTGCTATACTTATTTAGTAATTTGTTATATATGTAATTAAAATAAATAAAAAATAGTGTTAGAAATGTTATTTATTGTTTCAAATATACACATACATACATATACATACACATACATGTACACACATACATACATACATACATACATACATACATACATACATACATACATACATACATACATACATACATACATACATACATGTATACATACATACATACATACATACATGTATACATACATACATACACTCATATATGCATACATACACACACTCACACCATATATACATAAATACCATGCAGCAATTTAGAAATAAACATAAAATCGTATAAAAAAAACTGTTTTACCTCAAACGAATACTGTATATATAGTACATAAGAATAAAAAAATCATACGAAATAAAAAATCAGACTTTAAATGTAAAACGTTTTATTACTTGTTTAGTTTAGTTTTAGTTAAGTTCAGTATATTTTTGCATAGAATTCATTTAATCACTTATAAACGTCAATAAATTAACTATGTAATACAATTCAACAATTATTAAATTAAACTTAACAAACTAATAAACTTTCATCAATAAACACGAATCTAACGCCAAGCTGTCTTGTCCTGCAAATATTCTTCGATTCTATGAGTAGCTCTTTTCAAACAACCTGTGCTTTACAAAATCTTTAATTTTTCTAGTTGCCTAAGCCTGAATTTCAAGAGGTACCTAATTGTAAAATCGTATGCAGTTTGAGGCAAAAGAATTGTCATTTTTTTGTAGAATAGTAACTATTCATATTGATAGTTATTATAAATCGTCACGAATCACAATTACGCGTATTACAGCTTTGTGAAATGTAGGAGGCGGGTGATTCGATGATTTTAATATTTGAAAGGCAACTGATAAATCTGGCTTGTGTACGCTTCGATAGATTTCTGGCGAGGCGTTCCCGACACATTTCTCCCATATTTCAGTGTTTTCCCCGCGTTTTCACTTGAAATTATTTTCCAATTCCGCGCTACGTTGGGGAAGGGCGGGAGAGTCGAGAGCCGCGCTGGCACTAGAGTGACAGCTCCTTTGAGACTCTCCGTCTTGTTTTATTCTAGTTTTCTAAAGTGAGAACAACTTCCATATTTCTGGAAGCACCGCTCTGACCTACTCGGCAATTGTCAACCGTCCATCCACCGCTTGTTCTACACTGCTTGAGTGAGACAGATTTAGACTTGCAATTGTCGGACACTCTTTTAACTTATTTTTGTTCTGTTTATCTTATTTGCGTGAATATAAGTGAAAGGCTACCTTTTGTTCGTTTGGTTATCCAGCTTTATTCGCGAATATTGAATATTCATAAAAAATAAGCTTTACAAACAAACCATTTACATACAGGTAACAAATTATCTAAAAATATTCTTAACCCCTTTAGACCTGAATTAATTCCTGTGAATACAAAAAATATTTTTTATATGTGTATGTTTATTTATCTTATATACTTACTTATAAATCGGGTATAAAGTTAACCTTGAGAATAGTGGTAGAATAACGATGGTATAGCAAAAAGTATTACTTATCAACCTCGCATAGAGTTAAACTCGGTTTAAATCTGGGATAGCGACCATAGAAACTTATACCTGCACATTATGTGGTATAACGCTCAAATAAGCACGCGATCTGTCAAAAGTCATATTTTTCGGTAATAAAAACTAATAGTTAATCAGTTTTTTTTTTCAATTTTAAACAATTTCGAAGCCCTGCGACCTTCTCAGTCCTGCGAACTTCTCCTCTTCTTCCTAATTTTGATTTCTTTTGCTAACGGTTTTCTCCATATACTTGATTACACTGACTGTAGTCTCGATTTGATTTGACGTTTGGTTGTGTTGCTATAAAAGTTACTGCGCACATATTAGTTTTCACGGTTTAAAAAAAATATAGCATGAAATAACCTGTGAATTCTGTAATAAATATTTTTATAAGTAAGCTTTTTTTTATATCGGATATAAATAGTTAAACCGGGTATAGTTATTTCTTAATATAAACCTGGTATAAGGAAATGTAATAAGTAAGGCCCTTAAGAAATTATTAAACGTTCATTTTTTATACACAAGGGTCTCAAACTCTGATAATCAACCGACAAAATGCATTTAAAATGATTTCTTATTTCACAATATATGTTTAATCGACAGGAATTCGCTCCAAAACAAACTAACCAACCAGAAACCAAAGTGAAAAACAAGGTTTTCTATGTAATATTGATTACCGACGTATACAAAAAAATAAAGACGTACTTAGGGGTTCCAGTAATCAAAAAATAAACCCGCCGCTTTTAAATTTCGGTAGGTACGAGAGTAAACAAATCTTAAATTTCGCGTTTATTTTAATGAACACCCGGGTTGAAAAGGTCAACGCACACGTTATATTTGAAATATTTTCTTGAAATATGAAAATTCTACTGTGTGTAATTAATTTTGATTTTAAAATGTCTTCTCCACAGTAATTTATGTAAATTATAAATGAATTATGTATGGCTTATTTGAATTCCTTAACAATTTATGAATGTAACTACTGCGTATATTTTCTTGATTTAAATAATTGTTATTTTGTCAATGGTATCCTTTATCAAAGTACCAACAATTGAAACGGAGTGTTTCTTAAAGCTCTCTGAAATAACGTTTTCTTAATGACACACGTTTTCTTTGTAGTCTCGTGCCCGCCTCAGAGGGCTGTCTTATAGTTGAAGGTCTTGATAAGGCTTTCAGTGCGTCATTCGCCTATTCAATAATAACTAGGATGGATTTAAATTAATTTGCTAATGCCTTAATTCAGCGTAAATGCGCTTCATTCATTGTTAAATTCTGCTATTGTAGTAATATTAGAGTTACTGGTTAAGGATATGTCTTTAATTGTTACAAATGTTATCATATCGTATCACTTTGTACTTATTCGCAACCATATAGGTAATAATAATACTCATATGTCGTGCCCACGAAATATATTATAACTATTTTAATAATATATGTTATTCTATCAGATATTTGATTTAAATTTCATGCCATTGTTCATGATAGCAAACGCATAGTATGCAAATAAAAGCATTGTCGCCATTTTAAAATTCAATGAACAGATTTTAACTCCCCAATGCGGTCCACTGAATAGTTTTCATGACACTAATTAAATAATTTTATGGAAGCTTTCATGATTCGGGCTCCATCGAATTGACAAGTTGTATGAAGTTACTTTGTAAATTTAATAATAAATTAGCAGTAGCGAAGCTTTTTCATTTTATTGCTGTTGATATTGAATATTTGAGTTCCCCTTTTAACTACCCGTTATGTTCCCTCGAATTTTCAAAAGAGGGTTGTGAAAACTTGTAAAATTTCATCATCATAAACACTATACCTGTTACTGTTACACTTTCTAATCAGAAAAGTTAGAACTTAGTTTTAAATTACAGGGGCATGGTTTCATCCCGAGCACTAACTTTTGAGAAAAATCTAATTATTTGAATAGAATAAGACCGCAAAACTTTTGGAAAAAAATGGGAGAAAAAATATTTTTATAGGCAGTTTCGAGGTATTCGTCCTAGTTCAATTTGTCATGGCATCTTTCAACAATTAGTCAATAATATTAGTTGCCGTTTCTCTCTTGGATTAATAAATACATGTATAAATCTGAAACGGGAAGTATAACTTGTAATTGTAATATTAGTTTATACGTAAATGCTAATGAAAAATGCGTTTTGATGTCAAGTCATACAATCGTTGTAAGTTTTGCAACGACCAGTTAATAGAGATTTATGAGATCTTTATAAAAACATAATAATCATCTCACATTCCAAGTATAAATTAATATCTTTGAGAGATGGTGTATTTTTACTTTCTCTCTTTACGGCCTTCTGTATTGATAATATAGTGGAGATATTTAACCTTTTTTTTTGCCAAAAAAATATGTACATATTTCAATGTTTTATTTTACAGTGAAAATAATATATTTCAATACACATACAATATATTCAAATACCATTGATTTTCTCAAATTGAACGTTTTGTGTACGTAGGAAGAAATTGACCACCCTTATGCATATGTATGTAAACTGATACGTATATAAAGTGTTTAAATAAATAAATATTTTTTAAAGGATAGCAGATTGACGAAAATAATTTTAATTAAAAACATGTATTTATTCTAAAATAAACTTTATATTTGAAGCACTAAGTTTGCGGTTATTTATTTTATTGTATTTATTTATTTGAATAAAGTAATTTACCATATTACAATAGAGGTAGATAGCAATTTACAGAAAGTAATATCAGAGTCTAGGGCATCTATAGTGAAATTAAGTCCTTTTTTACAGAAATTTTGACAAACTCAAAATATTGTTGTTTAAGATAATTAAAGTTACAAATTGACAATTACACCCTCCCCCCTCTCTTCATAGCATAGTGTAGATTTTAGTTTATGTTTCAACCTTTGTACAAAATTAAAAGATTTTGTATTTATATACATAGAATAAGTCCATGTATTTATTTGTTTCTCAAACTGCACGTTTTGGGTAAGTAGAAAGAAATTGCTTTAAGGCAATATGCCCGCCCTTATATGTATACAGAGTGTAAAATATATAAATACAAGGAGACCTTATTTGATCAATTCGAATTCGCGAATACACCGTATTATTATTTTTTAGCGAGTTATTTATTATATTTCAATGAAATGATTTTAATTCATAATATAAAAGTAAGTCTCCAAAATACTGCTTCCAGCTAGTCTATTAAAATTAATTTGATAATTTATTTAACTAAGATGCGTCCATCTGGATCGTAAATTTTTGATCTGTTACATTTTCAAGGCGCCTTACATTAGTAACTAAATGTCAATGTACAACATGACACATATACACGCTTGGGATGGATTTATTCTCATATACACAGCATCGTTTAGATTATTCAATTGGCTTTAATTCAAATCTTCCGGCATATTGCGCGTGGACACGTTGAATATCATAACAATATGAGGCCAGCCTGATACTAGCAGGCTACAGAGCAGTCATTCCTATAATTGATTGATTAAATTGTGGTCCGTAGAAAACAATTCAATTGATTTACTTTGAATCACATTTTTTAATCATATATTTTTATTGGTCAAACAAACAAACAATCACGCCGTTTCCCCGTAGGGATAGGCAGAGAGGATAGAACGAAATTATATTGATCACCTTCCTGTTTACGATAAACAAATGAAAAAAAAAGTTTTTATGTTATGGTTATTTAAAAATTCCTCGGGATGGTGTAATCACTAAAATATGCTTAAAAAAGTAATTAGTGATGGTTTATTTGAATTGTTTTATGTCAAATCAATAAAAGTGGTCTTCATGTATTTTTCCCTTTACATTTGGGAAATAAAATAATCTGATAGGATACTAAATCCTCAGTCAAATTGGTTCTTCTATCAATAAAAATAATTATTATCAAATTGTAGATTTTTTTTCAATTAAATAAATTAATAAATTATGTTCTTGTTTGGTGACTCACCACATCTGCATTTTTGTATTTTTCTTTCAAGTCGATTAGTCATAAAATATGCAGTCTTTTCCTGTGTTTTTGCCATTTTCTTTTGTCCTCTTTTGTCATTATTCATATAAATAAACCAACCTCCGGAAAGATTTATATATATTTTTATAATGATTTACTTCCTATGCATAGCTTGCCTTGAGGGCTCTTTGGTACAAAATATAATTATTTTAAATTGAATTGAATTTCTTTTCCACCTTTATGATTTTAATATTTCACTCTTTCAATAGTTTTAACTCGAGCGTCGTTTTGATCAAATTGAACGTTCATTCAATATAACATCAAAATCACTCAGCATTGCATTTATTCAATTTTCGTTAAAAACCTCGTTTAGATTACAGTCGACAGACAACCACACTTGCCCATCAAATCGGTAGCGTGGTTGCGTTGCTGCAAAAATGCGGTCATAGTTTAATTTCGGCCATTACGACGCAATCTATTTATTGCCCCCCGGGATTCGGTTACCAGGGCAACAGGAGGTGGGAGATGCGAAGCCTGGCTCATTGAGGATAGATAATGTCGGTCATTGTGATGGTTGTAGAGGGGCAATATGACGCATACCTCTTCGCATTTCTGCTACCCCTTTACCCCTAGTACGAGTGTATTCGTAAATAATACGCATTTAGGAGAGTTACGAGCGTATTAATATCGATTTAAATATCTGAATAGGACATTAAAAATGTACTATGTCATTCATTCATCATAGCTAACGAGAATAAATGTAAGCAAAAATAACGTGTGGTTGTATGTGAAGTTGAAATACGCGATGGAAATGAAGTGATTTCTAAAAATATTTTTTTAACAACTGGGAAGCTGTAATGTCAAACTTTTATTTCGATTTGTTTCGTAATTTATTTTGCAAGTTGAACACCAATCTTGGTATAAATCAGACAATATACCATCTTTTCCCGCTAAAAGGGCGATTGTTTTACTAATCCTTTTCTTGTCCTATTTTATGATTATTATTTTTACATCTCCGAGTTTTGCCTGTTGCTTGACAGTGAGGAACTTCAGCCCTACGGGAAATTGGATACAAAAATGTTTTCTTGCGCGCAGTAAAAATTAGAGCCTCAAATTGCACGGCAAAGTTTCTTGAAAATGTACGAAAAAAATAATAAAAAATATTTAATTAAAAACGAACTTCTTTGAACTACTTATATTTTACTCTCCCTACTCGAACACCCGAAGGTAAGGGAGATTAAACTGTTGAACGTTATTGTAACGAAATGATTCGAAAAGTTAATCTGCATAGAAGAGTGGTAAAGCTTCATTCTGGTGTTAAATGTGAACTAGAAACAGATCGACTGGAGAAAGGCCAACATAGGGCAAATCATTCAATGACCTTTAGTACTTGACCCATCTGAAAATTTCAGTAATCTTTTTAATCAATTACAAAACTTTCGTAAGGGAAAATCAAATAAAACCATTTGTCAGAACGCTTGAACGCATTATTTATATTTAATTGAAATAAATAAAAAACATTACAGAATTGTATGATCTTAAAATAGTACAAAATTAATTATGTATACCCTATAATAACTTAAATCTAATTATCATTAAGCTATGTATTAATTATCAATATTAGTAATTTATACACAATACCCATTTTAAGAATAAACTTATTTGGTACACACATATTTTTTCAACTAATTAGTTTATTTTAATTAAAATAGAGTTTCACTCTCTTGGAGAGGTAGAAACATTATTAATTATGTATGGACCAATTATTTTGAGATTTTATACTTATTTTGACAATATTTTCAGTAATGTTAATAAATATTAGTATATAACCACATACCGACTTTCTATGTAACTTATTATTTCGAGACGTACCCGTCTTTTCTTCAGGACACTCAGGTACGTCTAGAAACCGGTAGACTTAAAAAGTAGGTGCGTAGTTCAATACTTTTTTTTTTTTTAAATTTAAAAATAAATGTTTGCGTTTTTATGATTTACCCAAATATTTAATTTTGAGGGCCATTTTCACTATTTACTAATATTAATTTGGCCACGGAGTGAATGTAAATAATAAAACATCTGCTCTAATTTCTAATTGTATTTCCTCATAATTTTTGTCGATATTACAATTATTTTTGGTTTCTAATGAATAGGCACTACACCGGATTCTGCCTTCTTATCGGTCACACGTTCTTAGAATTGTATAATATAAGATCACTGTATTGAATTACTGAATACATTTTGTTGAAGGTTACCAGAATTTTTATTGTCAAAATAATTTGATCACTTGCACCTGGAGAAATATGCGCCCAGACCAAGGATTTCACAACTATGATCATACATGTATTTTTCACATGTATGTATTAAGTTTTAAATTGTTTGTTAGTTTTTATTATTTTTTTTTAATACTTCGCCTATTCAAGGAATAAATCAGTTGAAGTATTCTGTAACAAGCATATTTTTGTTTTCATCAATATATTTCTTAATAAATGTATTACTTAACAAAATTCACCAAATCTTGAGATCAATAGGAGGCAATCTCTTCTTTACTCTGTTTGAGTTTTATTATAGTTATTATGTTGAGTATCTTGTTGGTTGTTGTAGGGGGTGATAGTGAGAGATATTTCAAAGGAATTTATTTTTCTTTGATGGAAGAAATATTAACAATCAACGTCGGATGAAAATTTTCAAATTGTGTTTGATCTGTAAACTGAGGACCGAATACTCTGAAGATCGTAAACTCACTCCGTCTTTATTTTCTTGAAAGTTTAAGAGTTTTTCTTTTCAGTTTATTGAATCGACGATTTTTCTTTCATATAGACGATATTTCAATAGAATTTCGGGACTTTCTTAAGTAAATGTACAAATTTAAATAATTCATCAGTAGCTGATTCCGTTCCTGTGGAAAAAGTAAAGTATACGAGATTACTTAAACATTTATACTATCCAAGGTTGTAATATAGAATCATAGTTGAATCAGTTGTCAGTACTTGCATATTTTAATTTAAGGCTGTAGTCGGGTAAAACGAACGCAAAATTAAGAAATCATTCGATTTTGCCATTTTAAAACAAATGTCGCCCTTTCGAAAGCGATTAGGGCTGGTCTGAAGGTCAGTCTAAAAGTCAATAAGACATTGTTTTAAATTGAATACTACAACCAGAATTATCTTCTTTTTTAAAAAAAAGAGAATACAATCCTATAAAAAAAAGTTCCAACTGAAGTATTTCAATAATTATTTTTTTAAAGTATTAACGAAGGCATAATTTAAACTAGAAATAGAGGAAAATGTCAGAAAAATGTATGTGATTTTAAATGCTTGTATTTTTTTTTCAAAAACAAACAATTAAAATTTGGATGCGGCTACTTTACCCTTAATAAATAATACCTTTAAAAAATATTGTTTTTTATCTATTTTTTTTTTATTATTGCGCGATTAAAAAAAAACATTCGTTTTAAAATGGCAAAATCGTATGATTTCCTAATTTTGCGCTTGTTTTACCAGACTACAGCCTTAAATCCTCGATAACATTGAGGCCACACTGTAACACTATTAATATTTTAAGATGAAAGATTTTAGATTGAAAACGTCTATCTTAGGTTGGGGGCTGATTGTTAGACACCCCTCAACACGATACAGCGTGATATATATTATATAATGTTCGAGTTTTATCTAATTATTAATACCGCGACAAATTTCCCCGTGAGCCGTTCCGGGTTCATTAACGTCAGCAACTAAATTTCTCTGATGTAAGCGAAACTTTCGGCGGGTGAGTTAATATTTAATTACACGCCTCACGTAAAGGTTCTCGGCAAGACGTAGTAAAATGAAACTTTGTTTTTAATCTCAAGATTGGGTTCTCGTCATTCGGCCGCTCGCAAATCGAGTTAGTATTCCCCCGACTCGATAGTAAAAAGTTTTGTATTGTGGGATTAAATTCGTCGAGTCAGATTTTTGTGACGTTCTGATCGAAATTACAAAGGGATCGTAAATTTTGCGAGGACGTTCGCGGGCGTGCACCCGGGTACGTGCGCGCGTGAGAGGAGCCTACAACATATCGCCATCGGGCGTATGTCGTATGTAGAGTTGGAAGTCGGCAGCTTTCCGCACCCGGCATTGTGTTGCCAGCTGTGGGCGATTATAGGAGTGCGGGGGGAGTCAAGAAGGGTTCCTCCATGCCTCATGGCAGCGTGCCAGTTTTCAACCCCCTCGACATTCTCTACCGTTGCTTAGCGACCAGTTCCTCTTGCATTCTAACGTTTCACACGGTGGATGCATCAATGAACGTAATATGCAGAAAGGAGCCAGCAGCCAGCCATAGAAAGGTGAAACTGGGATAATCGCAATTTTGTGAAAAGTGTAAATAATTAAATCTACACAACAGTTGGAACGTTTTTTACTTCAACAAATTTATGTTTGTAAGTGAAAATTCTTGGTGAAAGTTCATTGTAATTTATTATATAAATAAAAGACCAGTGATACTTTAATCCACAAATTTGGAATATCCAGTGACCGGTTTCATCGCTTTCGCTCTCTTAAACTTAATCTAAAACTCTTTAATAAAGATACCAGTCTCGAAGATGTCGCGAAAGCGATGAAACCGGTCACTGGATATTCCAAATTTGTGGATAGAAAGTATCACTTGTCTTTTATTTATATAATAAAACTTCAACAAATGATTAATAATCCATATATTGTTTTTTTTTATAACACAAAAAATAATTTCATTTTGTATCTGACCAGCTTCAACGATTTTTAAAGTCTGGCTGACCACACAACCTAAGATGTGCATTTTGCAGAAAACAGCCAGCCCTGGTAACAGCCCTTTATGTATTAAACACATTATTTTTAATTGATATTATAGTAGTTAATTATACAGAATTAGTCAATTAATTTATCATAATAACATTGAAAATAATTTGTTTATGTGTTAAAGGAGTTTTGGTGTTTTTTTTCGTTTGGCGACCACGCAACCTAAAATATGCATTTTGCAGAAAACAACCGGCGGTGCTATTCTGAACCGCTCTCGCGGCTGTAGAAAACACTTTTATCTCGCTTATTTAAATACAAACTACGGCCGCGAGAGCGTTTGGAATATCACCCCAGTTCTAACATTGAATTATACCTCTTTCAAACTCTGAATGCATGGGTGACATTCTATATTAAAACATGGTAGGAGGTATTTTTGAATGAATGAAATTATAAAATTAAAATACTTGTGTATTTATCTTCGTTAATTAAGAGATCTAGATTTCTGGAGGTATTAATCTTCCCATCAGCATCTATACGTAAGATTTTCTGGATTTTTTATGCAAACTGATAAACGCCGTTTTTGTGATCAACACTATTTTCAGAAGGTGATTATTACAGTTTTTTGTATGAAAGTGACGGGTCCCCGTGAATAGTTCTTGCCCTCCTAGCCCAGGTCTATAAAGAGCCTGGCTGATGTGCGGAAGGCGAGAGTTTACATTTTGCTAAATCTCCCTCTCCATGACCAGGTCTATAAAGAGCCTGGCTGCTCTCTGGAAGGCGAGAGTTTACATTTTGCTAAATCTCCCCCTCCAAGCTCAGATACGTTAAGTATCGGGCTATATGGTAATGGGTGAGCTTTTTAACTGGACCTTTAGAATCGACCTTACGGCACCTGAAAACACTAATATGTTATTTTTTCGAAATTGTGGACTGGCTGCTTTCTGCATAACTACCTTCAATTACTACTCCGTATCGCGAGGGTGCGCAGTATAAACTGGCCAACACTTATCGCTTGCAGAAAACCGATATCCTCTCCTACTTAAACCTTCCAACCAAAGCACCCCTCATTAACAGTAGTGCCTCACAGGGGGTCAAATCTTTAGAATTTTGCATACACCTGCGTAGTGAGCTTGCCGCCTCAAGGACGTTTGTCGCCTGCTGAGTATATTGGAAACATTGGGATTGAAATAAAGTACGTAACACCCTTTTTCGGAAAGATAAGCAGGGTAGCAATGAATTATTTGTCATGTCACTAAAAACGTACCGTCTATACCAGTGGGCGAACCTTTTTGAGAAGTGGGTCATATTTTGTTAATTTTTTTTTTAGTACTGACTTGTGGGTTACTAATTCAGTAGCGTCACTTGAAAGGGGAGAGTGAGGATGGTTAAAAAATACTTTTTTTTCTCACTTTTGACAATGAATACAATTACTTTTGATTTAAATTATTTATTGACAATTCTTGATGGAATTCCATTGTAACGATGTAATAACTTATATTTATATATAAGTTATTAATTTTAAAAATACTTGGTACACTTCCATATATTTTATTGACCAATTAGCGCATTCACCCTCTAATGAGCATCTTCAGACTGGTGGATATTATACAGTGTAAGGATAATTTATATAATACTCAATATTATTTTAAGTGTTGGTACATTTAAATATAAGTTGAAAGAGATACAAGTTACAATACGCAATATTTCAATGGAACAGCCATCACATCCACCGCCAACACATGTTTCAATAATTTGTCCCACTCTGTTCCATTGAAATAATGCGTATTGTATATCTTTCAACTTATTTTTAAATATACCTACACTTAAGATAATATTTAGTTTTATATAAATTATCCTTACACTGTATAATATCCACCAGTCTGAAGATGCCCAAGATGAAGCACAAGAAATTCGCCCTAGGTGGAGCAACATATAAATATGTCATTAAGTGCACAAAATGTTTGAGTATGTTCAAATGCTTGCAGACTGGCTGGATTTCCTCCCTAGGGAGCTATTCATATTTAAATTAATTTCAACAGAGAGGGAAAACATTTTTGAGAAGGGAATATGGAAGTCTAAGTATTTCCAGGGCTTATGACGATAAAGTGATAAAGGTGCGTGATAAAGGTTTCAGCTCTTTTGCTTTACAAAAGTCAACAGATGGAAGAGTTGAGGAAATGTGGATGTTCAAACATGGGCAGAATGGTGAATGTGGCCACTTAAACCATACAATAACAGGTCATAAGCCCTGTAAATGCCTACACTTCCATATTCCCTTCTCAAAAATGTTTTCCCTCTCTGTTGAAATAAATTTAAATTTAAGTGCACAAAACTTTACAAGTAAAACTTCTTGTAAATATTTTATTGTACATACGTTAGAATTCTTAATAACTCGTTCGTACATATATGATTGTACAGAAAAGGGATGAAATTTGCATAATTACTTAATTATCTAGAAAGATTAAATTAATTTTGCTGGAAGGATTTGTAACTAACAACTCAAATAGCTATTCCACCTTTAATACGTTTACGTTGTTTGAGGCCATTATTTACACCGTCGAAAAATTAAAGTCTACTTTACACGTTTTTCGTTATAAAATAATAAAGCTTCGTCAATTCCAACCCACATTTTCTTATAACCTGTTTTAAAATGTGCCTTCTTGATAAATATTTACCAACTCGATAAATTGGGGCTGCTAACTTAAGAGTAATTTAATAATTGATCACTCCTTAACGACACTTTAAGACTTCGAAATACCTTTTTAGATTAAAAATGCCATGAATCTACATAAATTGTGGCTTGAAGGATAGATAAAGTGATAATTTTTCTTCGTGATTCAATTACTCACCGAATCCGTATAATCTTGTTATTAATTTGTATTTTTCCTTTGTTTCAGGTAAGTGTTTTACGAATTCAAAGCTTTGAGACTTCCAGAGGTGACATTTATTTATTTCAATGATTCATCAAAGGTAAAAAATTGTTAATTTCTTTTGATTGATATTATACGCCCCTCAAAGGAGATTTCATTTGCTACAATTAGTTTGATTATAGTGAACACTCCGTAATATACCAACGTCTGAAGTACATCAAATAAAGTTTCAATTTTTCATAACTATCGCGCTCTTTATAAAGCAACGTATTAAATATCGAAAAACTAAGGGAACATTATTATTTCCCTTTTTTCTTTTAGTATAGAGAATATACGGCAGCGGTTTATTAGGGTTAAACTAAGCTTATTGCTTTTGTTGCCTCGGTATTATATCTATTTACGAATCCTTTTGATTGTACGCAGCCTTAAACCGTGGCTTTAATTATTCCCTTTCATGTCCTGAAACCATAATAAAGTGTTTTCGACAGTGACCTTAATCAGAATAAACGCGTTTCATTTTGTCAGAATCCTTTTCTAACGTCATTTTATTTTTCTGTAAATCTACCCGAAAGTCTATCAAAAAATTCCTCCCGTTTTTTATTCACACTTAAAGGCCCAATAACGCGAAATACCAGAGTAATACACGCAACATGGCGAACTTCAGGAGAGAGATAAGACACGGCCGTTGAAATTAATACTTTTTTATTTACATAATGTGTCAATTACAATTAATTTGTATAATATCTGTATGTACGTTCTCCGAATAAATTTATTCATATAATACATGTACAGTTTTCAAATAAAAAAAATGCCTAGGCACTTATAATAAATAGTTATGACCTGTAGATAGGTAGCGACCTATAGCAGCCCGAAATCCGTTGAATGAATCCATACAAAACTTAGATCAAGTGAAAAGGAAATAAATCTCATTTATTAGGAAATTAATCAATAGCTGACGTCTTACAACTTTTACTTATAGATATTTTATTTATTCAGCCGTTTTCAAAGAGTCGTACATCCTGTATAGTGGCCAAAAATGAGAATACAATTGTGAGGGATCGAACATCGGACCTCTGATCCGTAGTTCGCGACGACTACCACGAACTATAACCGGGCTTTCTATAATAAACAACCGATATGTTTCTTCATATAGATGTTGTTATTTGCTTAGGCCGTATATATATTAAATAAAATAAAATAATTTATACTTATTTTTTTATATAAAAAAATATTATGGATGTGGTTTGTCTGTATAAAAAAAAACCTTAAATATAATTGATTACTTATTAACGTACTCAGTTTAGGCACTTTTCATCGTTCAGTACCTAGTACCTTTACAATATGTCCGCCTCATGGTAATTTGCCGTTGGGCGTTTGCCTATCATCCAAGAGGTCTCGGGTTCGATTCTCGTCATGTTTGACATGAAATATTTATTTAACCAGTTGTTTTTATTGATGAATTTGAAAAATACTTGGTACACTTCCACTTATTTATTTTGACCAATTAGCGCTTTTACCCTCTAATGGGCATCTTCAGACTGGTGAATATTATACAGTGTACGGATAATCTATATAAAACTAAATATTATCTTAAGTGTAGGTACATTTAAAAATAAGTTGAAAAAAATATAATACGCAATATTGCAATGGAACAGAGTGAGACAAATGATCGAAACACGTGTTGGCGGTGTACTTTAAGAGGATATTCTATGTTATGAAAAATATTTATTGTTTTATTACAATGTACAGGGTCTAACTAAGGGGTCTAATAAGGGTGAGTTTTTAAATTCTATCTGCTGATTTATTAAAATTCTATCGCTATTATTTTTTATCCTATTTATTTCTAAAATTTCTAATCTATCTAACTTTTGACCTTTATGTCCTACATGTAAAATTTTTAGGTTTTTTTCTTTATCAAAAGTATGTTTAAATTCATTTAAGAATTGTCAATAAATAATTTAAATGAAATAAGGGGTTTTTATCTTGGATTATTTATTAATAGTCTTTGTATGCACCTGAAGCGTGAGACTGGTCATCTAGCCTTCATTTGAATTAAATTCTAAAATACATTTTAACTATCGAACATTTTTGCTATGATTGTGTGCCCTAAAATTCGAGGTACTTTGGGGTTCAATGAATATTATTTGCCAGGTACTTTAAATGACATAAAACTTATGTTGATTTTACCTCCGTAAGGAGTAATCACAACATTCCTTATCCGATTTTCTCACGAATCCATCTATCGTGCGTATCAATTAGACAACATTAAGGGTTGACCCAGCCACCCTTGTTCATAAATGGAACTTTTCGTACGTATTATTAATATCTAGCTAGAGATTTTCGAACCTTTTGCTTTATGGATCTCAAGTTACATTATTGAATTTGTTCATTAATTAATTACTGATTACGTGCAAATGATTAGTAAGGGATATTTACTTTTATTAGGTGTTCTGTTTTATTCACGTGTGTTGTATATGGGTACAAAGTAAGATTCCTAGGGATTTCTAAACATTCCACGATCGATAAAAAATGTTTCCAACATATGGAAAAGAAATTTTACTTTGATTTAAGATTTAAAGTAATGACGGAACATATACATGAGAAAATGTAAATATATTTCATATGTCGGCCTCGTGGTGTAATGGTCAGCGCGTTTGCCTACCAAGCAATAGGTCTCAGGTTCGATTCCCGACATGGAACCGGAAAAGATTTTGATAATATTTACATAAAAACATCTTTTCACAAAATCACTTTCTCAGAGTCTATTGAGAGAATTCAGAATAAGTTTCTTAGATATATAAATTTTAAAATGGGTTTTTCTAGTAATCAATTAAATTATAACAAAATTCTAGACTCTTTAAAATACTAAATTGCAAGAACGAAGAACATCGACCGATCCTTCGACTTAATATAAAAGAATAAAACCAATGTTTGATATCCTTGATATACTGAAGTTGATTTAATTCTATGTACCACCTAGGTTAAGCAGAACATCAACAATATTTTACTGTCAAATTCTCGAACGGTAGCTCAATATAACTCACCTATTTTTAGATTACAGAATACCGGGAATGAATATGCATCATATTTTTATATATTTAGTGTATCTCTGCCTAACTTAAATAAAGTGACCAATATATTCTTATCAAAAAGAGCAAATCAACTTTAGGAGATTGAGTTAGAATAGTTATAATTTCCTTAATTGATTGAAAGTATTTTGTTATTCTATCGGATAGTTATTATAAATTTAATAACTCTAAAATATACATCTATTTCAAGTCATTTATAATGTGTTTAGTACATTAATAGATCATAATCGATTTTTTTTCAAGCACTCTTTAAACCACATTTATGTAAATGGCAGAATTGCCGTATATATAAAAAAATATATTTTTATATATATATATATATTTAAAAGGTGTTTTTGCACCAGAATATTTCATTGTCCCTGGACTGATACCTGAAGCGTTAGACTGATCATCTTATCTTCATATAACAGGTCTCTGGCGCTCTGTAGCGGCCTGACGTGTTTTTACTCGCTCCTCAAAAAACAATCTTTTTTCTAAAGAAATCTGACTTTCTAAAATCCGTATTCTGTATCAAATAATTTATTAGCATTATTACCTCAGTTTAAGTGAATAAAATAGTTTATTTTGTTTGTACATCCGCGTATTTTGACTAAATTATAAAGTAATTTTCTATCGCTAGTGTTAGTTCAGTTGAGTTTTGTGCGTACTAAACCATCGGACTCGTGAGCCACCGGAACCTAAGACGAGCACGTGGACGGGGATAGCGGACAGAGAACTGCCACATGTTCATCACTCTGCCACTCCGTACCCTTGAGGGAAGTTACAAATACCCTTACTTGATTTATGATATGTCGACAAAATTGTTAACAATTTGTCGATTCTCTAAAGTTAAGGCATGTGCAAAGGAGTCTCTTCATTACCTTACATTACCTACACAACAGACTCATTGCTTCAGTTTAAAAATGTAAAAGAACGCTTAGATCAGCATGTTATCGATATAGTATATAAATATAATTTAATTTCTTCAGGACAAGTTTCAAATCTATTTAAGAAATATAGAGGATGTCGTGGGGGAAGAAAAATAAAAAATAAAAATAAAACAAACACAGTTGATAACACAAATAACACTTTTATTAATCAGATTTCTAAGTCACAAGTCACATATTTAAATAAAGATAAAAATCAACCAAAAACAATTAAACACGTAAAAATAAATAGAAACGCAAACACACCTTGTCCTCTTTCACTTGGTACATGGAATGTACGTTCAATCAGAAATAAAATTGATGATATCCCCAACATAATTAACGATAATAATCTAGACGTTCTTGCATTAACGGAAACTTGGCATGAAGACCATAATTCTGTTACCATTAATCTACTTCGTAGTAAGGGTTTCAATGTTATTGAAGAGGCACGGAAACCATCCATTGAAACCGTTCATAAGAAAAATAATATAACATGGACGAACCACGGTGGAATTATTGTACTAACAAAAAATCAGCTTAAATTAACAAAAATTAAAATACCACTCTACACAACTTTTGAATGCATTGGCTGTAGGGTTAGCGCAGGCAGCAACCATTTTACCTTAATCACAATTTATAGACCAGGTTCTAAAGCACCACCTCGGAAATTTTATTCGGAAATAAAATCTTTACTTGAATGGGCCATCACTCGTACAGAAGTAACATACGTAACTGGAGATCTGAACATTCGTTTCGACCGCAAGACGGATTCAGAATCGGTTCGTTTTAATGCACTTTTAAGTGATTTCGATTGTTCACAAGAAGTAAATACCCCTACACATGATGCGGGAGGTACACTTGATGTTATAATACGACGGAATTGTGATAAAAAAATCACAGTTTTTGTAACAGACATCGGACTTTCAGACCACAGATTAGTGCACTGTAAAATTAATATCCAAAAACCAACACCAACTTACAAAACACTCGCATCAAGGCCATGGAGAAAATTAAATTTAGAACATTTTAAATCCGAACTTCTGACATCGTTGATTGGTCCGGACATTGACCGTCGCTCAAACGACGTCGATCAATTGGTTGGGTTGTACAATGAGGTACTATCTAACCTGATAGACAAACATGCACCATTTACTACGAAAACTATTCGAAAAAGGAAATCTGATGCATGGTTTGACGAAAATTGTCGACTCAAAAAAAAAGAGCTAAGACGTCTAGAACGCAAATACAGAAACACACTGTCAACTTTGGACCGATCAATATGGTTAGATATGCAAGCCTCTTATAGTACATTTATAAAAGAAATAAAATCTAGTTTCTGGTGTACAAAAATCACTGAACAGAAAAAGTCTCCAAAACAACTCTGGCGAAGCCTTCAATCTGTTCGTGGTGACTGTATAGCAGAGACATCTAACACAAGCGCTACTGCCACTGATTTTGCCGACTTTTTTACAAATAAAGTCGAAAAAATCAGACTGGCGTGTAGTTCAGCGAAAAAACCTGTAATTTTAGATAATGCCCTTCAAAAATTCAGTAAATTTGAACCAACGTCTATAAATGAGGTTAAAAAAATTGTTGCAGCATTACCCAACAAACAATGTATATTAGATCCGATGCCAACATGGCTTTTGAAAAAATGCATTAACGTATTAGCTCCATTTTTAACAGATTTATTTAATACATCCATGGAGCGCAGCATTGTTCCGAGAGCCATAAAAAAAGCAAATGTAACTCCACTTTTAAAAAATTCCCAACTAGATGTGGAAGATCTTTCCAGTTTTCGCCCTATTTCAAATCTTCCCATCGTATCAAAAATACTAGAAAAAATAGTTTCTCACAGGCTCGTTAACTATATCGAGCGGAATTCTTTATTTTCGGTAAGGCAATCGGCATACCGACGTTTTCATTCCACGGAGACGGGAGTGATAAGAGTACTGTCTGACATTATAACGTCGGTGGACTCTGGTAATCTGGTGTTGATGGCTCTTCTGGACATGAGTGCTGCATTTGATACTGTAGACCATAATATTTTGCTTGAACGTCTGGAGAAAACTTATGGTATCCGTGATCAGGCACATATGTGGTTCAGTTCATATCTTAATAAAAGAGAATATGCAGTCGTGTTCCAGGGTAAAAGCTCAACCAACTTTCGGGTGTCTACAGGAGTGCCTCAAGGGTCAGTACTCGGACCACTTCTCTATCTCCTTTACACTAAAGATATAGAGAACATTATCAAAGAATGTGGATTGTGGTCGCACTGCTATGCAGATGATACGCAGATTTATTTTTATTGCAAACCAGGCGAGAGAAGTGTGCTTGTCAATTTAATTGATGGATGCATCAAGAAAATAGGAAACTGGATGGCTGAAAACAGACTAACATTAAACCCATCAAAAACTGAACAACTGTGGGTGGCTTCAGCCAGACGACAGAATTTGATCCAGGATACGGCTCTACCCAATGTAGGGAGTGCCGTTCTACCCACCGTTAAACTACTGGGAGTTTTACTCAATTCTGACCTATCTCTTGACGCTCAAATTAGTAGAACGATAAGTTCATGCTTCTACCAGCTGAGACAAATTAAATGCATACGCAAAAATTTGCCGGTTGATGCCGCCCGTCAATTAATAAATGCGTTTGTAGTGTCTAGAGTCGATTATTGTAATGGTATCTATGCAGGTCTACCAATGAACAAAATGACTCGCCTACAATCTGTATTGAATGCCGCAGCGAGACTTATTTTCGGAATCTCTAAGTTCAGTCATATCACTCCACTACTTCGGGAACTACACTGGCTACGTTTTCCACAGAGGGTCGAATACAAACTCTGTTGGCTTATGTATAAGTCACTGCACAACTCGGCTCCGGAATATCTAAGGGAACTATGCATTCCAGATGAACTAGCTGACAGGCGTCTCACGCTTAGATCAGCTACGTCTACGGCGAGAGGAAAAGTTATTATACCTCTACGCAAACAGCGCACTAAATTTGGTGAGCGCGCATTTGCGGTCGCAGGCCCTATGGCATGGAATGCTCTCCCAGCAGAGGTGCGAGGCTGTGAAAGTGAAGTGATGTTTCGGAAAAAACTTAAAACCCACTTGTTCTCTAAATCATTTGAATAAATCCGTAGCACGTGACAACAAAATAAATTATTTTAATCAAATTACAAATTTAAAGCTTCAATTAAATTAACTTAACAGTAGAATCACCATGTAAAGCGCCCTTGAGGTATTTTATTACGAAAATGGCGCTATATAAGTTATCCACAATAAATAAAATAAATAAACAAAAATGATCAAGATGCACTAAGATTGGTGTTCCAATGCAGTGCCCTATGCACCATTAGGTGCGGAAAGGGAATGATGATGTATGCTGTTGGAATATATTTAAAATAAATTGTAAAGAGATGGTACTATGTGTCCAAAAATAATAGGTTACTCGTAAAATAAATAAAAATAAACCGCTCTCACGTAAAGTTGAAGAAAATGACATGCTTTTTTGTTGTTCTACGATCCCGACGAATATATTAGGCTATGATTAATCATAGAAGTAAATAAATAAATAAATGATGGAAGGAAGGAAGAAATAATAATTGCAAAGCAGCATTCATACGTAATTTAAATCACAACATTTGGTCGTTTTTAAAATTAAAAACATTTTTTCTAAAATATTCCCCACGAAGGCTCGTGAGTTCTTAAATTTCGCACTGGTAATTATATCGATATGTTTTATATCGAACCAACTGTGTCTCCTTGATATAATTATAACTGGAAGTTAACAGAGTTATCTTCGACTGTCTATAAAGAAAAACCAATATTTGTGTACGAAAATGAGTATATTTGCATTGACATTTAAAGTATCTTCGTCAGTTACCTATAATTGAACATGTTCAGAAGAAAAAAATGTATGCATATACTGCTTTTCATACAGAAAACTTAATTTTACTTTGTAGATAAAATTTAAGATAAATGTCAACTTCCCATTGTAATCGGGGCCCAGGACTGCGATAACAAACGCTATCTTCAGACGGTTTAAAGTAATATCGATATTAATGTACGAAAATGTGTATATTTGTATGAACATTTAAAGTATCTTCATCGGTAACCAGTTAAAATATGTTTCAAAAAAATGTGCACATATTCTATCGATGTTTATCACGTTGATTACCAACTCATCCATAAGAATTTTTATCGCGTCGGTAATTACCGACAAGTGCGCCCATTGTGATTAGCTGCTGGTATACTTTTAAGAAAACTCACCATTACTCATTTTAACCCATCTCACCCTTTCCTTATAAATCCCAATTTTAAATTAAATGCTTATTTAATAAAACTATTTACATTTCCATATTTTTCTCGAAAACGGTAATAAATAATAAATAAAACCATTTCCCTTTGTCCCTAGGTGGTAGCTATTTTCTAGACTAGCGGGTTGGGGGCGTATTTCGAGTAACGACTCGATAACGAATATTGCGTTGCTTGGGGGAAATATGTTTTTGTTTTCGGAGTTCGTTTGTTCATCGTTACGTAAATAAACGTATGTGCCTCTTGTCAACACGATACATGTACACGGAATTATCAATCATCAGAAAATTCATATTTTTACATATTTACACATATCAACATATACATGGACTTTAATTAAAATAACAAATTGGTTCGGGCAATATTAATACAAAGCTTTTCTAGCTATAAATTATTATAAACTGTAGAGAATATGTCTGTACCTCAGAGGCAGACGGAAATTTTAGTCTTATAGTGAAAAAACCAATGTATTATAATACTGAAAATACAAATAAATATTCTTATTTTTTAGAAATCACAAAACTAGATTTTTCGGGCTATTGTTGAACATTTGACGTTTGGATTTGCATCCGTCTGCTTTGTGAAATGGAATCTTCTGCATTTCGATGTTATTTAAAATATACACTTTACTGGCATAACATAGAAAGTCCCCTCTAAATGAACAGTTTCGAACTACATAAGTCTAGTGACATTTTAAAGATTAATTCATTGACTTTTCCGTCAACAATTTTTCTCATTTAATTAAGTAACACTATTGACGACGTTCGTTATTTCACGAGATTTTATTAAGTAAATGAATGTTGATCACTAAAATGATATTGAAACACCTATCCATATCAATGAATTTTAAAGCTCATTTGGAAAATTTAGTGTTCAGATTAGAACATCGAAGTGCCAAAGAATGAATACAAATGTTCTTTATTAGAGTAGCCCAGTAAAACCGTGGCTACAAGTTTAATTTTTTTTTGTGAATCTGTTCTAGCTGACAACGTTATCTATTTAAATCTAACGATTAATTTTTCGGAATCTATTGATTTTAGCTTGATGGAGGTTGGCAACGCTGGTTTTGTGTACAAAATAGAACCAGAACCCTATGCCAGTGCTTTTGACTAAATGGCTGCTCTCAGGTAAAACTCCTGAATTAGGAAGTCGACTAGAGATAAGTCCGCCTTGTTGTAAAGTAATTAGCGCGATAGTAAATCGCCTTCCATTTTTGGGATCCAGGGTTCAATTCCTTGCAAGGTGGACATGAAATGTTGATTTTTTAGACTGTTCAAACTGCAATATTTCATTGTTTCTGGACTGACCAAAGTGCTTCGACACCTTTACTTAACAGATGATCGAAATACGCCGCATTTGGTTATGGCCTATCTACCACTGATTGCGAAAAAAAGATTGAATATTACTTTTAAATTTGTGATTCTACATTGCTAGATAAAATTTACTGTCTACTCTCCGATTTCTTTATCTCGTAAAACTAACCCCGCATTTTAATGTAAAACTCCCACCTTTAGCGATTTAGCTCGAGTTTCTGCAAAAAATATTTCACCCTTGGGCCGTGGCTCTGTTTACCCCCGGAGACATTAAACAATGCTCCTCGCAGTACTTGCCTGCTATGTGAACATGGAAAAAAGCTTTGCCCTGTATAAACTCAACAGTGTTATGCTAACACATAAATTTCCTTGGTCTTAACTTAACTCATATTTTCCCATCACCCCCTCCCAATTTAATTAAACATCCGCGAGACCCTCTTTATAATAATTGTGTTAGGATAACAAAGCACGCTTTGAAATATCGTTATGTAATTTTGTGTGGCAGCGAATGTCTGATGAATTTTTTTATCAAATTATAAAGAGAGCTTTTCTGAAAGTTCCAAAGCTTTTCATGCAGCGCAGTATTAAAATTTCTCTTGTTATATCTAAAGCTGATTTCGACGTGACGGTGTAAATTTAAACTTAAGTCTTCGAGACTGCCAGTTTGAAATAAGTTTTATCCCAATCCAGAATACAAACTTACTAACTCTAGAAAACTGCGACGGAAAAAATTCTACACCGAGAAGTACTTAAATGAACATTTCTAAAACAAATGAATTAGTGACCGACCGAAACAAGATTTTCAACCGAAAACGAAACTGAATTAAAATATTATTTATTTATTAAAGCATTAACTTTGTGGTCAAACATTTTACTAAATGTTATTGAAAATTTGTATGAAACCACTTACCGACTTTTCTATGTCTACCGGTTGCGAGACGTACCCGTCTCTTCGCCAAGACACCAATTAAACCAACATGCAAACCAACATGCAAAACCTACTATACACCTTCACCATAGTTGTTGCACAAAAATATAAAAACAACATGACATGCATTTTAATAAGCACATGCACTGATTAGGACAAACATGCACTGATTCAATTATGAAAATAGTTTATTTTTTAAGAATTAATGAAAAAGTAGAGGGATGGAGGGAGGGGGTAAGCTTAATAGGTTTAATAGGGTGACTATTACAGTGGAACATCGTATAAAGGACTCTATTGGAAGTTTGTTTGATTATTGATTAAAGGAACATTATTTTTTAAAGCTTTCCTAATGTGAAATATTTCCATAATATTTACCTTTAACCCTTTATTATTTGTATGTAAGATTTTAACTCCTGCATTTTATTAAGTCACGATTTAAATTCATTAGGTGATTTGCGAATTCAGAGAAATTATTATTGTGAAGACACCTCATATGTTCTTTAACGCGAATATCAAAATTTCTTAATGTTCTTCCAACGTTAACTGAAGGACAAGACTTGCATTTTAATTGGTAAACATCTGAATTATTTAATAAACTATTTTTATCATTTTTAGATTTATTTCAACAGAGAGGGAAAAAGTTTTCGAGAAGAAATTTGGAAGTCTAGGCATTTACAGGGCTTATGACCTGTCATTGGCTGGTTTAAGTGGCCACTTTACACACTGTGTTAAACCAGCCAATGACAGGTCATAAGCCCTGTAAATGCCTAGACTTCCAAATTTCTTCTCGAAAACTTTTTCCCTCTCTGTTGAAATAAATCTAAATATGAACAACTCCCTAGGGAGGAAATCCAGCCAGTCTGCAAGCATTTGGACATAATCAAACATTGTATTTTTATCATTATTATTAAGCAATAATTTACCTAAATCCTTAACTATATAATTTTATATAATTTAACTAATACTCTAAATGACTCGCCTACAATATGTATTGAATGCCGCAGCGAGACTTATTTTCGGAATCTCTAAGTTCAGTCATATCACTCCACTACTTCGGGAACTACACTGGCTACGTTTTCCACAGAGGGTCAAATACAAACTCTGTTGGCTTATGTAACTACACAACTCTGCTCCGGAATATCTAAGGGAACTATGCATTCCAACTAACAGAATTAGCTGACAGGCGTCTAACGCTTAGATCAGCTACGTCTACGGCGAGAGGAAGAGTTATTTTACCTCTACGCAAACAGCGCACTAAATTTAGTGAACGCGCATTTGCGGTCGCAGGCCCTATGGCATGGAATGCTCTCCCAGCAGAGGTGCGAGGCTGTGAAAGTGAAGTGATGTTTCGGAAAAAACTTAAAACCCACTTGTTCTCTAAATCATTTGAATAAATCCGTAGCATGTGACAACAAAATAAATTATTTTAATTAATTAACTTTTTACAACAGAGATGAAGAACATTCAAGAGAAGGTAATATACAAGTCTAGGCATCTACAGGGCTTATGACCTGTCAATGGCTGGTTTAAGTGGCCACTTTACACACTGTGTAACATTCATTAGCCCATAAGACTTCTAAACAGCTCCCCAGGGAGTTTAATCCAGTCCTTGTCTACAAAAATTTGAACAAACTCAAAATATTATTTTAATTAAATTACAAATTTAAAAGAATCACCATGTAAAGCGCCCTTGAGGTATTTTGTTACGAAAATGGCGCTATATAAGTTATCCATAATAATTATATATTCGCAAATGTATCCAATTTTTTTACAAATAATATCAAGTTTTTTATACAAATAACAATATTGGCATTCATCAAACGAGCATTTTTTCATGTTGTTATTTTTATATTTGCATAATATTATGTGCATGTTTTTTTTAAGGCAAAAATTATATCAACACTATGCATATTTTGTTGACATATTATAACATAGATGAAGAACATTATGGAGAAGGTAATATGGAAGTATAGGCATCTACGGGGTTTATGACCTGTCAATGGCTGGTTTAAGTGGCCACTTTACACTTTACACACTGTTTACAAGTGAAGTGATGTTTCGGAAAAAACTTAAAACCCACTTGTTCTCTCAATCATTCGAATAAATCCGTAGCATGTAACAACAAAATTAATTGTTTTAATTAAATTTAAAAGCTTCAATTAAATTAATTTAACAATAGAATCACTATGCAAAGCGCCCTTGAGGTATTTTATTACGAAAATGGCGCTGTATAAGTTATCCATAATAATAATACATTATGTTGGTTAGTACGTTATTTATTTATTATGGATAGCTTATATAGCGCCATTTTCGTAATAAAATACCTCAAGGGCGCTTTACATGGTGATTCTATTGGTAAGTTAATTTAATTGAAGCTTTTAAATTTGTAATTTAATAAAAATAATTTATTTTGTTGGCACGTGCTACGGATTTATTCAAATGATTTAGATACTCTACCCCAACTTGATTCCCATTTTCTAATAGTGAGTTATTTACAACTCGTTGAAAATGGCTCTCAAAATGAAATATTTGGGTAAATCATAAGAACGCAAATATTTCTTTAAAAAAAAAATGTATTCGAGATTGGTAGCATCTAAGAATCCATTGCTATATTTTTAAAATATTTACTTCGAACATAGCAGACACATATGAAACTACTGGTATCTCTGCTACTCCTTCGGTTTGGATCCATTCGGCTTTCGGTTTTCAATTTCCAAAACGGACTATTAACACAGTAATTGAAACGGGGTTCATGTTTTGTACTTATCCGAGCATAGCTCTAATCCACGGTTGCTTGTATCGTGTCCGTACCGCGGTGAGGCGGCACTAATCCTGTCCACTTATCAAGGCATTACGGGCCCAATGGACCGCTCGGGCCGTGAGACCCAGTCTCCTGGGGGTGTATCGATCTGCCACCTACCCGGTCCCTCCCTACCAAACGCACCCACACAGCAAACGCCTGAAAGAAAGATCACAAGTCGTTGTGCATCGGGGGTTGTCAAAATATTTGATTGTTTTAGTGGCAATGGTCTTGTGAAGCCCGACCGTCGTAAGAATATGTGCGGAGTGTCAACTGGTCCCACCGAATACCGGATATTACCATTTAAAAATTTTACTCATCTCTTTTACGCCCTAATATTTTGTTTTAAAATATCCAGAGAAACTGATAGCAGGACCTTCCGCTTCCGGTACAAATCTAATACCGCTAAAGGAATTTCTTATCGATTCCGCTAATTGAATTCGAGTTTCTTTATTATTTTACTACGTAAAGTGAGATTTTAATTCAACACAAATGCTTTCATTTCCCTATTCACAACGCTTTATATAAAGGGCTGTGTCTATTTTTTCCAGTCCTCCATACGTCTGGGGTGATATTCCAAACGCTCTCGCGACCGTAGAAAACACTTATCTTGTGTATTTTGTATGTAAATAACACGAGATAAAAGTGTTGTCTAAGGCCGCGAGAGCGATTCAAAATAGCACCGCTGGATGCCATACCTATAATATATATATATAGGAATATAATATAGAGGAAGCGTATTGCACATTCAATAGAGAAACAGAACATCAACAAAAAATCGTTTGTGATCATGATCATTTCCCTGGCTGCACCCAGTGGTGTATAGGGCACTGCATCGGTAAAATAAATGCAGCGTATCTCGATCGTTACGAGATTAGTTATCAGTAATTATTGTTATCAAATAAAATTATTGTGCGTGTAGGTTATGTAGTAAACATTATGTAAAAACCTGCTAGCAAATTGCATGCTTTCAATTCATTAAATTATAACATTTTGAAATTGAATTGTTTGCTCACAATTTTGAGATTATTCTGTAAATATATATTTTTTTTATAAATAAATAGTCCTTCCCTTTAGTTACCAGTTATGGAACAATGAAATATTTCGTATCGACCTTACGTGTAATCATATATAGAATGATAGACAAACGCACCATCCACTACACCACGAGGGGCGGACTAGTCTCTACTCGATTTCCTTTCCTTTTTCAGTGTCAAAAACACTCGTTAAAAATTTTGGTTCCATTTCATATTCATAAATGTATTATGCATCCTTATCGACACAGATAGCCGTTTAGAATAAGTATTTATTTTATTTTTATTTTATTAACATAAACGGCAAATCTGCATTTTACAAAAAAAGTGTATTACTAACATATTTGGCTTAATATTTTTTTTTTTAAACATAAATTTTCTTTTACCCAAGATTTATAAAAAAAATTATGCAATTTTTTTTTTTTTAAATTAACCTAAAAATTATACAACATATTCAGTAGAAAGTTTTTATTTAAAAATAAATAATGTAAAAAACAAATTAAATAATAAAATAATTTAAAGTAATATAACAAGAAAATCGTAAGTACTGTTTCAAACAAAAAATTGTTTATATATTATGAAATTTATAAATAAATAAATAAATATAATTACCATTCACCACCTTTAAAAAAGAGACAATATTGTGATAGAAAACAGGATTTTATTAGTAATATTTTATCTGTAAAAAATTCCAGCAACCAAATTGTAGCGATGACAGTTTTGCTTGTTGACAGTTGCGACTGCGACCCCCTTCCTACTTCCTACCTGTTTCCGCGCATCTTCGTACGATGGTCGACCTATACACGTTTATACTGTGTACCGTGCATCTTCCCCAGAAGCGCCTCGCTGTCTGCTGTAGTCCCTACAGCGTTTTCCACCCACTTATACCCCCTTTCCTCTTTTCACTGTTATTTAGATAAGAGAGTGTTTGCAATATTCTCAACCACAACAATGTTCATTTGTTTTTACTACGATAATACAACGATTAAATAACGTTTGCTTAGATAAAGTAAATAGCTGGAAATGTCGAAAATCACGCAATTACTTTACCAAGCCGGGAGAAAATTCAGGGGTACCATTACTTATCTATGTTAATTCGCAGTACGATCTGAAATCAATAGTTTCCAATGCGAACAAAATGTGTTTCGGAATGTAGTAGTGCGATTTCCTGTGGTAAAAGCGGTGTGTGAGTCACACATGTTCGAAACTTCGCGGTCGCGTATGGCCACGTAGGTCAATACTACAAATCTGTAACGGCACTTGGAGTATTGTGCTGTGAAGAGGATTGACTCTTCGTTGATGCTAATTACTGTGGGCGACAAAATCGTGCAATACCCGTTCTGGCGGACGCGGGGTACTCTCAACTCTACATAACGGAATACTCATCTAGCGGTTTAATGAGTGTAATGAAAAAAACAGACATCGAGCCATGATCGCCAAAACATCGTAACCGACAAAAACAGTATTTTACAGGAGAACACTTCTTTCAGTCAATAGGAAGTTCATTGGTTTTTTATTTATTTATTTAACTTTTTGTACATAACGTTATATGTACATTGGCGGGCTTATTGCCAAATGGCAATTTCTTCCAACCAGCCAATAAAATAAAAGTTTTATTTTCATAACTCAAGTTACAGAACATATTCAATAGAAAGAAAAAAAATATTAAAAAGCTAAAAATATATAAAAATAGAAATAAACGTATTTGTTTATAAATTGCCTTAAATCAAAACTATAATTCAATGGGAAAAGGAAAAAAGAGGAAAGAGGAAAAAGAAAAGGAGGAGAGATTAAAGAAGAGAAAGAAGATGTTTCTTCAGACGTGATTTAAACAGAGATAATGTAGTAACATCTTTGATGGTGGATGGGAGATGATTCCACAGTCGAGCCGCATGGACACTATATGAGTTAGAGAAGAAAGAGGAATTGTGGATGGGTACTAAAGGAGTGCCTTGAGAATTAAAACGAAGAGGTAAACCATGAACTGATAGGTGTTGAAATTTTTCACGCAGGTATATAGGAGCGTTAGGACCATGAAGTACATTGAACAGAAGTGAGAGAGTTTTTGTTGTTATAATCAAACTAAGCTATTTTTTTTATATTCTTAATGCGTACCGTATTATCAGCGCTATGATTTTTTTATGTTTTGTAAATTTGAAATTACTCCGCTCGTGACGTCACAAGTTCTCGTCGTGTTCTGCTGATTGGTGAGTAAAACGGAAACCGGAAATCTATCACAACGATGGACTTCCGAATTGATTGATTCGGAAGAATTTTTAATTTTTTAAAAGATATATTTGCGTTCTTATGATTTACATAAATATTACATTTTTAGGGCCAGACACTAGCCACAGGACCACAACCTGATTCTAACTTGTGACGTAGTTCGTAGGTTTAAAAAAAAAACTATTTAATAATTCTTACGAATTATTAAATTAATTTTACAATAAGAATATATCATTTTTCATACTTTGTTGTTGCTAATAATATTTTTTACATCTTTTGAAAAGTTTGTCTGAGTCTTTTGTTTAGTTTTGCTTGGTAGTTTATTGTATGATTTTAGTTCCTGATTTATTATTTTTAGTCAACGCTATATTAGGTATCTAAATTAAGCTTGACGTTGTCTGGCCAATTATCTGGCAATACTTCCATAACGTCATCGTCCAAGAATTCAAAAGTGAATTTCTAGCGTCTAGCTTTTATGAAACGAAACACTGCAGCTCCTGTCATAGAAAATAAGAGACAAGTTGTGGTATAGCTTGGTTCGTACCTCCTGATCTGGAGTCCGCGACATTAGCCACATGACTGTAACCCGTCTCATTACTATATTTGATAGTAAACTTATTTTTACTTCCGAAATGGATGCAGGTAGACGAATTATTGACAAAATTTATTTAAATGTAAATATACTACCTGTACGTGTTACGTCTTGGTCGCGGTGATTGAAAATACGGAAATATCACTTAATATAATATTATCTAGTAAAAAATTTTTTTATTGGTGCTAAGTAGCATTAAAAATATTTTCTAATTTGTAATTTTAAATTCCCGCAAAAACGGTCGTTGTATTGGCCACGCCCCATTTGTTCATTGTTCGTTTTTAGCTTTGTTCCAAACCATTCAAATGTTTATACAACATCGTCACGAATCTTGACGTCACAACTATCAATGCCAAACATATCGCGGTTTTTCTAGTGACATTTTTTTTTATTATTTCTCATGTATGAAAAAATTTCTCCACAATATCCATGTTGGCCTCGTAGTGTAATGGTCAGCACGTTAGTCTGCCATGCAAGAGGTCTCGGGTTCGATTCCCGATATGGTTGATGTGAAATATTTATTTAAATGGGTGTTTTCACACTAGAATATTTCATAGTCCCTGGACTGGTACCTGAAGCGTAAGACTGATCATCTTACCTTCATGTAACAAAAATGATCAAGATTAGCTGCGATTGGAGTACCAATGCAGTGCCCTATGCACCATTAGGTGCGGAAAGGGGAACGATTAACATGATGATATCCAATTTGATTTAGAAAACACAATTAATTGTTCCAAATCCAATTCATATATTTTTATCGGTATTCGTAGTATGTGATATTTCCCTAATCGTAGATTGTTAAGATTATTTCAAATAATTGCTAAGTGCTTATTAGTAAAATACTATTAGCAAATAGTAAAATACTCTATATAGATCGAGTATTTCAAAATTTTAGCGGGAGTATCTGAGATTTATGTCTGATTGATAATATCTGCCATTTGTGGCTGACTTCTTTTAAAATACCCGCCTTCATTGTTATTTAAATAGGTGTGTGGGTTTCATTACACGTGCCATAAAGTAATTTCATTCATTTGTATTTTCAATGGCCTTGATACGATTCAAACTGAATAGTCCGGATTACAAAAATGGAATTTTTGGCGTGTTTTCAAAAACTCGATAAAACTTCCAGAAAAAAGACGAGACCCACATTTTTATAATTTCGGTTCTGAATAGATTTTATTATAGTTATAAAAATTAAATTGGGTCATTCTCAAATTATCTAATTTTTTTGCAACACAGAGGGAAAACATTTTTGAGGAGGGAAAGTTTAGGCATTTACAGGGGTTATGACTTATCATTGGCTGGTTTATGTGGCCACTTTACAAACTGTAACATTCATCATTCTGACCATCTTTAAACATCCGCATATCCTCAACTCTTCCATCTATTGACTTTTGTAAATCAAAATAGCTGAAACCTGCATCATATGGGCAAGGTTCATCCGGCTGAACCAATTCACCTACTAGCCAACGCCTAAAAACAATTTTTCAATTTTTATACTTCTTATACCAGTTAGTTTAATCAATAATGTTTTGAGTATGTCCAAATATTTGTAGACATGCTAGGTTTCCTCCTAGGAATTTATTTAGATCTAAATTACAGTGTGTAAAGTGGCCACTTAAACCAGCCAATATGTTTATTTTTTGGGTGATACCGTGTGTGTTGGATTTGTTCCGACGTTTTGGCTACCATTACAGGAGCCATCTTCAGAGTAAACTGAGTGTTTTGTAGAAAAAAGTGTGTGTTTAAGTACTAGTAATTAGTACCGTGTCGCATTTGGCAGTACTGACCCAAAAATATTACCCAAAAAAGATACATATTGATAACAATGACCGTGAAAACCTTCGCATCTATTCAGCCAATGACAGGTCATATTATTTATTATTATGGATAACTTATATAGCGCCATTTTCGTAACAAAATACCTCAAGAGCGCTTTACATAGTGATTCTTTTAAATTTGTAATTTAATTAAAATAATTTATTTTGTTGTCACATGCTACGGATTTATTCAAATGATTTAGAGAACAAGTGGGTTTTAAGTTTTTTCCGAAACATCACTTCACTTTCACAGCCTCGCACCTCTGCTGGGCGCACATAAACCCTGTTAATGCCTATACTTTCATATTCCCGCTTTTATCATGTTTTCCTTCTCTGTTGCGACAAATTTAGATCTGAACAACTTCCCAGGGAGGAAATCCATCCTGTCTACAAACATTTGAACATGCTCAAAACATTGTTTATATCCAAAAATAATTTATATTATTTTTGTATTTATGTTTATTTTTTTTATAACCACCCGTTTTTACGAGTATATCAACGGAATTGTTAAGAGGAATAAAACACGCGTACTAGTATACTAGACATTAGATTGATTCCGCGTTGAATGCTAATTTTACTAGCCTCGATTTATTAATTTATTTACCCATCGTAAAACATAAGGATGACATCTAATCTGTTTTTAGTTGGATTTTTTCAATCTGGCGGTGATTGTTTTAACTAAATATTAATTTAAATCTTATTATATGCAAGAAACATTTCATATACACCCTGACGATCATATAGGTCTTGCAGAGATTTATCGAAAATGAAATCCGTAAAATGGAATATTTGCATAAAATTTTCTGGCAGCTTAATGCGCTTTACCAATCATGTCACCGACAAAATTTCAGACAAATATTTAAATTCTCGTATTGAAATTTTCTGTTAACTGTATCGACAAAACTCCATAAATATTAAATGATGTTAGAGTTGGAAATCACTTTTAAAGAGAAAATATGGAAGTTTAGGCTTACAAAGTCTATAAGCCGTCATTTGCTTATTCATGTCATTTGATAATATCCATGAAAGTAACTTACTGTCTCCTTGTATTTTAATACGAGTTCTGGAGCGTAAGTCTTATAATCTTACCTTTCTAATATTTATAAATTGTAATTAAAAAAAATAAATATATATTTGCATTTTATTTAAGGTATGCATAAGTTACAAACACAAAAAAACTATTACATAAACATGTGTATGAGTATATATTTTATTTTTAATTTAAGTAAATACGATAAATATTTAAAAAATAAAAATATGTTCTTATATTAGAACACAATTTTTTTGTCAATAAAAATGAAAAGAATGTGATAAAAGTATATGCTATTCCTTAAAAAAGGAATCTATTTAAATCTGCTTTTTTATCCATAATTTCAAAAAAAAAAATTAAATCGAAACAAATTAAGATAATATATCTCTATCGTATTTATTGTCCTTATGAAATCTATTGATCAGGTTTGGAGCTATGAAAAATAAGTGTCTTCGCCCGAGTCTGGATTTACAATGAGGGATTTCAAGTAAACTGTTTAATCTTTGACTAGCTATTAATTTTTGTAGGAAATAAATGCTGGCGCCTATTTTAGAATAGATTTATCTTCATACGCTGCGATTATGTACTAGGAAATATTTTTTTCACCATATGTGCAAATAGGAAGCAAGTAACGTTTTTTTTATTTACTGCGTTATTTTTCTAAACTAAGTATTATAAAGCTTTTAAGATTACAGTTCTGGACTTATTTTTTTTCCGGATTTTTTTATTTATTAATATAACCGTGAATTGTTTTACAAACTTTTTTTTTGTATCAAAGTTTATGCAAGATTAAATAAATCTTGAAGTTGTCATTTTTTACCTTTGTTTTCCTCCCCGAGATACGCTGCGGTTGTGTTTGGTTGGGTTTTCAGCGGGTGAATTGTTCCATTAGGGAGAAATAGTTTTTTCTTTATTTCCCGGTTAAAGTAAAAAGTAGTTAGAACTTTTGCAAAAAGTAATCTGACCCTTAGTATATTTCGGGGGTATACGTACAAACGTACATCGTTTCTAAACCATAAGTAAAAAGTGGTTATTCAAGGATGTTTTTTTTAAATTCGGTTTGTATGTCTGTGCCAGGTCAAATCTCTTGCTACTATTACATGATTTCTTTTAAACTGAGATGGAGAACGTTTAAGACAAGGGAATATGAAAGTCTTAACATTTACAGGTCTCATGACCACCCTACATACTGTGTAACATTCCCCATTCCGCTTATGTTTGAACATCCGCATTTCTTCAATTCTTTAATGTTGATATATTGTCATTTCATTAATACGTTCTTATTTTATTTTATTTTACGAATCAAATTGGGGCGAGATGACGATCAAATTATTTTTCCGTGACATTTAAAACTTGACCTGATAAGTACTGAAATAAACAATTTACCTACACCCAAATTTGCGTTATGTTACATAAATCTATCACATGTTAATTAAGTATCGTATAAATTGCCTTTATCGTGAAGTTTTATTTGCCGTTTTCGTATTTTTATGTATTAATTAATAGGGCCAAGGTCTTGCGTAGTTTTTTTCGCTTTTCTATCGAACACTTCTAAGATTTGGGATCAGATGAAATAAACCATTAGGGCTTCACTTCTGACACCTGAATCTGAATCGTTGAACAACGAGTTAACTGTAACTGGCAGTTACCGGATAATAAATCCGTTTTTAGCACCAGGTTGTAGTTAATCCGGGCTTTGGTAAATAAGGCCGTGCGTTCGTGCCTAAGTTCGGTCCGATACGAGATACGAGTGATGGATTATTTGGGTAACTTGGAACGTTTTGCGCACCTAATTGAGCCTACTCATTCTTAATCTTTCCTTGTTCATGTTTACAAAATACAGGAATCAATCTGATGAAGAGAAATCTTTTTTTTTTTCAAAAGAAATCATGTTAGCTTAACTTATAGCATTTTAAATAAGGACTTGTGCTAAAAGTTATACTGGGTGACCCGATAAGAGTGCACGATTTTATTAAAAAATAAAATGCATTTTTTCTTGAACGAGTGATGATATTTTTATTGCATTGTAAAGTAGACGCGTTCCAATTATGTATGGAATTAAATATCCGCCATATGGCCCCCGTGGCTCTGAACACAGGCCCTTGCTCTTTTCGTAAAATTTTCAATGACATTTTGACAAAGATGTGGCTCTATCTCACCGAAGACGCGTTTCATCTCGGCCTTAAGCTCAGGAATTGTTTGTGGTTTATTTACATAGACATAAGATTTAAAAAAACCCAAAGAAAGAAATCGCACGGCGTTAAATCGCATGATCTTGGCGGCGGCCAATGGACATCGAAATTTCTGGAAATAATTCGGTCTGGAAATCGTTGCTTCAATAACCCGATTATTTCGTGCGCGGTGTGGCAGGTGGCGCCGTCCTGCTGAAACCTCATGTCGTTCAGATCCATACCATCCAGTTGAGGCCACTAGAACTCCGTTATCATGTTCCTGTAACGAATGCCATTCACAGTCACTGCATTTCCGGCCTCATTTTCAAAGAAGTAAGGGCCAATCACGCCGCCTGACCAAAATCCGCACCTGACAGTTGCTCATTGTGTGCGCATTTGTTTTTCATGGATCACGCGCGGATTTTCTAAGCCCCAAATTCGATAACTTTGTTTGTTGACGAACCAAGTCAGATGAAAATGCGCCTAATCGGTAAAGATGTGTTTCGAAACATCGGCATTCACTTCATTTCGCTCCATCACCCATTGAACGAATCGCCGGCGCTGTGCATGGTCTGCCGGTTTGAGCTCCCGAGTGAGCTGAATCTTGTATGGGTGAAGGTCTTTTGTCAAAATTCGCTGCGTGGTGCTTCGTGAAATTTTAAGTTTTTGTGAACGATGCCGAATTGATGTTCCCAGGTTTTCGGTAACACTTTCATTTACTGCAGCAATAATCTCGAGAGACCGGCTGGTACGTCGACGCACAGTAGACTTAGTGCCAATAATCGACCCAGTTTCTTCAAATTTATTGATCACTCTTCGAATTGTTGACACATTTGGTGCACTTCCACGACCGAAAAATTCCGCGTAGTTTGCGGGCGGTTCCAGCGTATCTTTCCCCATTTTTTAAATGAGTTTTCACAATGATAACGCGTTGTTAAGTTGTGTAGCGCTCCACTTTTAATAATCGGAACAATCGTTGATGCGAGCTATCAAATTTCAGAGCTGCAACTTGCAAATACAAAAAATGGCGTCAAATTTGAATCGTGCACTCTTATTGGGTCACCCTATACATGGTCAGTTCTTCAACATGTACGCTTTAGGCGATGAGAATTTAAAGATTTTTAGTACGTAAACACGCATTTAACATTAAATCATTTCGTCATTCTCCTTTCCTCAACCAGTGGTGCATGGGCACTACATTTGTAAACCAAATACAGCTTATTCAGATCACGTTACATTAACGTAGGGTGATCAGTCTATGCTTCAGGTACCAGCCCATAAATAATGAAGTATTGCAGGAACAACTCTTAAAATCAATATTTCATTAAAATTATTCTATAAAAATAAAACTTTGTTATTAGTGTTACACATTATTATTTTGCTACTTCAGTTTTTTGTATATATTTTTTTTTATCTAGTCTTCAAATAGTACTAACACAATAAATGAATGTCCTAATATTGAGAGCGCTTCTCTCAAGTAGTGTTCACTGTTCGTAGTTTCACCTCTATAAGGCTTTTACATACATACAAGTTATATAAAACATGGGTATGTAAACAACATAAATTAAAAAAATAAATTTTAAAGAAATAAAAGATAGAATAGTGTTTAGAAATATAGTTGGTATAGAAAAATAAAAATAAGCTTTAAAATAAAAATAAAATTATGAAGTGTTACGAACAGAATGCCGATTTTATTCATAATATAAATATTTCACGTCCAGGAATCGAACCCAGGACCTCAAGAATGGTAGATGAACGCGCCAACCACTACACAACGAGGCCGACGTATCCCCAGTCGATTTCCTTATTCAGGATTTTTACCTGAGAATAGCCATCGTTCGGAAACACCCGTCCAAGGTTCTGGTTCTATTTCACACACAGAACTGTATTCGTATCTTCCTGGGCCCGTATTATGATGGAAAGTAAACAACAGATTAAAATTTAGTTATCTGTATGAAAAATAAAATATGTGCACATATTTTTTTCTAAACATGTTCAATTACAGGTTACCGACCTAGATATTTTAAATTTTCATACAAATATACACATTTATATGTACATATTTCGTACATATATGATTTTACTTTATACCGCCTCGATCTGTACCTATGAAAATAGAGGTTGTAATTGCACCCCAGGGCCGCGATTACGAACGACTATCTTTATCGGTATATACTGAGACAGTATAAACTAACATCGATATTTATGTACGAAAGTGTGTATTTTTGTATAAAAATTAAAAGTATCTTCGTTGGTAACCGGTAATTGAATACGTTTAAAAAAATGTAAACATATTCAAATGTTCGTACAGGAAAATTCTCGTTGAAAAAATTGAAGATAAATTTAATCTTTCCATCCTAATCGAGGCCAGAACACAGAGTATAAAGCATGTATATCTTACGAAATTTCAAATGAAATATTCTTCATTCTTCTTGATACCGATTATCATACCATTTTTCCGGTGAAATTTCAAAAAAATATTTTATTAAAATTTTCGAATCAAAACACAAATTACTTCATAATCGAGGTCCTAGAAGGAGAAACTGTAGATTGTAATTTCTAATCGACTACTCCGAGCATTGTTTTGTTTTTCAAATAATTTTGTAAAAAGTATTGGAAAACTGTCATCTAATAATATTGCTTTTATTTACTATTATAATTTTTTTAATTCGAGTCGTAAACATTTCATTTTAAATTTATAGCAGAAATTTAGCGACTAAGCAATTTTCTCTACTCAAATCGCCCAGATCTTAATTAAAAGTAGCTGAATGTAGCCAGTCCACAATAATAAAAAAATATTGGTGTTATCGGGTGCCGTAAGGTCAATGCTATGTTCTGCTCAAAACAGCCAGGTCGCTTTCATACAAAAAGCTGTAGTTATAAATCACCTTCTGAAAACAGTGTTAATCGCAAAAACGGTATTTCTCTATTTGCAGAAAACACCGACAGCACTAGAATTTTTTTTAATTATTATTTTTTTAAATTTATGTATAAAAAACAAAACAAATAAGGCAATTACAGGTTTTCACAAATAACATCACAGTAAGTTAGAATAAATTCTCAAACATAAAATAAACAATGATCTAAATCCAAAAGAAAAAAATTAAAAAACACTACAAAATGATTTCGAAAGCAAACGACGCACGTCATTATGATTATTCGTAAATAAATCTATGTTAAATGATTTTGTAATTACATTAAAATCATTGAAAGATCGCCATAAATATGAATTATGCCTTTAATTAGATAAGATATAGATATTATGATATACGTAGATGCTGATGGGACGAATAATGCCTCCGGATATCTAGTTATTTTAAATAAATTAAACTGAATAAATACATAAGCGTTTAAATTATTTTTTAAGTTTATAAATTCATTTATTCAAAAAAACATGTTTATTTACAGAAAGCTACCTCATACAGGAGCTTTCAATATTAGGTCCGGCCTTTTTTTGCAAAATGTATATTTTAGATTGCGTGGTGGACTTAAAATCACCAAAATTCCTTTTACACGTAGTTAAATTATGTCGGCCTCGTGGTGTAATGGTCAGAGCGTTAGCCTACTATGCAAGAGGTCTCGGGTTCGATTCCCGGCATGGTTGATATAAAATATTTATTTAAAGGGTGTTTTCACATTATATTTCTTAGTCCTGATACCTGATACCTGGTACCTGAAGCGTAAAACTGATCATCTTACCTTCATGTCACAAAAATGATTAAGATAATCTGTGATTGGTGTACTAATGTAGTGCCCTATGCACCATTATTTGCGGAAAGGGAATGATGATGATAAAATTATTTTTAAAGTTATAACAAATTAATTAAGTGATTTTCAATTAAGTAGCCTAATATAAATATATAATAATATGTTCAATACATAATGAATTACTCGACATGTTGCATCAGAGTTTTACTAGAGTTGGCTGTTTTCTGCAAAATGCACATTGCAGATCTTAGGTTGTGTGGTCAACTAGACTTTAAAAATCATTTAATCTGGTTAAATACATAATTTAATTATTTTATGTAACGAATTTACCATTTGTCAAAGTAAAAATCATTCCAACTCTTGTATTAATTACTCTTTTCACAAAAGTGCTATTATCTCAATTTCGCTTTTCAATGGCTGGCTGCTTTCTGCATAACTACGTCAAATTGTTTTTGTATTATGCTAATTTAATATGGATATTAGGCAGAAACGCCGTGACTACCCTTCACATGACCGTAAGATTCTCAAGCAATTAACTCACAAGAAAGTTCGTCCCTTGTTCTTGTTTGAGAACTAATTTTGCCTGCACTCCGCTCGTCAGCAAATTGTCTTCCGAGGGGCTGAACAAGACCTCAGTTTGACATTGAGTGAAGTACGTTTGTGAACAATGAAAATTGCGGCTTAAAAGTATCATTCTCAATTCATAATGGTTAGTCTTACAAATTATCGCCGTCCTTTAATACAAATAATAATTACTGGCATTTGATTGGAATTTTGCTACAATAATATTTTTAGTATGTTTATTCAAAGTATTTCATTAAACCAGCTGGTCTAAGATGTTTTTCACATAGGTAAATATTAAAGTTTTTTATGTCTCAAAAATCAACGGATACGAGTATACGAATGAAATATTCGGAGAAACAACGGAATTTGCTTTGTAAAGCCCACCCTATATTTATATCAATCATATAATAAACACCATCACGCCCTTTCCCCGTGGGGGTAGGCAATGAATAGAAGGGCATATCACTCTGAATTTGCATACATACATTCATACATCTTCTCATGCACGCACGCCGATTATTCTGACTTTTGACCTTTTGAAGTCCATCTTCAAGTATTTGTTGATTTTGGTCATGCTATGTCTCGGTCTTCCTCGTTTTATGCATCAATCGACATTCGCATTGTAAAATCTTTTTAGCCGTTCTTTCGCAATCCATTCGCTCTACATGTCCCAACCAACGCCGCACTCCTTTTTTGATTTTGACGATAACGGTTGTCTCAGTCTTACATAATGCACGATGCTCGACATTTCTATCATATATTTTAGTATATGTATGTATTGTTAATTATAGCATACCGAAGTTCTTTGTCTGATTTCCATTCTTAATTTCTTTGTCTATGATTACCTCGCCAAAGTCGCTTTACATCATCCGCGAATGTCTTGTTTTCATTTGTTTTTTATTTCAAAATTCTTGTTCTTCTTTAGAAATTCTCCCCGGGCATGCCAACATGTGCAAAGATCCACATCGTCTGTAAAGTTTATTTTATGTTTTCAGTAGAAGCAAGTTTATTTTGCGGAAGTTGTATTATTACTGCTCCCGAGGACACACTAATGGCTTCGGGACATATTAAAAATGCACATAAAATAGCGATTTCCGCACTTATATTAATAAATAAATCACCACTTTTCTTCATGTTCGTAAGTAGGTAACCTTAAAAAGGTCTAGATCCAATACATATCATTGGTATTAGAGCGTAATTCGAATTCATGAAATAATTTGTCAACGTGCAATTATTTTGGGATTTTACAAACAAACAAAGAGAAAAGAAACCATCACGCCATTTCTCAGGGGTAACTCCGGTTCTCGCTTCATCTGCATTTATCATCATTATTTGAACCTTTGATGCATCCATCTTCAAGTATTTGTTGGATTTGGTCATCCCATGTCTTAAACGGTGTTCCTCGATTTGTGCATTCATCAACATCTGCAGCGTAAATCTTTTTAGCCATTCTTTCACTCTCCATTCGCTCCACATGTCCAAACCAACGCCGAACTCCTTTTTTGATCTTGTCGATAATGCTTATTTCATCCGTACGGATCATATTTGTGCACCTATAGTACATAGTTTTACCATATATTTGCATGGAAGATCGCATTTTAACAGCATTCAGTCTACTTGCATCCTTGTTTTTCCTATTCTATTCTTCGCTTCCATACAAAGGGACTCCATTGTGAACAGTCAATTTCGCCTCCTGCGACAAACATGCATTTGCCAAAGTTAAATTTCACTGCAATTTTCATATTATAACATTCAGTAGAGTTTACAATCTCCCCTGAGAAATCATGTAGATACTTAAAGAGGAGTAAAACAGCCGCCACCGTAAACTTTAAAGTAATTCACGTTTACTCTTCATCAGCGGACCATAGTGTATTATGCTTTGAAATACTCATGCATACAAATCGTAAAACCTAGTTTCGTTAGGATTTATGTGATAATTCACTCGGAAAAAATAACATTATTATCAGACCCCTTTCTAAACCCAGTGGTGTACAATTG